>NW_006159904.1:4002331-4022636 GCF_000334495.1 Tupaia belangeri chinensis | reverse complement strand
AAAAAAAAAAACAACAAAACCATGGCTTTTGACAGAAAGTAGATGAAAATGGAAGATTTACTGCAGAGTGAAGCAAGCCAGACTATGAAGGATCGGCATTGTATGTCCCGACTTAATATATAACAAGTGTCCGCACTCTATGACTGAAACTGATTGACCAAAGGATATAGAAACACAGTATATAGATGTAAATACCAGATATAGTGTGTGTGAAAGAGTAGGGTCTGAGGAAGGACATTTAGAAGAAAAATAGGGAGGCAAAGCATTAATGGCACAAAGAAATGTGGTATTATCTGTTGAAGATATTTTGTAGTTTTATCAACTATACTAAGGAGAAATGTTCACCTGTTTAAATATCAATTTTGTAAGCCAAATAATAGTGTGATTGAATATATAAAAGAAAATAAGATAAAATAAATAAATAAATAAATAAATAAAAAGTATAGATAATCTAAAGTTCAATTCACTAATAAGCCAGTGCTCACAAGCCAGAAATGAATGCTTAGGTTTATATTTTTAAGTAGACACATTTAGAAAGCTTGAAAACACAAAACTAATGGTATAAATAACCCAAAAACTGAACCATCAGTTCCTGAGTAATTCAAGATATTCCAAATACGTAGCAGCTACTGGTTGGCAATCCAAAAGATAATTTTTATTCTGAGTAATTTCTTTACCCAAATCTTTTTTAAACAAATAAACTCACTAGAAAATATTTTCAAAATCTTTTTTCTTTAAAGCAGTAAAAACAAATTAGCAAGAAAAAATACATTGTAGATTTTGATCTCAGCACAGGATTTATCTTTATAAATAACCCAGAGTGCTATGTGGATGTGTGGCCAGAAATGATAAGATTATAGAATATCAACTAGAAACACAGTCACAATAGTGGAGTCTGAAGTGCAGATTTTTTTAGATTTGGCATATTTGAAATAGCTTTGTTATTATTATTGTTCTAGTATATTTTGAAAGTGGGAGCATGGGGCCAGGACAAGATAATACCTTCGCATTGAGGGACTTGGGTTTCCCAGCAATTTCCAATGTAGGAAACAAAGCTATGCAGTCCAATTACTTCTATTAAGAAATTACAATTGCTGGGAACCAGCAGTTAGCGTAATGGCTATGTCGCTGTTAGATTTGGCATATTTGAAATAGCTTTGTTATTATTATTGTTCTAGTATATTTTGAAAGTGGGAGCATGGGGCCAGGACAAGATAATACCTTCGCATTGAGGGACTTGGGTTTCCCAGCAATTTCCAATGTAGGAAACAAAGCTATGCAGTCCAATTACTTCTATTAAGAAATTACAATTGCTCAAATTTGAAAGATATTCCTCTCTTTAAAAGGAACATCTACTGAGTGTCCTTTAATAAAATAAAATTCATTATTTGAATATTGAGGAACTGGGATAAAGGTACATTTTTTATCAAGCTTATTTCTTTTCTTTTTTTTTTTCTTTTTTTTTTTTGAGAGAGATTTTTGCTGCAGGGTGCATGCACTTTCAAGAAAGACAGAAAGTGAGAAGTCACCCCCCAGGGAAGATAGCCACGCTGCAATCCCTTCTCCTCCATTCTTCTCTTGGGATCTTGGGCACGCAGGCACACACACCTGGCGTGCGTACACGCCACCAGGTCTGGGACTCAAACCACAGTTGACTACTTGGAAGTCCAGCAACATAGCCATTATGCCAACTGCTGGTGCCCAAGCTTAGCTCTTATAAGAGTGGTCCAGCAAGAGAATGAGAGAGAGAGAGAGAGAGAGAGAGAGAAGGCAAGGACCGAAAGGCTTCTCATGCTATGACCTACTCACAGCATGAACTGGCCCTGGATCACTGGCACGCATGTACCAGGAATGTTCAAGGGAGTTTTCTGGACACGAATCCTGAACATTCTCACACAGCCACACAGAGCCCTGCATTACCATTGCACCACTCTCTGGCCCAAGGGCTTGAGTTTTACATGCAATCTTCTTTGCACAGAGGCCATATATGAGAAGGTAGAGTTGACAGAAACACTGAACAAAATCTGAACTTCCTTCCAAGAACTCCCTGTGTAAATGTTCTGCATAAATGCAAAAAAAAAAATGGCAAGTGAAAATCTCTTGGGATATGACTAAAGAGTTCTATGGTCGAGATTTTCTGTACCAGAGAAACTGGTACAGAACTGCAGTTTGGTTGGAAACGGGGTGAGAAGGCACTGCACGTTGGAAAGACACATAAAATCAAGGAACTTGAGTTGTACTTATAAAGTCAATCAGCAGAACTTAGTCTTTAGTCTGGGGTTCTAGAACTGCCAGAAAGAAACTGATTCTGTGAGTATGGATGAGCCTATGCTTTGTGCATGAAGGCTAAAGGGAGGGAGTCTGGAGTGGGGATGGAGGCCATGGTCTCTTCAGTCTGTCAGATGGCATAATTCAGTGGTTAAGCAAGCCTGTTCCAGAAGAAGGCAATGCAAGTTCAAGGAGTGGAAACTTAAGTTTAGGATAAAAGCAACTGTTGGTTTTAATCTCGGAACAACATTTAACAGGATTTACTCTGTCTGTATGTATACATGGCCCCAAATGCAAAGAGAATAAGATACCCACTAGAAACACAAATTTAGAAATTCAAATTCTACCATCTCCCAACTGTGCGGCCTTGAGCACTCTGTTTCACTTTTGTCAGCCTCAGTTTCCTCTTCAATAAAATTCAAGATAATGAAAGTACCTAGTTTGTAGCTTCTTGTGAGGAGCAAGTGAGGTGAACATTTAACACTGACACCTTGGTAAGCTGTTCATCTCATTAGCTATTGCTGTTAAACTAGATCACAGATATACTTTGCATCATTATCCCGTAAATCTTTCCCTTAATTAAATACGATTTGCCAAGTCTTCAGAAAATTGCCGTCTGTCTGTCTTTCCCTCCTTCCCCTCCCTAGCAATTTTCTAATATTGCTTAGGTCACCTGGGAGGTCAATAAGGCCTCAGATCCTGGAACTGGAGTGTGTTCTGTAGTGTGTTCCCCTTACACCTTCTCAGAAGACCGTCTCTAATAATCCCACTAGACTGTCTTCAGGGATGACCTAAACCCAGTTAGTTGGCACTGCAGGTCACGACTGGAGAAATACATTGTAGAACTTTCTAGGACAGTTTCTAGAGGGCAATCTCTTTCCGTGGTTCTCTTTCACAGCTGTTGTTGTGAGGGTTGGGGAAGGTGGCCATCACCATGGGAGGGAGGAGAGGAGGGTGAGAACATTGTCCACCAGCATGAGCATAGACTGGCTTGATCCCAGCCTTAGGACAATGAAATCCAATCCTGACATTGGAGAGGCAAGCCAGGTAGGCAAGGGCATGAAGAAGGTACCATCTTATCTAGACCTCAGAAAGTTTTTCGCTTCATTCAGGTAATTTTGATAGGACTCCCTGTTCTATACCAGTGTTTCTCAAATAGGATTTTCAAGAGAATTCTGAGAAAGGCTATGGAACTCACCAGAAGCTTTTGCAAGACTTCCTTCCTGGAGCTGGGTCAGCACCTCCGTTGCTGTGTTTCTGGTACGTTCCTTCCTTCGTGCACTTCTGTCACCTCATCTCCGTTGCCCTCCTGGTTGGAGGAACATTCTTACCTAGGTAGTGGTGGTCCAGATGTTCACCAGGAATTTCAAAATCACCCTGGAAGAATGTGAGCTATGCTCCAGGGTCATTCTTTCCTCTCCTCCTGTCTTTTCTTTCTTTCTTTCTCCCCTTTCTTCCTTTCCATGTTTACTGACTGCCTGACTACCTGGTATATGCCTGGCACTAAGATCCTATTAATTATCTGGGTTTAGGCCAGACTTTTGAATTTGCAGATGGCAGCAAATATTGTTAAGTTGCTGACACCTTGAAAGGGAAAAGAATTTATGGATGTTTTGAATAAGTACACTTAATTAGAAAACTTGTGAAACAAGGTAAACCCATGTAAGTTTAGAGTTAAGATAGTATAGAGGCAAACAGCATATAGAGAGAGGAGTTAAACAAGACCGATAGAGCATAAATGGATCTGCAAAGCAAGTCGAATGTATGTGTCAAGCGGCTGCATTAACTCTGACCTCTGCGGGAGCTGTGGGAGATGGGAGGAAGGTGGAAATGGCGCTTTGGGGAAGTGACTTGAGGCAGACATCTTTAGGAACTGCTGATGAACAGCACTATGCATGGACTCCCTGGAGGTTTCCAAGCCTGTGGCTAGCAAACAGGCATAGCCACAGCAGAGTGGGATAAATTGATTCCTAGCTGTGAATCACTCTGTGTTAAGAAGGAGGATTTTTCTGACATCTATTTCCAAGCAGTTCAACCAGACAGTCTTTCTCAAGAGGGCACTGGACGATGATGCCACTGTGGCCCACACTTTATTTACTTTTTGTATTTTCCAAAGGGCTATCTGAACTAAAAGTGGCTCATGGTCCCTGGAAACTCTGAGAAGTGTCTTGACATCTTCGGAATCTGATGGGTTGTGAAAGGGTCTGGCTCTGTTTGCAATACAAACTGGTAGTTTTTAATGTCAAAGCATAGCCCTACTAACTTTCCATCTTCTAACAAATGCCTCTCAAACTCAGAGCAAAAGCAATTGAAACCCCTTGGATACCTGGATATTTTGCATAAAATCAATTTGAAGCCCAGCCTAGCAGAGCAGTTGATAGGATACAGGACTGCAGAACTGGAAACCACGTGGCAGACCACAGGTTTGGAGCCCCAGGTCAGGCTGCAAACTTGCCTGGCACACGCGTGTGTGCCCAAGACCCTGACAAGCTAGACAGCTGGAAGAGGAAAATTGCAGGATGATGAGACCCTGTTGAAGTGCCTCTCTCATTCTCTGTCATGTTATCACATACACTATTCTAAATAAAATAAACTTTAAAAATTTTAAGAAGATGAATATAAAATGAATTTGGTTTTATTTGTCAAATTCTGTTCACATTGGATTTTGAGTTCACAGCTGTAATGCTTTGAAGAGTATTTTAAAGTTCTCAATTTTTTTTTTCCTCATAGCCCACTTTTTTTTTTTTCTTGATGACACCTAATATCTTCCAGCCCTGGTCTTTCAGGTCCATGTTCATCTCTGTGACTGACCCCATAATATTTACTTATAACCTTCATAAAAATACCCTGCATGCCAAAATCTGTTAGCTGCAGGAAGATGATAAAATATAAAAATATTTAATCAGCCAGTGGGAATTCCCTTCCATGTAAAATCAAAGGCTCTCTCAGGGCCGCACAGTGACCTTGGAAGGCCTGCAGATTCTACCTCGCTGAGCAACAGCAGGAGGGAATACCTTTAGAAAGGCTGCTCCGTTCAGGGCCCCTTCATGCCCTTCAGAAAACACAGCCCTCGGGCAATACTTGGCTTCACTGTCAGGGACCAGGCTCAGGCATGTCCAGGCATGGTGTGGCTTTTCCAGAGGGGATTTTATAACTTGTCATGTTTCTCCCAGGGAATCCCTCCATGTGACAACCACTCTGTTCCTCTTCTTCCTCACCCCAGGACCCCGTCTATTTCTCTGAAAGAAGCACCATGGCAGGAGTTAGGGGTGGGGAACTCTAAAGAAGTTATGAAAGAAAAATGATACAGGAAGTGATATGGTAGGAAAAACATCCGGGAAAGAAGCTCTGGGTCCAGTCCGACGCTGCTGAAGCAGATGTTGAGCAAGTTATTGCATATCCTTGGAAGAGTTATGAAAGAAAAATGATACAGGAAGTGATGTGGTGGGAAAAACATCCGGGAAAGAAGCTCTGGGTTCAGTCCGACGCTGCTGAAGCAGCTGTTGAGCAAGTTATTGCATATCCCTGGAGATCGGACCACCTCATGGTTTTTAGTCCTAGTGATTTGCAGATGTCCTTCTAGGTTAGAAAGGGGGATCACAAGGAGCAGTGGATGTTGAGGCGCCCATCCACCCCCATCATTCTCATGTCAGTCAGTTCTACCCTCATTGATTCTGTATTTTAGATGACACCGCAAAACTTAAGTCACAAAAACTGTCTTGCTGTTAAAAAGTTTAAAAACCTTAGGGGCTGGCAAGTGGCATGGTAGTTGGGATGCTGGACTCCCACATGGCCAACTATGGTTCAAGTCTTGAACCTGGTAACTTACTTTCTTAGGTTTCCTCTCTCTCTCGCTCTGGTCAAATTAAAAAATAATGCTAATAAATAAAATTAAATAATTTTAAAAGGAAAACAAAATTTACAAACCTTACTGGACCAATGAGAAATTCTCACGCCACCTGAACCTAATTTGAGGTTAATGATATCCCAGAATCCAATTTCTTGTACTTTGGCATTCCCCAGTAAAAGCTAGTCAAAACTGGTACATTACTGCCTAGCTTCCACCAAGGACCTTCATATGCATCAGGACAGGTGGCATGATTTAACATGCCCTGATTTTGCAAAAGAGGGTAAAATTGCAGAAGCTGCAACCTCCCTTTTTGAGTAACTTTGTATTAGGATAGAACCAAAGCAGTGTACTCGTGTCCCTACTGTTTGCCCAAGTTTTTTTCTTTTTCTTTTTAAAACTAATCATGTCTTTGAACCATTTCCCTTCCTAGGACTCAAGCAACTTACCGGTATTGTAATGGGACACACACAAGTGATGGGCACCATACCTCAGAACTACTTGGCCTGTTTCTGTGATGCTTTGCTATTAGGCCAAGCGCGTCCTTAGATACTCTTTCCAAGATGGCTGCTTAGGGCTTCATGCAAACAGATTCCTGAGATGTCTACCAGATGAACTCATAAATTCCAGCAGTGCATGCCTCCAGCCTAGGGACATGTATCATACCTTCCTCTTTTGTTTCCAAGTTCTTATTTTAAGCCACAACACAATGATGTAAAATCATTCCATTGTTGAATCGTTTTGTCATTCAATTTCCATCTATAATGCTAATGTCCTCAATTTCATCCTTGATTCAGTTTGGTGTCAATGAGATAATATTGACTCAAAATTCTATTACAAATTCAAATCAAAAGTGACAAAAACAAGGTTCTGCTGGGCAAAGCCTAAGAGACTTTGCAGTTCAGCTGCTCAGTGTATCTGTAGTCCTACCACCAAAAATGGTCTTCATTAATATTTTGTTGTATGTTCTTCCATATCTTCTCTCTGTGAATACAATATGTTTAAAGCAGTAAGATCACATGAAGTTTTGTAATCTCCTCTTTGGACTTTAAACCACATAGTATCAACATTTTCCCATGTTAATTAATGTTCTTCTACAATAGAATTTGTAATGAATAAAAGTTAATTTATTTAACTCAATTCTCTACAGCTGGAATCGTGCAATGTTTCAATTTTTTACAAGCAAAAATCCTGAGATGAATATATTTACACCTTCATCTTAATTTTTATAGTTGAAATTCAAATATCAAAGGGAATGTTTTTAATAAATATTAAATATTTTAATGAAAAGTTTATTGCCAATTTTTCTCTAGATAGACAAATCTATATTTCTACCACCATCTTTGTATATTCTCTAGCCAACAGTAGATGTTATCATTTTTAATATTTACCAATAGGTAAAGGAGTAATAGTGTCTTATTCTTGCTTTTAATTGGAAATTCTTTGCATTGTAGTAAGAGTAACATTGTGTCAAGTAGTATTGGCTATCTATATTTATTCTTTGAGTAGCACTTTTTTATGTTCTTTGTCATTTTCCTTTTGGTATATTCATTTATTTATTATTTATTTTTAAAAGTTCATTTTATATTAAATACCTTAATCTTTTATCTGGTATATATATGCAAGAAATATGTTTGCCAATGTTTTAAGCCTAAAGTATTGTTTAGGATACATATGCTAAAAATGACGAAAACTAATGAACTTTTTTTAATGGTAATTGGTTTTGGTATCACACTTAGAAAGTAGTTCCTCAATCCCAGTATTATATAATTGTTGCTTTTCCCCCCTAAAGATCTGTGTTGTTTTCATTTCACATTGAAACTATTAATTAACCTGGAATTTTATATTGGAATAATTTGTGAGATGGACTTTTGTCCTCTAATATAAATATTCAGTCTATTTGCAAACTATTTCAGTTCTTTCACAGCCCCTTTTATATATAGTTAATGCTACATAAATGGAGTATTTTAGCACAGATATTTGTTTGCTCTCTAAAACTGGACTCAACTTTAATCTGGTCAAACTGTTCAGAAATGCAATGCAATTGAAAATGTTAAACCCCTTTGTGTTTTTGTAATTAAAATATAAATTTTGATTATTTGACCAGTCATATCCTAATCGTTCATAGCATCTAAACTAAATTATAATTTATTATGTCAAAAATATCACTGTTGGGGAACCAGCAGTTGGTGTAGTGGCTATGTTGCTGGACAACCATATAGTTGACTGTGGTTCAAGTCCCGGACCCAGTGGCTTAAACTCACATTGGGTGCATGTACATGCATGCCCAGGATCCTGAGAGGAGAATGGAGGAGTAGGGATTGCAGTGTGGCCATTCCCCCTGGAGGATGATTTCTCACTTTCTGTCTCTTTCTGGTGAGCATACATGCCCTGTAGCAAAAATCTCTCCAAAAAAAAAATACTGTTGGTTATTAGGAGTGAAGTTTCTCACTTAGGGTTCTTTTCTCAGATCTCATTTCTGTTTAAACTCTATAGTCTCCACTGTGTGAATACCTCACTGCTGCCTATGAATCTTCTTTTAAAGTAAACCATGTGGCTACAACTTCCTCTCTCACCAACTATCTCAGTTCTGTCGTTCAAACTACTATGAAAATCCTACTTTTCTCTCGAAGATGTTACAGATTGCAGAGATCAAAGCCAAGGACACGTTTCTTTTCTCATGTGTCTCTGTTGCCACTGCTGCCACCTTGGGTAAATTTCAATCACCTCCCATATGTATGGAACTAAAAATTTTGTTTCAAATATATTTTATTTTTAGAAAGCTTTTAGATTAATGGAGAAATTGAGAAGATAGCCTAGGAAATTCCCATATAAAGTTTGTTTATTAAGCAAGAATTTCAATAACTCTTAAATGCCAGTTTTACTTTATCGTTTTACTTCAGTAGACATTAGTATGTTTTTGTGTTTTGTTTTGTTTCTCCTTTTGATATTTTTGCTACAGAGTGTGTGTTCTCACCAGAGAAACAGGGGATGGCCATGCCACAATCCCTTCTCCTCCATTCTCTTCTTGGGATTTTGGGTGCACACACACATGTGTCTGGCATGAGTTTCAAGTCGCCAGGTCCGGGACTAGAACCACAGTCTACCATGTGGGAGTTTAGAAACTTAACCACTACACCATCTATTGGTCCCCATCATTAGTATGGTTTTAATTTTTGTAAATTTTCAGGCTGGCCTCCTTTTAATATTAGTTCCTAGGAATTATAAAACACTTTCTTCTCTCTTTCTTTCTTCTTACTTTTTATTTTTTTCTGTAGAGCTTGTGTGCTTACCAGAGAGAGAGAGAAATGAGAAATTACCCCCCATGGGAGATGGCCATGCAGCAATCCCTTTTCCTCCACTCTCATCTCAGGATTTTATGCATGCATATACATGTGCCCAGTGTGGGTTTTTCAAGCCATGGGGTCCAGGACTTGGGTTATGAAGTCAGCCATGTGGAATCCAATGCTTTAACCATCACACTGCCTGTTGGCCCCGAGTTTTCTAATAGCCACTACTTTTTTTAAAAAAAGAGGTTTTGGCCTTAGGGCACATGTGCTTGTTGGAGACAGACAGAGATAATGAGAAGGAAAGGGAGAAATCACTCCTCAGGGGTATGGTCATGCCACAATCCTTTATCCCCCTTTATCCTTTGAGATCTTTGGTGCACACGCACACACACACACACACACACACACACTTGGCTTGATTTTCAAGCCACTGGGTCTGGGACTCCAGCTGCCATTGGCTGTGTGGGATTCCAGCAATGAAACCACTACAGCATTTGCTGGCCTTAGCAACACATTTTTAATTAACATACAAAGGTCTTCATGGTTTTTAATGAGGATGATAATGTGATAATTATTATATTTCTGCTCTTAAAAGATAGTCTTAAGGTAATGATACAGACATTTTATTTATTTTTTAAATTTTATTTATTTCTTCCATGAATTATATATATTTATTTCTTCTAGGAATTTTATATATATGAGAGAGAGAGAGAGAGAAAGGTAGACTGTACCAACAGCAGGGTCTCAATGCTGTGATTTACCCCAGCTTTAGCCGACCCCCGGTTTTGGGTAAGCACAAATCTAGTATACATAGGGAAGTCTCTGGTCTTGAATGGGGAACCTTCCCATGTGAAATTGCTTGACAGATCATAGTGTTTTAGTGCCGCACTATCATTTGGCCCTCCAGAAATTTTACTTGCTGTTTATTTGGATACTTTTTTTATTCTCTCTCTCTCTTTTTTTTTTTTTTTGGAAAGGTTTTTGCTATTGGACGCATGCGCTCACCAGACAAAGAGAGACAGAGAGACAGAAAGCAAGAAATCACCCCCCAGGGGGGATGGCCATGCTGCAACCCCTTCTCCTCCCTTCTCCTCTCAGGATCTTGGGCACGCACGCACACGCGTCCAGAGTGAGTTTAAGCCACCGGGTCTGGGACTCAAACCACGGTCAACTAAGTGGGAGTCCAGTGACATAGCCATTATACTAACTGCTGGTCTCAGTTTTTTTATTCACACAATTCTATTCCTCTTATCTTAAATATCAAGAGATTCCTTTGGCCCCCTTTGTTTCCTTTTCATCCATTTTTGGATACTGCGTTTTTAAAAAGATCCTGGTGCTGAAACTTCATGTGTATTATTAATTTTCATAGTGGCATAATATTTTTCTAAGTAATTATTTCTTCTTATTAGGCTTACATTTTATTTGAAGGCCAACTTATGGATACCTTTGACATGGATACATTCATTTATATGTCCACCAATGATGCCTAAATCTGTCACCAGCTTTGAAGGTAACTCGGAAACAAACAGCATATTTGAGTAGCCTAAATTGTTTATTTCAAAACGCACAATTTGAAAAGTCTGAGATGCATGTTAAATTTAATTTTGTATCAGATGATCTAATTTATCTTATCTTGTTATGTGTTCTAGAGTTTTTATTTTCTCTAGGGTTTTTATTTTCTCTAGAGTTTTTATTTTGTCCTCCAGTTCACATTTTAAACAAATACACATAGAAGCTATTTAATGTTTTTCCCAGTCTGGAAAGACTTCTGGGTTAATTTCAAAATGATTATTTGTAATAGTGGCCCCCAAAATAGCTCAGTATGATGAAGAGTAACTTTTTTAGTCATTGTTCTAATTGTTATTGTAGAAGTGTGATTTTTTAGAAAGAAGAAAAAAGAAAGAAAAATGAAAACCTACTGGTACTGTGAATGCTCATGTGGCTGAAGCATTTGAGTATACTTGCTTCCAGAATAAGATCTGACCTATGTGTTCATGGTCATCAAAGAACCCAGGGAAGTAAGGGAGAGCATAACCTAGGTTGGGTGGCATCTGATTCTTCACTGAGATTAAGTGCTCCCTATCCACCATATTTCCAAAGATATGAGAATTAGAGGGATACTTCAGACAGGAAATAACATTTTAGTGCACCCTAAGACTGACTCACTCACTTGAAAATGTAAAGCTATAATAAATCTATTGCTGGGCATTGGGTGAATTGATGTAATGTGGCCAGGTTCCAAAGAACGCCAACATCTGTCATCAAAGCCACATGGCTAGACATGACTTAGAATTATGAGTAAAGGAATCCAGCATCACTTACTAGATGTAAATCCCATGAAATTAGAGTTCCGTGAACTCAGAGATCAAGTACATGCAGGCTTGTTCACTGCCAATTCACTGACCCTTTCATTCATTCAATCAGCATTCACTGACCACCTGCTAAATGCCAGGAACTGTTCTAGGTGCTGGAATACAGCCCTGAAAAAAAAAAAAAAAACAGAAAGAGGCCCTGCCTTGTGAAGTGTAGCATCTAGTGACAAGATAGACAATGTACATGCCATATAACAGTGCTCAATAAAACAGAATTATTTACCTATTAAATAATGAACCGTATTCAAGCAGCAACTATTTATTTCAGGAAACCCAAATATAATGGAATAAAAGGCTAGAGACAAGAGCTTTGAAAATCACAGAAATTATCATAACAGGTAGAAATAAGGCATCCGTAAAGGCATCTGTAAAGAAAATTTCCTTCTGAACTAGGTGTGAAGTATATTGCTCCTGAAGGAGGTCATGATCTATCATTAATCTATCTTCTTTCTGGCTGGCTGTCTAGAACTGTCTATATATGTATCTGAAATATATACATATTCAGATAGACTGAATAATGCTCCCTCCCTAAAGATACCCATCTCCTAACCCCTAGTATCTGTGAATGTAAACCAATATGGTGAATAAAAGACTGTAGGTGTAATTAAGTAAGGATTTTGGCATGGTACAACTAACCTCAATGTCTAGTTGGGGCCTAGACAATGCAATCTTAAGTCTTCCTCTAGGAGGGAGCAGAGGAAGATTAGACCACAGAAGAAGGCAGTGTGACCACAGACATGGTGATTGGAGAGACTTGGCCACAGCGAAGGAATGACAGCAACCATCAGAAGCTGGGAAAAGCAAGGAACAGATTCTCCCCTAGAGTCTCGGAGAGAACAGGGCCCTACTGTTTCCTACAGCTTTATTTCGACCTAGTGAACCTAATTTCAAACTTCAGGCCTCCAGAACTATGAGAGAATAAGTATTTTAAGCCAACAAGTTTGTAATTTGTGTTGATCTGTTATGGCAGGTACAGGTGACTAATATACACACATAAACGTACACACACAATTAGCAAGTGTGTGACTAATATTTCTATTTATCTGCTATATTTTCTTTCTATATATCTTACAATACCTAATCTTCAAAACAGAACTTTGATTCTCATCTCTAAACCACCCTCTCTCTCTCCCCATCTTTCTTATCTTCAACAACGTCACAACCATCTCCCAGTTCTTCACAACAAGAAACTGGGAATATCTCTACTTTGAACATCCCTGCTTTAATTCTAATTCCAAATAAGCATCAATATAACTTTACCTCCAAAATACATTCTAAATCTACCCACTGCTGGAGCACCACTGCCGTCACTTTAGGCTCAGCCTTCATAGCCTCTTGTGCTGAGTACTAAAATAGCCTTCGAACTGATCTCCCATTTCTTATTTTTTCCTCTGCAATCATCTGTTTCCCACAAAGCAGTTAGAACTTTAAGAAGTCTAAATCAGATTAAATTGCTCCCTGCTTAAACCTCCAATGCCCCCTCCCAAGGCCCTGTTCTTAAATCATCTGCTTCCTCATGACCCAAGGCCCACATGACCTGCCACTGGAAAACTTTTCCCTCCCTCACTATATTCCAGCCCCACTGTCTCTCTATTCCCCCAGCAAGCCCAGCTCATTTGGACTGCAGAGTCCTTGCAGGGTTCTTTTCTCTGCCTGGATCACCCTTTTCTGGCTTTGCACAGCTGGCTCCTTGTCATCCTTCATAAATGAGCTCCAACGTCATCTTAGAAAACTAATGCGAGGACCAGCAGGTGGCGTAATGGCTATGTCGACTGCAGTTCGAGTCCTGGACCTGGTGGCTTAAACTCACGCCAGGTGCATGTGCGTGCGTGCCCAAGATCCCAAGAGAAGAATGGAGAAGGGATTGTGGCACAGCCATGGGTGATGTCTTGCTTTCTGTCTCTCTGTTTCTCTCTGTCTTTCTGGCAAGTGCACAGGCCCTATAGCAAAAACCTCTCAAAAGAATGAAAGGAAGGAAGGAAGGAAGGAAGGAAGGAAGGAAGGAAGGAAGAAAAAAAACCTCTAATATGACCACCTTACTTGAAAGGACATAATCAATACCTCTCAGATGTGAAGGAAGGAAGGAAGGAAGAAAAAAAAAACTCTAATATGACCACCTTACTTGAAAGGACATAATCAATACCTCTCAGATGTCTTAGACATTTTAATGGGAGGGGCACATTCAAGGCTTCCCACCTGCCTGAGGCATTTTCTTCTCCTTCTCCTTCTTTTTCTTCTTCTTGTTTTTCAGGACTCAAACATTTTAATGGGAGGGGCACATTCAAGGCTTCCCACCTGCCTGAGGCATTTTCTTCTCCTTCTCCTCCTTCTCCTTCTTTTTCTTCTTCTTCTTCTTTTTTTAGGACTCAACCCTTGGATATGTGCTATTATCTTGGCTCTGATGGAGGGATGTCAAGGTCTCTGGGAACCCTGGTGTACCCTTGGCAGGGTAGGGTGGGAGAAAGGCCCAAAGGATCACACCCTGTCTAGCTGGTCTGGTGGGAGGGGACATGCCCCAATGGGGAATTCCCTGGTATCAGAGAAAGATTTCCACCTTAAAGGGAGGGAGAAAGGGGAGCTGCTTGGTTTAACTGCAGGTGGATGACTCACCCACAGATGACAACTGAGCAACTCAGATGTAAAATACCACCTGAATCCTGCTTAGGATCTCCTTAATCACCCCACACTAAATCCCTTTCCTTCAAAAGTCCCTAGTCCCTACCCTTTGGCGATGCACGTGGCTGCATCTCCCCTTTCTTCCCTTGGAAAGTGAATAATGAACTTTTCTACCCACTTCCTCTTAGTCTGTGAATCTTTCACAGCCTGTGACACGGATCACCCTGACCCTACTGAAAGCAACCAATCACTGCTTCTCCATTTCTTTGTCATGCCACCTTTTTTGTTTTCTTCAGAACTTTTTTTTATTGTTTATTTAGTATCTATTGCTTGTCTCTCCCCTACCCCTTCTCACTAGAATGTAAGCTTCTAGAAAGCCAGGGGTGCCATCTGTCATGTCCAACACTGTTTCCTCCTCACCTAGAACAATGGTTTCTTGTAGTAGATGCTCAACAGACGTTTGTTAAATAAATGAATACCGTATATGAGTGATTGGAACACAAGGTTGCCTTAAAAGAAAAACTTATTCAGATCAAAGCTTAAAGAGATAAAAGATTAATTCACAGCATTGGCAGTGCTGCCAATCTAAAGTTATTTGGCTTACAAACTGTTTAGCAACTCTTTGACATTCCTTAGAGAACTTCAGTAGAGAAAGGGGACTGAGATAGGCCCACTTTCCCCAGAAGTCCTCCTAGTCTCATCTGTTTTCTTAAGTATACAACAACCACAAGAGAACAAGAAGTTTGAGGATGAGAAAATCAAGGAGCAGGAAGAAGATAAGGAGGAGAGAGAAATGTATGCTCTTTCTCTATATTCCTGATTTTCTATAAAATTTCTTTTGAGAAATTTCTATCTGACTTCTTAGCTGAAGAATGAGAAAGTGATTTTCTATAAAATTTCTTTTGAGAAATTTTGATCTGACTTCTCAGCTGAAGAATGACAAAGATGTTCAGCACAATGGACATCTAAGTAGAGAACTCAGCAGGTAACCTAGGGACCAATTGTTTGGTAGCAGCTGAGATAAAAAGAACAGGGAACCAAAGGGATAGTAAAGAATTTGTGATTTTTTTTTTTTTTAATTTGCCAGAGGGCAGGTGCACTGGCTGAGGGGAGGCTGAGACCACAAGAAACAGAAAGGGAAAGTGACAAAGTACCCCACCCGCCAGGGGAAATCATCATACTGCAATTGCTTCTCCTCATGTCTCTCTCCTTTCAGGATTTGGGACACATGGACACACGTGTCCAGCATGTTTCTCAAGTCACTGGGTCAAGGACTTAAATCATGCAGTCATGTGGGATCCAACCACCTTAAATACTGTGCCATGGGCTGACCCAAGAATCTGTGATTTTGATAATCCACTTAAACCAGGGGATCAGCAGTTAGCATAATGGCTATGTCACTGGACTCCCACATAGTCAACTGCGGTTCAAGTCCCGGACCTGGTGGCTTAAACTCACACGGGGCGCATGTGTGTGCGTGCCCAGGATCCTGAGAGGAGAATGGAGGAGAAGGAATTGTGGCGTGACCATCCCCCCTGGGGGGTGATTTCTCACTTTCTGTCTCTCTGTCTCTCTCTGTCTGTCTGGCGAGCGCACGTGCCCTATAGCAAAAACCTCTCCAAAAAAAAAAAAGAAACCAGGGTAAATATATTCAATTGTTCTCCCTTCCTTCTCTCAGAAAATTCCACACTGTATCTGGTTTAATGTTCAAGCTAGAAATAAAAATATCCCAATTGAACTGAATTAATCAAAACCAATGTGTATCCTCATAACAGGAAATTTAGCTGTAGAGCAGCTCCTGAGTTAGCTATTTCAAAGACTCTTATTATTATCAGGAACTTTCCTCCTGTCACTTCCCTTGGCCATCTACAGCACAGGCTGTCTTCAGGCGAGCTCCGTTTCTGGGCAGCAACAGCTGCAGGCATCTCATCCAGACCTCCCAAAGTCTATCAGCAGAAGAGTGGCTATCCTTTCTGTGCATCTGTCTTTTGTCAGTGAGGAAGACTCTCTCAAAATGTCTCCATCAGATTTCTCACATTTTCTTAAGCCAGAAATGACCTCTTTTGAACAAATAATCAGCACTAGTACTATTTAATTGCTTAATATTACACTAGATTTATCCTTGAAGTATGTATAGAACCTGTGTCCTGAAATACGGATACCTGAACAAAATCAGAGCATTGCAAATGGCAAAATGGTTAGATTTGAGTCCTGGACCCCACAGTCTAAAACTCAAATCGAATGTGTGTGCATGCATGCCCAAAATCCCAAGAGGAGAATGAAGGAGAAGGGATTGTGGCGTGGTCATCTCCCTGAAGGGTGATTTCTCACTTTCTGTCTCTCTTTGTCTCTCCAGCGAGTGCACGTGCTCTTTATCAAAAATCTCTCTTTCTCTCTCTCTCAAAAGAAAGAGCATTGCTAACAAGAAACAGGGAAATATATTTTGAGTTGGCAAGTGACAGGACTTGTCATACAACCATCCTGATGTCTTTTGCAGTTCTTAACTGTCCTCATTTCTGCCTAACAAAAGATGAAGCTGATATTCCTCTTCCTTGAGGAGGTACTTGATACATGCATCTAGTTTAGGGGAGCAGTAGAGGTTGAAGCTATAAATTTGGAAACCCTTCATATGAAGATGGCATTTAAAGTGATAAGACTGGGGAACCAGCTGTTAGCACAATGGCTATGTCGCTGGACTCCCATGTAGTCGACCGCGGTTCGCATCCCAGATCTGGTGTCTTAAAACTCACGCCGGGCGCGTGTGTGTGCGTGCCCAAGATCCCGAGAGGAGAATGGAGGAGAAGGGATTGCGGCATGACCATCCCCCCTGGGGGATGATTTCTCGCTTTCTGTCTCTCTGTCTGTCTCTGTCTATCTGGCGAGCGCCCGCGCCCTATAGCAAAAACCTCTTTAAAAAAAAGTGATAACATTGGATTATATGACCCATGAGTGTGAAAGAGAAGAGTTCCAACACTTGGAGCTTGGGACATGCCAAAGTTTAGAGGTCAGAGATATAAAGCGAAACATCATTGGAGACTAAAAAGGAGAAACTTAGGAGTATGGAATCTTGGAAGTCAAATGAAGAATTATTAATAGATTCAAAGAGAAGGTAGTGATTGATTACATCACTTAAAGTTTAAATACTATAATTAAGTTTTAACTATTGGATTTAGCAATATTCTTCCCTGGCCATTAAATAAAGAGATGAGAACAAAAATATGACCAGGGTAAACACAAGAAAGAATGAGAGGAAAGAATTAGGAGTCCTCAAATGTAGTCAACACCATTAAATAGCTCTGCTGAAATGGGTAGTGGAGAAATGGCCCAGCAGATGGGACAAATACCATCTGAAAGAAATCATTCATAAGGTGGGGGGTGGAAATGACTATGCAAAAAAGAGAAGAGAGAATCAGTGGACAAAATACCCTTAAGTAGAACCTAGGGAATGAAATTTCTATTTCATGTACAAGTGCCAGGCTTGACTTGTCAAGGAACCAGGGTGGTATACTCATAGTTAACAGAAAAGAAAATAGAATATCAGTGCCATGTGCAGAGTCAGATATGATATGACCTCTTACAGAATTTCGATTCTGAGTGCTTTAATTTTATCAAATAGGAAGCAAGATATTAACTGAGAGAAAGGATGAGTGGAATAATGAGAGGTTTGATTATAAATCAATAAGTAATATAAGAACCTTTAGAAACCATTTATACATAGTGACTATATCTCAGTCCTTTCCTCTGAGTTTCTTGCCTATACTACTTAGTTAGCATCTTTGAACAAGATGTTCGTATTTATATTGGTACTTTTTCATAGTAGTACTCTTAATTTCCTTTCCTTAAAAAATTTTTTTTCTCTCCAGTTTTCCCTTTTTCAATAAAGGACATCATTATTTATCTAGTTGTATAAGACAGAAATCTAGAAGTCAGTGCTATATTGTTCCCTTTATCAACTCCCAAATTCAATTCAAAAAACAAATACCAATTTCTCCTCCAGAACATAGTCTGAATATTTCTACCGCTCCTCTTCCTACTGCTGCTACCATCTCACACCTGGACTGTTACAATAATGACTTAACTAGTCTGACATGTTCAGTGAGCCTTGGCTTCAACTTATAGGACACTCCATTCAAAAGGCTTATACAGTGAGGTTATTTAATTATCTAACATAACAACAACAAATCCATACAGTGAGCAGCCTTAATATTTCCAACTCGGTTCAAATATGCCATAGAAGACTGAATTTCCTTCTTTCTTTCTACATTGTTTCCATGGGACTTAAAGAACTATGGGAAAACCAAATGAAATTCATGCTACTTGCTGTGCAATGGTTCTTTGTCTCTGACCCAGGATTCTCATGTCTTCTGACAACATCCATGAAACCATGGCTGATTAACTTGTTAGCTTACAAGTAGGGTAAGACCTCAGACTCTGCATAGTTTATGACCCTTAGAATCCCTGTGGCCATACTTGTTGTTATACCCACAATTATTCCTTATGAAATCATGAATCATTAATGCTAGCAAAGTACTCAGACCATGGATTCTCTGCAGCCAGACCCTGTCCACATCTGAGAGACAGAACTTTCTCCCATGATCCAAATATAGTCACCACCTTCCAACACCTGCCGAATATTTCCAGGCAGGTCAAGTTCCAGATCAATCCTCAATCTTCTCCATGATAACGTTTTGTTAATCTAATACATTATAACCAATTTATTAACAATGCTAAAAATGAGGATTCTCTTTCATACAAATATCAGCACTAGGTAATCAAAGGCCCTAATTTGAATCTTTATTACTGTGGGTTCATTAAGGAAAATTGATAGCCCTCTCTGACCTATAGCCCTCTGGTTTGTCAAATATTTGTGAATTGCAATAGGACCAAGATGAACATAAAGCCAGGGCTGGCCTCTGAAGTTGCTCAGGGAACTTGAAAAAGCAGCTCAGTACAGCAACGGTAATTGAATTAAGAGGAGGGAAGGAACATCCCATCACTACATTGCCAGACATTCCAGACACTGAGCAGAGATTTCCAGACTAGAGGGAATGGATGTCACACAATTGGCCATGCCATTATCATGTGAGAGCATTTGTGTGCAAATTACTTAATAATTAGCACTGGAGAAGTGATAGCTTCTATAGTCATTAAGGTTACAGGTCTAATTGCAATTCTCACCTCTCAGAGTTTACTTTACATCTAATAGTAATACTCACTAAAGAGCTAATGAATATATTAATTAATTATAAATACAAAATAGTGGTTCACCTTTGACTTCATTTTATGAATTACACAGCATTTTTCACATTAGGTCATATTAGTAGTTATCCTCACAGCAATTATTTGAGACAACTGTAAGGGGTAGACTTTAAAAAGTTTATAGAAAATATGTATTCTCAAAAAAACTATGCATCGGTTTTAAAATTCTTTTTGCACCAAAATAAACTTGTACTTTGATTCCATTTTTTTCCACACATTTTTTAAGTCCCCTCATATTCTCAACTCCATTTTATAACTTAAAAAAAAATCAAGGTTCAGTTCCTTCCGCGTGGTCACTGGGGAGAACCTGCCACTGTGCTGACCGTGCTCTGCCGGACACGGTGTCCATGGAGGTATTGCAGGACACAAGAGAAATTAAGACTTTCTACTGATAATTGAGCCTCCAGCAAACAAGCTAGCGCGATCACAACAGAACGGCAACAAGATTCTAGTTCACCTCTGTCTGCTTGCTCCTGAACATTCAGACTGAACTTCAAGAATTTGAAAGAAACACACCATCCATCAGATGACAAGAAATCACCTCCAGATCACGAGAAATATGGGAAAACGAGAAAATGCCTCTCCTCCAAGGGAAAAGAGTAACTCTTCTTCATCCACAAGCAGTTCGGTGAAAATCATGGAAATATCTGATA
>NW_006159904.1:3995972-4001274 GCF_000334495.1 Tupaia belangeri chinensis | reverse complement strand
TGGGAAAGGACAGAGGGTGAGAAAGAGGGGTAAAAATAATTCTAGGAACTAGAAATAGAAAAATTTTTATTATATGAATGATTAAGTCACTATGCAGTATATACTGGACTGGTGTCCATGGAAATGTTTATATCAGCTGTGTTTGCGATGAAAATATTTAGATTAATTAAGGTCCTTAGTAATTCAATACGATGTGGGGGGAAAACAGTATAGAAAGCAAACATAAATATCAGAGGCAGTGTGGGAGGAGAGTGGGAGATGGCAGAGGGTAAGAGATAGGGAATCAAGGATGGGAGGAAAAAAAAACAAAACATACAGAAAACAAGAAATGGAAAATTATTTGCTGACAATAACATGTTTGTTGATGTGCTTGATTGAGACAATATACAGTGTACTCTGGATGGAAAATCTCATTTTGCATGCTATAATTTCTTTTAAAAAGATTAAAAAAATAAAAATTAATTTTCAACTGTAGATTTTTTCTTTTCTTTTTTTTTTTTTTAATTTGGAAACAGTTTTATTTTTGAATCATCCATATGAAGAACTAAACAGTGGAGCTTTCTACTGGCTGTTCCTAGGACAGAACTGTAGCAGGTAATCAGTGAACACAAACCCTATGTGATTTGTGCTTTCTGTAGAACTTTCTTGAGAAGGGATTGGGTTATATAGGCATATACATTTGATAAAACTCAACCAAAGTATGCTTAAGAGCATGCATTTTTATGTATGTGCATTTTACACTAAAAGAAGAAAAACTAAAGCAAATACTCAACTCTAGTAATAGACATGCTAAAGTATTTAGAGAACAGTATACTAATACCTGTGTATTCACTTTGAAATCCCTCAGAAATTAATATTGTTTGATCAACAGATGCAAAGCATAAATTGATAATTTAATATAGTAAAATGCTAAATGATAAAGCCTAGGAGATTATATTAGCGTATCCTCTGAAAGTCTTTCAGCTTCACTTATTTTTTTTTTTAATTTTCATAACAAAATGTTTTGGGGGATAAAACAGAGGCTAGGAGAGATTATCTGACTGCTTACATGTTACAATCAACAGGAGGCTGGGCCGAGACCCAAATTCAGTTCATCTGATTCTAGTCCTCCTGCCTTACAGGAACATTTGAGAAAATAATTATTGTTCATGGTTTAAAAGAAGGCATTAGTACAGGTAAGTACTCAATTCTGGTTAACAAAGAGCTATGAAAACTAGGGCAGGTCTACCATAAAAGAGTGATATTTAAGTAAGAGACTGTTTTAAAATTTCCTATTTATGCTTCTTAGAAAGTATTGCCTTCATCATAGTAGTCCCTCTGGGGTGTTTGACATTTATTGTAATAATGTTGCCTTGCTCAATGTTACCAACTCTCTTTTAAGGGATTACTTTCAGAACTTAAAAACACTTTTTCACACAGTCTCAGTGATGACAAACCTTTGTCCTTTTAAAAGATTCAAACGTCACCTGAAGCCCAGTTAGGTAAATAAAAGCCAAGGTTTACAATATCATTTCTTTGCAAAGCTAGCCAACAAATACAAGACATCAAAGAGGGTTTTTTTTGCACAACCTTTTTGTTTTTGTGTTTTACAATGAGACCGACCTCTGAGCTAACAAAATTATTTTTCTTATGTGACACAAAATTTATCTCTGAAACCCACTGGTGCCACTGTGAGACAATGGCAGTGTCCCTTGTGCCTCACCTCCACAGCACTCCCAGCCTTTGTAACAGCCACATGTTCATCTGCTGTCTCCTCCAGCAGACTGTCAACTTCACAAGAGCAGGGACTTTGGAAACTGTCACACTTCCCTTTCGGCAGTGCTTTTGTCCTTATTTATGAATAATTAATTAATTAAAGAATGAGTTAATGAATGAATAAATAAATTAATGAACTAATGCTGTCAATTCATTTTAAAAACTGTGACCTTCTTGGCACCAACAGTTAGCGTAATGACTATATCGCAGGACTCCCATGTAGCTGACCGCGGTTCGAGTCCCGGCCCTGGTGGCTTAAACTCATGCCTCGTGTGTGTGCGTGCATGTCCAAGATCCTGGGAAGAGAATGGAGAAGAAGGGATTGTGGCGTGGCCATCTCCCCAGGGGGTGATTTCTCACTTTCTGTCTCTCTGTCTCTCTCTGTCTTTCTGGTGAGTGCAAACACCCTATAGCAAGAACTTCTCAAAAACAAAACAAAACAAAACAAAACTGTGACCTTCTGACTATGTCAAAAGTGTATTTGAACTTATATTTCTTTTGTTTGTTTGTTTTTTGCTTTTCGTAGTTTTTGCTATAGGGCATATGAGCTCACCAGAGAGAGAGGGAGAAGGAGGAGAAAGTGAGAATCACCCCCAAGGGGCATGGCCTGGATATGCCAAAATTTCTTCTCCTCTCAGGATTTTGGGCACACATACACACGCACTCAGTGTGTTTTTCAAGCTGCTGGGCTGGGGCTTGAACTGCAGAGTCAGTCATATGGGATCCAGCACCTTACCCATCACGTCACTTAATGGCCCTTTTTTTGTCTTTTGGTTTAGGTTTGCTAGAGGGCACATGTGCTTGCTGGAGAGAGAGGGAGACAGAGACAGAGGAAATATAAGAAAGCACCCCCCGATAGAGGATGATCATGCTACAATCCCTTTTCCTCCATTTCTCCTCCTGTCAGGATTTTGGGTACACCTATGCGCTCAACATGTTTTACAGGCCATTGGGTCCAGGATTCAAACCACATAGGATCTAGCAACATTAACTATCAACTGGTCTTGACGTTATATTTCTACTGTAATTTAATTTCTTTGGTATCACATCCCGTCCATGTAATGGTATACAGAGATTGAAAGGTAGCAAAATCATATATAAAGATTACAGGTTTTCTATAGCACCTTCGCCTTTTTATTTTCCTTAATAAATTGTGTTTACTATGTTTAATTTTCTAGGTATACAATTACATCATTTTTTAAAAAGAGTTCTTTATTTATTTAATTATATTTGTTATTATTTTTCAATTTGACCAGAGAAATACAGAGAGAGAGAGAAAGGGAAAGGGACTCCACGACTCGGACCACAGTCAGCCATGTGGGAATCCAGCACCTTTAACCAACACACCACCTGCTGGCCCCACAATTGCATCTATTATAAAACAATTTTTACCTCTCTATTTATGGCTTTTTTCCCCTACACTAGTAGCCGTTACTAGTACATCACACACTAAGGTCAGCAATGGATGTCACTAGACCTTTTGCTCTTGTGTTCAAATTTTATAATAAATTCAATGGCAACCCTTGGGCTAAGTATACACTGTTTATAGTATCCATAAATAAACTTTTCATTACATGATTAGGGTTTCATAATGATTGAACTATCAATTTCATTGGATTTTTTTCCTCACTATCTTTTAGGCTAGTAACATGTAGCATGTCATGGTGTTGACTGCTATTATGAAGTAGCTGACAGCCACACCATTTATTTCAATACGAGGGGACTTCATATAACATGGAATTCAAGTATGAGTTTATTTTGGTAGAAAAATTGAAATCCATGCATAACTTTTTCATAATATACATTCTCCACCAACTTTCTAAAGACACTTTGTACAATGGAAATAAAACTACTTACCATGCAGATGGCTGTGAGGATTAAAATATAAGACAAGCAGAGCACCTGAAAACATGGGATGTCAGTTAAAGATTTCCACTGCCTTTCTTGAGTACTGAGCTGGCACCTCCCCGTGTCTTGGCACATTTGATTCCCGGGTTTTTAGCCCATTCAATATTTTATTTAGATTTCCATTTCCTGGTTTGGCATATCAGAATCCTTGGGTTCTTCATTTTCTTTCATCCCTAGCTCAGAGTTGGCTTTTCTCTAAACACTGGCTCTTGCTTTGGCCCTTCTGGGACTCAGCTTCCCCTTGCTGTGCATATACCCTGCCCTTCAAAGGATCCCCGAGTTCTCCGCTATGGCGGCTCTACTGCTGCCCGTCGGGGCCGCCCCTCCGCCTGCCCTTCCCAGCAGCCAGCAATGACTTTATGTGAGACCTCCCACACTTCAGGGTCTGACAGTGAAAAAGAGGAAGGAGGAGCCAGCAGGTGGTATAGTCGTTGGGGTTCTGGACTCCCACATGGTGGACAGCAGTGCAAATTCTAGACCCAGAGGCTTGAAACTCATGCCAAGCATGTGTGCATGCCCAAAATCCAGGGAGGAGAATGAAAGAGCAGGGATTGCAGCTTGACCATCTCCCCCGAGGGGTGATTTCTTACTTTCTCTCTGTCTCTCTCTGTCTCTCTGGCAAGCACACAGTATGTGTCCTATGGCAAAAATCTCTTTCGAGAAAAAGAGAAAGAGAAAGAGAGAGAGAGAAAAATGAATTGCTTACAGCAAGGCGAGTCCAAAACATAAACTTTTATTAAAAATGAATAATTTCTCAAAAATAGTTCCAGCCAATACCCAAAGTACAAAGTCTAATTGGAGGCCATTTTCTAAGATCAATTTAGTCCCAAGTTATGGGTATCTGAAGGTTAATTCTACTTGAAATTTGACCATGACACTTTAGCCAATATCTGTAGAGTGCTATGTTCCATTAAAGATGTAATGAAAGAGACCACCAGATAATGTAATGGTTATGTCACTAGACTTCCACATGGCTGTACCAGGCAGCTTGAAACTCATGCCAGGCATGTGTGCATGCATGCCCAAAATCCCCCTTGAAGGGTGATTTTTCGTTTTCTGCCTCTGTCTCTCCAATGAGCATATGTGCCCTATAGCAAAATTCTTTCTTTAAAAAAGAAAGATATAGTGAAATGTTTATTGAGCAAATGTAGTTTATCAACACAATGCAGATAAGTGTTTACCCAATTTTGGGGGGATGAGCTAGGTAATCCATTGTATTTTCTTTATCATCTTAACTGCCAAGATGCTTAAATAAAAGTTTATATTATACAAATAATTTTTTTACTCACTTTTCTCATAAAATCATTTTACATCTTTCCTTTTACTGTTTGGGTCTTGTCATTTTATTCTTGGGCTATTGCATAAAAACAATCACTTGAAATGGTGACTGTGTTACTGCTGTAGGTGTAATTTAATAAGAAAGAAAAAATAGTGATTTCCTCTTTTTCTGTCCTTATAGACAGTATAGTTAAGGTCTCTAGGGTCTCAAAGTACTCTACCTTTGGGGGAATTTGCAATTATTTTTGTATTTCAAGAACTGAAGCTTTAAGTAATCCCTTCTCCTGGCCTTTGCTTGGAAATGCTTAGTACTTTGGGAGAAGGCAGACAAATAAGGAGAAGAGCATCAAATGGGAAAGAG
>NW_006159904.1:3985742-3995948 GCF_000334495.1 Tupaia belangeri chinensis | reverse complement strand
AGCCTTTATTCTTTGACAATAGGGTAAAGACAGAAGATGGCCAGAGTGGTGCTATTGCACCATTGGGACTGGAGAGACTGGGAGACAAGACAGCATTATGAGAAGACACCTTAAAACCTGTAGACTTGGGCCAGCAAGGTGGTTAAAGGTGCTGGACTCCCACATGGTCGACCGCGGTTCGAGTCTCAGACCTTGTGACTTGCTTTCTCACTTCCTCTCTCTCTCTCTGATCAAACTGGAAAATAAAAATGATAATAATAATAAATAAAGTTAAATAAAATAAATCTTTAAAAAAAAAAAAAACCTATAGACTTCAGTGGCCCCCTTCTGTTTAGCATCTTCAAGGTAGTAGGGCCTCTATTAAGGGCAATTGCATGCATATCAAAGACCTTGGACTTAAATCAGCTGTGAATGTCTGCTAGTGGAACCTGGTGTGAAAGAAAAAGCCAGAGTGTAGGGGTGTCTCTGCAATCCTCCTTAAACACCAGAGATTGACAGATAGCATTTGCAAATCTGATCACAACCGAAACTAATCACAGAGTAACAAACACCACTGACTAGAAATCAGTGTGCTTTTGGGATGACCTTCTAGCATAATCTAATGGAGGTAGGTAAAATACACAAATATTTGACTTTGATGTATCTTATAAAGATCTTTCTCTAGAACAGATTTTGTTTCATATTTGGTGAGGAAAGGGGAGAGGAAACAATTTCTTTCATTCCAGTTGTTCAGCACCTCACACTTATGTACCTAAGTTTAATAACTTATGTCCATATCGTACATTGGAAATCACTAGACAATCCTTTTGGAAATACACAAATTATAATGAAAAGAGAAGCTTGTTTGAATTATTTCCCTTTATTTCCACAGCCATTCTAAAGCATTCGGTTTATGGGCTTCAGTCTATAGATAAACCTATTGGTCACTCAGCCTCAAGATTTACTTCTTGGAACCAGCAGTTAGCGTAATGGCTATGTCACTGGACTCCCACGTAGTCAACCGCGGTTCAAGTCCCGGACCCGGCAGCTTAAACTCACGCCGGTCGCGTGTGCGTGCATGCCCAACATCCCGAGAGGAGAATGGAGGAGAAGGGATTGCAGCCTGGCCATCTCCCCTGGGGGGTGATTTCTTGCTTTCTGTCTCTCTGTCTGTCTCTGTCTGGCAAGCACACGTGCCCTATAGCAAAAACCTCTCCAAAAAAAGAAAAAAAAAAAGATTTACTTCTTCAGCTAAGGGATAATAAAGCTTCCTATTTCTAATCTTGTCATTGTCTCTATACTCATTATTTTTCAGTTGTCCTAGTGTTTTTCTGAATTCATTCTTACTACTTTTACTCTAGCGTCAGAGTCAACAGTTAAAATATAATTTCTTATACTCTGTAGTAGTAATCCCAAGAAGAAATACCAAAATAAATATATATATATCCTTTGTAGACTTTGTTTTTTCAGCTCATTGGTTTGTATGGAAGTTTTATACTTGCCAACATCCCAAACAGGCCAGTTTATAAAATTTATGGTAGATCAAGGCATAGGTAAGTAAGTGGGTTTAACTGTACCAAGTAGACCAATAATATACCCAATGGGAGGGCTTGTAAAAGTTAGTCTTATCAGACTTCCTGTTATGGTTTAGATGGAAAAGCAAAGACTATCCAGTGAGGTCCCCTGAAGGTACCACGGTCTCAGTGAATTCACTATTCAGGCTCTATTCCTGAGCCTGGCAGGCTTAGAAACCAGATCAATCATAAAGGGTAGACCCTTCTCCCTGGGGAAGATTCACATTAACTTGACCCCCAGTTATTGATATATAATAACGAGGATGGCCATCTATTAGTTTACAATGAAACACATAAAAAGCAGAACAAGTTCTGTCAGTTCATTTGCTCTCCTGTAGACAAATCTACAAAGAAGGCCAAATTATTATCAGAAAAAAAGCTTAATAAGGTAAAAATCAAGTTAGAAGCAAGTTTTAAGATCTTAACAGCTCTGCCATCAAGCCATCCTCCTCTGCTGCAGAATGTCCCAGCTACTGGATGAGGAGCAAATGTCTGTGCTGGAAATGTTTCTTTATGTGATATTCCATGCTTGCCAGAGAGACAGAAGGAGGTGGAGAGAGAAAGAAAGTGAGAAATCACCCCCCCCATAGGGGATGGTCACGCAACAATCCCTTCTCCTCCATTCTCCTCTTGGAATTTTGGGCATGCATGCACACATACTGGCATGAGGTTCAAGCAGCTGGATCCAGGACTTGATCCGCTGTCAGTCAGCTCATTAAACACTGTGCCACCTGCTGGCCCCTTCTTACCTCTGTATTCACAGCTGACCAGCTCTTTTCTTCTCTCTTTTTCCTTCATTTTTTAAAATTGTAATTTTTCTTTCTTTCTTTTTTTTTTTTTTTTTTTTTTTGAGAGGTTTTTGCTCTAGGGCACATGTGCTTGCCAGAAAGACAGAGAGAGACAGAAAGCAAGAAATCATCCCCCAGGAAGGATGGCCATGCCACAGTCCCTTCTCCTCCAGTCTCCTCTAGGAATCTTGGGCATGCATGCACACACACCCAATGTGAGTTTAAGCCACTGGGTCCAGGACTCAAACTATGGTCGACTACATGGGAGTCCAGCAATATAGCCATTATGCCAACTGCTGGTCCTTTCTTTCTTTCTTTCTTTCTTTCTTTCTTTTCTACACAGTCCTCTTGCCCCCATCCTTCTGCCTCAGTCTCCCAACTGGGGCTATAGGTATGCACCAGTATGCCCTTCTGTATTTTAGATAGGGTCTCAATATATTGCTCAGGCCTGCCTCAAGCTCATGATCCCCCTGCCTCAGCCTCCCTGAGTTGCTAGGATTACAGGTATACACTGTGCCTGGCCTTTAGGTTGAACTGGGAGTCAAATCAAGACTTCCCTTGTCCCAACCTGCAGAGAACAGTATCTTAGCAGTGTGTAATTCTGCAACTGGGCCTAAAATTCTGATTTTTATATACTATTTACTTTAAGCAAGGTATTCTTACATTAGGGAGTGAAACAATTTAAAAGTGTCCCCTTTATTTGTGATAGAGTGCATATACACACATGTGAGAAAGAGAGAAGAGCGCCCTTCACAGGCCCGGGGTCACACTACAGGTGCCCTTCCTGGAGTCGTCTAGCCAATTGGACATCGGGCATTCACATTCATGCCTGATACATTTCAGTCTGACCAGGTCAGGGATTCAAATCACAGTTTTCATGTGGGATCTAGCTTTTCTTGAACAGCACGTTACTACTGTGCCACAAAGCCAGCCCATGAACAAACGTTTACTTCAGCCATATAATTAAAATTATTGTGAATGTCTAACAAAAGCATTTTGGTAAGGGCATACAGTAAGGGCAGTCCAAGTACCACAGGCTCCTAGTACCACGGTGGGCCAGAAGTCCTCTATCCTACTAAAGCTTAGATGAGACACAGTTCATACTACAGTTTCAATAACTGGTGACCTACCATGTCTGGAGCATATAATGTCCTTCTGACTCTACCTTATCTTCCAAGGATCTATGACATTTGATGATACTCATTGGAACCCTGAAACATTTTATTCTAATTTTTTTCCTCCTGTGTGGAGAAATCTTGTCATCAAGATCCCTGATGACCATGATTATTGTGGAATATCTATCTAACTACCATCCCTTCTTCATTTCTTTCAACTAACCTTGTCCTTAGGCC
The DNA here is from genome assembly GCF_000334495.1 of Tupaia belangeri chinensis. Classification (NCBI taxonomy): domain Eukaryota; kingdom Metazoa; phylum Chordata; class Mammalia; order Scandentia; family Tupaiidae; genus Tupaia; species Tupaia belangeri. Next base: position 3,992,255 of record NW_006159904.1, on the reverse strand, counting down.
TATTTGGTTGCTTTGTTTTTTCATAGTTTTTTGTTGTTGTTGCTTTTTTTTTTTTTTTGAGAGTATTTGGATGTGTGCACTCTCAAGAGAAACAGAGAGATAGAAAACAAGAAATAACCCCCCCCTTCACCCCCAGTGGGAATGGCCACACTGCAATCATCTCTCTTCCATTTTCCTCTCAGGATTTTGGGCATACACATACATGCACTTAGCATGTTTTAAGCCACCAGGTCCAAGATACGAACTGCGGTCATGGGAGTCCAGCAACAATTACACCATCTTCTGGTCCCCATAGACCTATTGAGGCCAATATTTTTATTGAGCCTCTTTGTGTTTTACTGTTACTAAACTAGGGTAATTTATATTCAACTTTTATAGTTTGGATAATAGTTTTCCCCCTAAAGTTTCATGTTTTAGAATTTTATCCCCCATGCTATTGCATTGGAGGTGGTAAAGCCTATTGAGTGATGGTTGGATCATGGTAATTGAACCATGGGGTATTGGTCTCATGAGTGAATTAATACCATCATGTGAGACGCTGAGTTCTAGCGTTCATGAGCAGTTATCATGATAGTAGTTTGCTATAGAGGAGAGAGCTGCCCACAGCACTCCCTCTGTGTGTGACCATTGTCCTCACTGCTTCTGTCACACACGTGTGATAGGCTGACCTGATAACAGTGCTATGTGTTTGGAATTTTCAGTCACCAGAATCGTGAGTCAAATCAACTTCTATTTCTTTATAAATCAGCAATTCTCAGGTAATTCTGTCAGCAACACAAAAACAGACCAAGATATCAACCATATAGTTTTCAACAACTAAAGGCATATTTTTTTTGGCTTGTTTTAAAGCCTTAGAAATTTCTATTACAGTTTTTCACAGGCTTAACACTTAAAATAAGTGATAAACATAGTACCAGAATATTTATGAAATGTAACATTTCCTGAAAGTGTGGATTTTTTTTAAATTTCTAAGTTGAAATCTATTGGATATAATTACTGGTGGACCATAGATAGAAGAAGCTGAGAATTACTGTACAAGGGCATACAAATGTAAAATAATATATCTATCATTGTTTTATTACTTTATCAAAAGTATTACTCAAGAAACAAAAATAAAAGAATCTATAACATCCTCTCTGGAAATCACTAAATGTTGACCATGTGCATTTGTATGATTGAAATGACTATTTTTAATGCAACCAAATAAACTCATTATATTTTTCAGATTCTTGAATAAACCTTTTAAAAGTATGTGAGGTCATAACAATTTTATCATGAAATGACTCAAAGTCCCCTTATTTTATTTTATATTTTATTTTTAGATTTTTATCATAGTGTATGTGTGCTCACCAGAGAGAGAGAGAGGGAAAGTGAAAAATCACTCTCTGGGAGGATGAACACACTGTAGTCCCTACTCCTTCATTCTCTTAGGATTTAGAGTGTGCACACACAAGCACCTAGCAAGACTTTCAAGTTGCTGGGTCCAAGATCCAAACCATGGACAGCTATATGGGAATCCAATGTCTTAACCACCACACCACCTGCTGGCCCAGAAATCCAGAAATTCTTTTTTAAAAAATTATTTATTTGTCTACTTATTTGTTGTGATTTTTCAAGCCACTGAGTTTGGGTCTTGAACCACGGTCAGCCATGTGGGAATCCACCACAGTTGCCATCACGCCACCTGCTGTCCCCCAGAATTTGGAGAGGTTTTTGCTATAGAGCATGTGTGCTCGCCAGACAGACAGACAGAGACAGAGAGACAGAAAGTAAGAAATCACCCCTTAGGGAGGATGGCCACGCTGCAATCCCTGGTCTTCCATTCTCTTCTTGGGATCTTGGGCATGCACGCACACTCACCCAGCGTGAGTTTAAGCCACTGGGTCCAGGACTCAAACTGGGATCAACTGCATGGGAGGCCAGTGACATACATAGCTGTTATGCCAACTGCTGGTCCCAAATCCCAAAATTCTTAAGTAAACATAAGCACACTCAAATCCATAAGTGTTGATATGGGAGGCAGAGCATTTGTCCGATATTTTCTGTGATTCAAAGCTAAGTAAGAGTTGAAATTCATGGTGAATTTGGAAAGAAAATCACTAGGTCTAACCAGAATGCAGTAGGTTTATCCAACTTCTTTCTGACTCACATATTCTTTCTTTGGATGTGTGAATAATGTAAAGCTATCTTCAGATTTGAGAGACACATATATCTGAAAGATGAAATGTTTATTTGGACTGTTGCATACATAGCTTCAGTTTTTGAAGAGCAGTTGTACTTCTTTATGTCCAGCTTCATGGGTGAAGGGAGAGAGTAGAGAACAGCTTTCTCATTAGTCATGTATTCACTGCTTGTACAACTGTGTTGTGTTTCTTCCCATTTCCCCTACAGAGCCATGCTCCTCCTATTTTTATAAACTATCAGCCCCAGGAAGTTGAATGGGGAATGAAAGACACCAATAGGTCCCATGCCCTGATTTCTGATTGGGTGTGACCAGCGGAAAACAAGTTGGAGCTCAGGAAGAGCAGGGAGGAGAGTTCTGGTTTGGATCCCTTAGCTCCTTTTCTGCAGGGTCACCACAGGCAGGCTGCTTTCCCCAGACTGTCGACTACCCTCTCTATGGATGCTCTCTGTCTCCAGGTTCTGAAACTGCTCCTCCCTCTCTTTTGGTAGGCCTGCCGGTGATAAAAGCACAGGGTGGTTCTGGCTCCAGAGCACCATTCCTTGAACACAGTCTGCCACAGTATCTGTGGATTTGTCATACACTGACTCAAGCAACTGCAGGTTGAAAATATAAGGGACACAAAAACAGAAAACTATGTGTCAATGGTAACAATGTATAATAATCATTTCTTTAACTGAACTAACATACAGTGTGTTCATGCTGAGAAAACTCATTTTGCAAGCTGTAATGATATACAGTGATCAAATGTATAAAAAAATAAATAAAGGAGACAGTGGGTGGCATACTAGTTAAGGGGCTGGACTCCCATATGGTCAACCGTGGTTCAAGTCCCAGACCTAGTGGCTTGAAACTTATGCCAGGCATGTGTGCATGTGCGCCCAAATTCCAGAGAGGAGAAGGGAGGAGAAGGGATTGTGGTATGGCCAATCCGTAAGGGGCAATGTCTTGGTTTCTGTCTCTCTGTCACTTTTTGTCTCTCCAGCAAGGACTTGTGCCCTATAGCAAAAATCTCTAATAATAATAATAATAATGAAATAAAATATTTTTAAAAATAAAAAGAAAGTATATGGGAAAAAATTGACCATGTTTAGACTGAACATGCACAGACTTTTCTGGTCATTATTCGCTAAACAATACAGTACAACTATTTACATACCATCCTTATTGTATTAGGCATTATAGGAAATCTATAAATGATTTACATTATGCAGGAAGATATGTATGTTGTATGCAAACACTATACCATTTTATGTAAGGGACTTAAGCACCCACTGACTTTGTTATCTATGGTTGTCCTGTATTCCCCATAGGTACCAAGGAAAGACCGGACTTTCTGGCAACATCTGTGAGTGAAGGCCCCTCATCTCTCTTCAGATGATGCAGTTTGAGTGTCTCATCCATTTCTTCAAGGGACACTGACTATAAGTTACTAACTTTATCTTCATTGGTTCCTTCCAAGGTACTGAAACTAATATTCCATTATTAGACAATCCTAAAACTGTAGGTACTACAATAGCGAGGTTAATACTTCGTTTTTTAAAAGTATAGGAATTCAGAGAAAAATTCCAATTGCCAAAAGGCAATCAATCAACTTTTCCATCCAAACTGTAATTAAACTTTGAATAATTCTCCTCTGTGACATATATAATAATACCTTTCTAACAGGAAAGTCAGATTAAGTGTTTCAGACCTAACATTCTAACTAGAAGTAAAGTAGTGCTCTAAATTAAGACGTGAAGTTTTTTAAATAGGCAGGGAGAAGAACCTGGATTGTCTTTGTCTTATCAAGCATTTACATTCCTACTCCTAATAATAATAATATTAATAATAATATATAACAATTGTTGAATGCTTAGTATATTTGGGGGCTGTTTTAGATGCTTTACATGTGTTATTTCATCAAATACTCCGAACAAATCTGTGATATAAGCACTGGTATTATTCTTACAAATAAAGAAATAAAATATGGAAGATTAAATAACTTGCCCTGAGTAGTACCTTTATACCATTTCCTTCATGGGTTTTAGAATATACTAAACAATAATTTCTTCCTGGAAAAATCAAGTGCACTAATTGATCTCTTTGATTAAAAACCATCTCATTACCATTTCCACAATGCTACCTACCATGTGTCCATAGACCTAGATGATATAATCATTGAGTTTTGTGCTTTTTAAATTTTATATATTCATTCAATTACTTTTAAATTTGACCAGAGAGAGACACTCAGAGAGAGGGAAAGTGAGAAAGCAAGCCACCAGGTCGGCCATGTAGGATTGTTCAGTGCCTTAACCACCAATCTCCACACCACCTTGGGTCCCGAGTTTTGTGATTTTTTTTAACTTGAAAAAATTGCTTCTAATGTTTATTTCAAAGCATTAACTTGTTTATGAGAACTTCGGCCATGGATGCTTAACATTTCTAAACATTTCTTTCAGGGAATGTGCCCACAATTATTTGTGTGTTTGAGCTGTTCTTGGCACAATGGGAAAATTATTGTGCTTAAACTTCAGGTTGTTAAATATTATTTTAAAGTTAAACTGATGGACATACGGTTATTATTTTAATTGAGGTGAAAATATTGCTTAAAATTAATTTTGGCAACCAATTGTAAATTTACTTAATGGTATAAAGGGTACTACTCAGGGCAAGTTATTTAAACTTCCATATTTTACTTCTTTATTTGTAAGAATAATACCAGTGCTTACATCACAGTGTCAGTTTGTAAAATGTTTTATTAACCAGTATATTGTGTCGTGTGAGCACCAAGAAAAAATTCATTAACCGTGTGAAATATTTGAGAAGTTGAACTATGAATATGTGTCTTTAATATATTTATGTATTTCATCCTAGTCTCTCATGCTGCTCTCAGAGGTCCAAGGAGCTCTCATACTTCAAAACATAGTAACTGCCTTTCTGACTCACTTGAGGACAACTGTGAGCCAGAGATTACAACCGGAAAGCCAGATCGTTAACAATAACTTAGCTGCCTGGAGGTAAGACTACAATATGCAATATACTTATGTTTCCAAGCAGTGGCTCTCATTTGAATGAAATCTTCCTGCCAAATAATGCTTGGTACTAGGGCCAGAAAATAGAATGGTTGTTAAGGTATTGAAATCCCAAATAGCTGAGCGTGGTTCGGGTCCTAGACCTGGTGGCCCAAAAATCACACCAGTAGTGTGTGCGTGCCCTAAATCCCAGGAGGAGGATGGAAGAGAAGGGACTGCAGTGTGGTTATCCCTCCTGGGGAATGATTTCTTGCTTTTCCACTCTCTGTCTCTCTCCAGTGAACACATGAACCCTATGGCAAAAACCTAAAGAAAAAACAAAAACAAAACCAAAAACTCTTGCTACTAAAAAAAAAGTAAAAAGAAGTTTGCTCTAGTATATTCTAAGTTACTAGTTAAGACTTGGATAGTATAATTAACTAAACTCTTGTTATATCATTAATGTATAAAATAATAGAGGAAAACTTTATTTCCATGCTATTTTTCTTAACATATAACCCTCAAGATATTCTGTTGTATAATGCACTGACAGTGACTACAGCTGCAAAGAAATAATGCATCCACAAAAAATACGGTTAGAAGATCTTAAGGATTATCTTCTTTAGAAGGTGAGGTCAATAAAAATGAAGTAAAAATACATTAATGAGATTTTTTGTCATATTTATAACTATAGTCATTTTTTTTTTTATTTTGCCAGAAGTCCCCCATGCTCAGTGGTGTATGGGAGAAGAGAAAGTAAGAAAGCATACATGAAGTAGAATACTTCATGGAAGAATAAAATTAAAACCAGAATGTGTTTCTTTTAAATACATTTTGATGATTTTCCCTTTATTTATATCAGGATAACAGAAAATATCTGCATTGTTGGGGACCAGCAGTTAGCATAATGGCTATGTTGCTGGACTCCCATGTAGTTGACTGTGGTTTGAATCCTGGACCCGGTGGCTTAAACTCGCACCAGGCGCGTGTGCGTGTGTGCCCAAGATCCTGAGAGGAGAATGGAGGAGAAGAGATTGTGGCGTGGCCATCCCCCCTGAGGGGTGATTTCTCGCTTTCTGTCTCTGTCTCTCTCTGGCTCTTTGGCGAGCACAGGCGCCCTATAGCAAAAACCTCTCCAAAAAAAAAAAAATATATATATATATATCTGCACTGTAGGAGTTTGAGTACCATCTTATTTTCACCCGCTCCCTTTATTCTTGAGTTATTCTTTTCATTTATCTTTCTAAAAGTTTTTGCCATAGGGTGCATGTGCTTGCTAGAGAGACAAAGAGAGACAGTGAGAGGGAAAGTGAGAAATCTCCCCCCCCCCCCGGGGGA
>NW_006159904.1:3927440-3985701 GCF_000334495.1 Tupaia belangeri chinensis | reverse complement strand
CCACAGGGCTGACCATGATTCAAGTCCCAGACATGATGGCTTGCTTTTTCACTTTCCCTCTGTCTCTCTCTGATGACTATATAAAATTAAATAATAATAAAAAATAAAATAAACAATAATTTTTTGAAGTACCTCCCATGGGGGATGGTCAATGCACAGTCCTTTCTCCCTCATTTCTTCCTTTTCAGGATTTTGGGCACACATGTACATGTGCCCAGCATGTTTCTCAAGCTTCTGAGTCCAAAGACTCAAACCATGCAGCCAGCCATGTGGAATCCAGCTGCCTTCCCCAGGCCATGGGCTGCCCCAGATAACTACAACCATTTCTTGTTTACACTCATGCTTCAGAATCTTCTGGTTTAGGGTGGAGGTATTTCACTAAACCAAGATATTCCCAGTGCTTGAAAATCCAAATCTACATCAACATGTGTTTGTTGCCTTTTCTTTCTCTTTCAGTAATTTACACACTGCATGTTGGTAGCAATCAAGATGTAAAGCTTCATTTAAACTAATAAGTGGTTATTCTTTCCAATTCTCAACAAGCAATTGCCCCAGTTAATAATATGGTCATTGATCTTCTCTATTTATGACATTAGTCTGTATTCTACCCAGTCCAAATACATGGATTCATTTATATTAATAACGCCTCCACGTAAAGAAAATTTTCTGGGACCACCAGTTGTGTAACGGCTACGTCACTGGACTTTCATGTAGTCTACCGCAGTTTGAATCCTGGACCTGCTGGCTTAAACTCACACCGGGAACTTGTGTATCTGTGCTGAGGATCCCAAGAGGAGAATGGAGAAGAAATTGCAGCGTGGCCATCCCCCCTGAGAGGTGATTTCTCACTTTCTGTTTTTCTGTCTCTGATTTTTGGCAAGTGCACGAGCCCTATAGCAAAAACCTCTCCAAAAAATTTTTTTTAAATAAAATAAAATAAAAATGAAAAGTTTCCACTTCATTCACATGTTACACATGATAGCACCGATCCTTACTGGAGATCATCGGCCCCAAATCGGCCAAATCTAGGGAGCCAGAACACAGTACCCAGTTAATCTATGATTTGGACAATAATATGAAGACTGTGTCAAGATTAGATAAATCAAAATTGCTGAACCCATCACCTGTCCTTTGTCTTTTATTATTGGAAAAAAAATGTGAACTGATATTTTGTGGGTATTTAGTAAGTCTTTGTTGAGTTTACAATGAATTAATTAATCTCTAATCCCTTAATTACTATTCTATTTTCTATGCATTTGATACTCATTTGAGATATTCATTTGCATCCAAGATAAACAGTAGGTGTTCACATCATTTTTATAGTGAGAAAATTAATACTTGCTACAACTTAATGAAAGGCAACTGCAGAAAACATCCATGAAGCTACAAAGTGAATTCAACATCAAGTTAGTAGCTAACTCTAAGGTGGGAAGAAAGAAGGGTAGTATGCAGAAGTGTTTTAACTGTACATGTAAATATTTTTAAGTTAGAAATCAGAAATTACACCACTCAGCTCAATTTGAAGAATAAATTATTTTAATGTCTCTTGTATTATTTTCTGAGGTTTGAAATATTTCATGTTATAAATTTTAGTAAAAAACAATGCTTCCAAGTTTGTGTAATGGAAAGAAAACATTTAAATAAACTTCACAAAGCTGCAAAATTTATCTGCAGACCCAATTAAAGAAAAACTGAAATAGAATACTTCATGGAAGAATAAAATTAACACCAGAATTTGTTTCTTTTCCATGCATTTTGATTATTTTTCCCTATATTTATATCAGGAAAACAGAAAATATCTGCACTGTTGGAGTTTGATTACCATCTTATTTTCACCTGCTCTTTTTATTCTTGAGTTATTCTTTTAATTTATTTTTCTAAAAGTTTTTGCCATAGGGTGCATGCACTCTCTAGAGAGACAAAGAGAGACAGTGAGAGGGAAAGTGAGAAACCACCCCCATCCCCCAGGAGGGATGTCCATACTTCAATGGGATTTGGGGCACTCATGCATCTGTGTCTGGAATGAGTTTCAAGCCACCAGACCCAGGATGTGAACCTCTGTCAGCCATGTGGGAGTCAGCTCCTTAACCATCACACCACCTGTGGGCCCTCAAGTCCTGAGTAATTGTCAGGTCTTTGGGAATTCTTGTGTGTGCCTGTGATCCTGGCTTGCTGAAAAGCTGGGTGGGATGGGGTGAGGGTTATTGGTTGAGACCCTGTTGAGGGTGCTTATCTCTGTCACTTTCTTTCTGTCTCTCTGTCTCATAGAAGGAACTAAGAAAGGAGTGAAAGTAGGGAAGAAAGGAAGGAAGGGAGGGACAAAAAGAGGAAGGAAGGAAAGAAGGGGAAAGGGAGAGGAGGAAAGAAGTTAAAAGAAAAAGAGGGAGAAAAGGGAAAGAAAAGTAGTACATTTAGTTTTGTTCAGATGCCAGAGTATTTTATCATAGAAAGAGAGAAAAACTTTCTACCGTTTTTTTTTTTTTTTTTTTGTATACTGGCACGTATATAAGTACTGCTCTGTAAGTAATTGCATATAGACTGAAAAACAAATCTTTTAAAATTTACCACCCACATGTTTTTTTACACTTGGACTCTTATTCCCAGAAGAATGTGATAATGAAATCAGAATTCATTACATTCCTCCTCACCTTAGGGAAGTGTATAAATAATAATTTCCTTAATTCCAATAGGATTAAAAGTTGGCCAAAACGACTGCTAAGTATATGAAACTGATAAAGGCGATGTCTCAGGGCTCCTCTCTTATGCAAGTCCCTTCCAAAACTCTAGCAAAGGCACTGGTATTGCACATCTCTGTTTATATATAATTTGTAAGAGAGTTTTTTGATCCATTTTCTTTAAAAGGCACCACAACATTTATATAAGCTTCAGATCCCACAAAATTGTGATCTTTCTCCAAGAAGACTGTCAACTTTAGAATATTTAACGAATAAAAGTGTGCAAAATGATACTTCATATGATATCCTGCCTAAATATCAGGGGTGATTATAAAATTAGATGAATTCTCAAAGACTCTTTAGTTCCTGGGTACTGAGATTCCTTTTTTAACGTATTGCAAAGCATATTTGCTATGAGACAGTTGGCTTTTCTAAATATTTATTGTAATTTATGATTTACATATAACCATTACACACCTTTGTAGGGTATAGAAGATGGTGTTTAAAAGTGTGTATACAGTATATAATAAACAAATCAAGGATATAAACATAGTCACCATCTTCAGCATTTAATGTTGTATTATGTTGTGAACATTCAAAACCAATCCCACTGGTTATTCTCAAAGTATATACTGAATTGTCTATGATGCTCTTTACTGTGAAATACAGTTCTAAAGAAAAACAAATTCATCAAAAATCAGGCAAGAGAAAGTGTCATAAATGAATAAGGATGAAGGATTTTTTGAAACAAAGATAATCTTAACATATCCAATGAAAGAAGAATTTTTCATTTCCAGGTGGAGGACTGTGGGAAGTAAGAGTTTATATTTTGAAAAGGTCTGTGGTATCATTGGTCCAGTTATAAACAGGTAAAATTATACATAACAATAGCTCATTGGGAAGAGATAGGAAAATGAACCTTTTACTCATACTCTGTGAGCTGTTGTAAGACTATAGTACTGTACTGTGTATTAAAACATAGTCCTCAAAAAAGCAAAAAAAAAAGAATTAAAATAACATTGGAGAGAGATGTTTAAAAGCAAAGACATAGTAAAGTAATGATTTGGTGACTTATAGGCTTTACAAAGGTCTTGATTTTAATCTTCCTTAATTTCATTCCAAAGACTCAGCTACTTGTAATATTTTAGACTTTTCTTAGTTATCTAGTTTTATACAATGTGCAATTGTTACAATAAATATATAAATTGAAACCCATGTAGAAAACTGTCTATCAAATAATTGGTGAATTTATACTTAAACCTGTTTATGTGTAAGATAGTTGAATCAACATTTTTAGCCTTTCAGTTGGGAAATTTAACCCTGACATTCAGTGTTATTAACGATATGTGTGGACTTATCCTTTTTTCTAGTTGTTTTGTGCACCTTCTATTTTTCTCCGTTTAGTTTTCCTGGTCCCTTATGTATTTCCTGAAGAGTTGGTTTAATTAGTAAATTCTTTCAGTATTTGTTTATCTAGAAATGATTTTATTTCTCCTTCCCATTTGAAGGATAATGTTGCCAGGCATAGTACTCTTGGCAGAAATTATTTTTCTTACAACATTTTAAATATGTCTTCTCTTGTCTGCATTGTTTCATCTGAGAGGTCCAGTGTTAGTTAATTGAGTAGCCTTTGAAAGTAACTGGTCATTTCTCTCTTGTCATTTTTGGAATATTTTCTTTATCTTTTATTTTTTCCAATTTGACTATAATAGGCCTTAGAGAGGATCTTCTTATGTTATATCTACTTGGCATCCTTCGAATTTCCTGGATTTGTATATCTGCATGCCTCTCTATATTTGGAATGTTTTCAGCAAATATAACATGAAAAAGAATTTCTATGCCTTTGCCTGTCTCTTTACCTTCTGGAATACATTTTATGCAGCTATTCAGCTGTTTAATGGTGTCTGGGATTTCCTGTGTGTTGTCCTGATTTTTAATGATTACTCTCCTATCGTTTTTCAGTTGCTTGGACTAAATTAGAGGTTTTGTTTTCAAGATCAGAAATTGTTTCTTCTGCATTGTCTAATCTGCCATTGATATTTTCAAGGGAGGTTTGGATTTCCTACATCATATTCTTTATCTCCAGAAGGTCTGTGTTCTTTTTTTTTTTTTTAAAGAGATTTTTTACTATAGGATGCATATGTTTACTGGAGCGACAGAGAGACAGAAAGCGAGATATCATCCCCTCGGAGGGATGGCCATGCTGCTATCCCTTCTCCAGTCTCCTCTGGGGAGTTTGAGCATGCATGTATATGCACCCAGAGTGAGTTTTAAGCTGCCGGTTCTGGGAGTTGAACTGCAGTCAACTACATCAGAGTCCAGTCACATAACGATTACACCATCTTCTGGTCCCAATGTATAATTCTTTTTCAGTGTGTCTCTTTGTAGAGTTCCTCCTTCAAGTAATGGAAGGATATTCTCATCTCCTGGAATTAGTTGTCTTGTTTTCTCGTGCATCTTAATGAGTTTTGTTAAAATGAATATTCTGAATTCTTTTTCAGACATTTCTGTAATCTCTTGTGTTTTATCCATTGTTGGTGAGGAGTTATGATCCTGTGAGGGGGATGTATATCCTATTTCTCGGGGTTCTATTTTGATTTTTAGTCATCTGATTGTATACTGAATTCTTCCTATTTCTATGGAGTATATTTCTATAGCTGTGTGCTCCTACACTTTTCTATGATATATGTAAACTCTTGGCCAATTTCCCTCTTTTACTGTGAATCAGAGTGTGGAATCCACAGCAGAAGTTTTGAGTTGAGGTTGTCAGAGAGGAATTTCTCTCCTTTTGCAATGGGGGTGTTCTGGGGAGAAAATTCCCCCAGAGTCTCCTGTGTTCAGGTGTTTGGTTCCTGTAGATTCAAACCTTTCTGCTCCCAATGTGCCTGTAGGTTGATTCCTGAAGGCTGGAGCAGGGCTTGAACAACCCCTCCTCCCCCACAGCAGGCTGGGTGGGGAGCCCCTGATGAGCTTCAACTGAGAGGCTTGGGCCTTCAAGCTACTCTTTAAATTTCTTCTATCTCAGGGCAAGTGTTTAAAATACAGACTTACACTACTTTATTCTAATGTTTCATGGCCCACATTTGGAGAGAGAGAGAGGAAGAGACCTCTAAGATAGCTTTAAGTGTTTGCTCCTTTTCTATAACAAACTATGCAATGTTTCAGTCTCTGACATTATGCTTCAGAGTCCCAGCCAATGGAAACCTCTAATCCATAAGGCTGTATCAGGTACCACTGCATTATGTAAACGTAACATAATACCAGGACTATTATACTCCCAGGTGCTTATGCACGGTGAGTAAGCTATTACAGATACCATAAAAGGTTGAATAAGTTCATTTGTTTTTAATGCTAAAAATGGTGTCATAAGCAAGCAACCTTAACTTATCCACAGTAACCCTCAAATAATACTCTCACTGGATACACCTTAGGCTTAGAATAATCCACATAACTGTGGTTGGCATTGTTTCCAAAATAAGGAAAGTAAAATTTAGGGAGATTAAGTGCTCGAACAGAGCTAGTCATTTTATTTGTTGTTGTTGTTCTGGAGCAGACTTTAGTAATCAATCATCAGATTCTTTAATAATTGAAATAAAACTTAGATAATAAACTAGGTCTAGAACAAGAACATGTCATGGTCCGAAGGTAACAAGGAAGTAGGATTATGACCCCTAACTACCTCACCCATCCAAATCTCTCACTAATACTTCTTATTTTGACACCTTTTTATACATGACTTCATTCTTATGAATACTCTTCTTCAGGAAAAATAAGCCATTTATCCTGTTAATGACTAAAACCTTTCTCCTCTCCTAGTGACACGTTGTGGTTGATGATGACTGAGACTCCTGTCTTCATACTCGGCTTTCCCCTGACCTCACTTGTACAAACGTCTCCATTGCTCTCCTGGGGCCCGTGCTCCAGGCACACTCCTGCTTTCTCTGGCCAGCGCACTGCTCTCAGCCATCTGTCTAAACATGGAATCCCTTAGCCCACACTCCCTCACCGCTCATGTTCTGCCCTCTCAACTGTCTGCGGCTTTGGGCTTGGCAAACACAAGGGAATCTGCTCATGGCTTTACCTACTTTCTGAAGAATATTTAACTGTGGAAAATTAGAAGTTTCATAATAAATGGTCTTTGAATCTTCTTTGGGGAGGCTTCTCTTTCCTCACCTTCTGCTCTTCCAGCCACAGGCAAAGAAGAGAAAAAGAAATAGATTATGTTAAAGGGGAGAAGTAATTCAATAATAGTGACAGATTCAACACTTTCCAATCCTTTGGAGCTTTCCACAGGACAGGCCCAAGGGCTCACCACCAGTGGGCTAGTTGGGGACACATTCTGAAACACTGTGAACTTTTCCTTACACCTACCAGCAAGAATTTTGCGAAAAATTTATTTCCCCCATTTTAGCAGATTTGGGCCTGATATATAGAATAGTGGGTCCTAACTAATTCAACATTAGTTAGTTAATTAGTTATAACTAACCACCTCAAAGGTAGAAGTGAATGGCCAGAAACCGCCACTGAAAATTTCCATTCCACCTGGTTATCCTGTGCTGATATATAAACTCTGCAAATGCTTACAAAGTGTTAGAAATCCAGCAGAGAGATACTGGCTGAAGGGTAAAGAAGAGCCCAGTGCTGACATGATATAAACTCTGCAAATTCCTACAAAGTGTTAGAAATCCAGCGGAGAGATACTGGCTGAAGGGTAAAGAAGAGCGTGTGTTCTAGACAAACTCTTTTTGTCAAAAACCTCGATGACTTCTTCTCCTTCCATTCATCAGTTTACTTACTGAGATACATTTATTCTATACACTACAAGTGCAGGTAAAGAACTATACGTCAATTCTGAAAGGTAAATAACATCTGGAAAATTAGGTATAGAAAATCTCAAATACCTACTACATAGCGAGTAAGCACATATTCTATCTTAATTCAATCCCCCTGTGATGTAGGTATTGTTTCTCCCCCTCTCTCTCCCCTTCCCCTTTTAAATTTGTGATAAAATAGACGTTTGGGTGAGGTTATGTCACTTAACCTGTATCTCAGAATTAAAATATGGCTATATGAGATTTGAACTCAATCCTGTGCTTCTGTAACACTTTTCCTCTCCATTAAGTGAAAAAGCAAGCAAACAAATTCCAGAATGCATTTCCCTCCTAAGGAATGAACGCCACCATGCAGATGTGTACCTGGGGCTATGGGAGTACATGGTGGGAGTTATATCCTGTCAGGGACTTCTGATCCTCACCGGGTTCATTATGAAGACTAACTTGTGGAAGTATCCCACATTAGAATCACACAAAATTTTTTAAAATTATTTTTAAATTTCAGTAATTTAATACATGTAATTTCCGAAAGAAATGATGTGTGGCATAGTTTGTTAAGTACTTAAATATGTGAAAAGTCTTTTGTTGCTAATACAAGTTAAACATCTGATTAAAAAAAAAGAAAAGAAAATTGGTGAAATTTGCTTAGCAAACACTGCAGATTCTCTTTTGTTGTCAAATATGAAACCACTACTTAGGAGGTTATAGATTATTTTGGATGAAAATGTCCCTTATAAATTCTTATAGATATTGTTCCATGATCTATTCCTGAACTGGAAAGAAAGTATACATGTACAATAGACAACGGATTTTACTGTGTGGCAGTTGCCATAAATAATGAGTGTAACTCGCCTTTGTGAAGTTACTAAAATTATAGTTCAAAGAAACAATCTTGGAGTGATCTAGACAGATGAAACCACGCATATTTAAAGAAATAAACATCAGATTGACCTCAGCTTCCACTTTCTCTTTTCCTTTTTAAATTTTTGCCAGAGGGTACATGTGCATGCTTGAGAGAGAAAGAAAGAGACAGCGATAGGGTAAATGAACCCCACCCCCACCCCGCTTCATGGAGAATAGTCATACTGCAATCCCTTCTCCTCCATTTCTCCCTTCTTTTGGAATCTTGGGCATACATGCACAGTGACTGGCGTATTTTTCAAGCCCCTAGAACTGGGACTCAGACCATGAAATAGGCCAGGAGGGATCTAACTTCCTTAAGCATCACACCACAGGCTGACTCCTCCCTTCATACTAAATATTATAAGACAATGAAACAACATCTCTAAGCTTGCTTTTATTTATTTATTTATTTATTTGAGAGATTTTTGCTATAGGGCACTTGTACTCAGTGGAGAGACAGAAAGCAAGAAATCAAACCCCAGGAGTGATGACCACGCCACAATCCCTTCTCCTGCATGTTCCTCTTGGGATTTGGGGCATGCACTCACCTGTGCCCAGCGTGAGTTCTAAGCTGCTGAGTCCAGGATTGGAACCACAGTCAATCATGTGGGAGTCCAGCGATGTAAACATTATGCCATCTGCTGGTCCCTATCTACATGTTTTTGAAGAGAGGCACTGTTTTCTTATTCTATAACAGCACAAAATTCCCAAGGCAGCTATACCTAGTCATGCTGTGTGACTTTTGTTCTTGCACAACTTCAGACTGAATTCCACCTTGACTCTGTGACTCTTCTGAGAAACATGAAAAGAACATCAATTCAGGAAACTCATCTAAGCCAGAGAGCAGTAGTTACTCAGGCAGAAGTCCACTCTGAGTCACTGTCACATTGTCACTTTAGGTAAAGGCCACAGGGGAAGAAATAACGTTAAATAGAATAAAAAACTCAATTGTAGTGATGAATTTTCTTGATATTCTTAGCTTTCAAAAAACTGCATAGGAACCGGTTAAAAAAAAAAGTCGCAAAAGGAATCAATCCAATAAATTTGGAAAAAGTAATTTTGCTGTTGAAATAGAATGTTATTAATATAAAAAGTCTAAACTCAGGAAGGTTTTCTTGACCACTTTGCTTTCTTCCCAATATGTAGGGGAAAACCGTCAGCATGTGTCACTAGGGATGAGGTTGGGATATACAGGCTAAGCACAGAACTAAAGAAAGCAGTGTATTTCTGTGAAAGAGGGGTTCCATAAGCCCATAATTGAGAAGTGAAAGTAACTGGTTCCAAATTTTTGTTTTTTTTTCAATTTGTCATCAACAAGCTATGATTGCTTGGTCCTTCCACATTCTCAGTTAGTAGTCTTTGTCTGTCAAGGTTCAGCCTCACTTTAGTACTTGAAAAAATAGGGTTATCTGGTGGCATACAACAATCCACAATGCTGAAGTTCTTGGGAGTGTGTCCCGAGGGCTCCCTATACATGCCAGGTGAGCACATGTGTGCTTATGAACTATGCTGGCTGAGGCTAGGATGACTGACTGCATGAAAATCTTAGGGATGTCTGTCTGTCTCATACAGGAAAAAAAAATAAGTGAATAAAACTTTAAAAATTAAGAGAGAAAACTAAAGGAACATTTGTTTGTCCGGCAGGTGAAATGAACAAGGGCAGCAAAGTGCAGTCACTCTAACTGGCTAAACATTTGCCAGAGCTAGGCAAGGAGCAGAGCTAATGCCTATGGCCCCACTATGTGACTTCCTCACAGAGCCATCCCACAGCTAATGGGATTCACCAATTTTTTCCTTCAGTCGATTCAGCTGTAGTAGTTTAGACACGGTTTTTCCCCACAGCAAGAGCCAGACTGTAGCTCTTTCTAAATCGCTGAAAAGCCCAGCAGCAAAGCCAGTCATTCAGACCACTCCTCTAGTGTAGAAACAGCCTGTCATCACAGGCTGAAATTATGGGTTGAATTGATGCAGTGTTTCTTTTTTCCAAAGTGGAAAAATTGAATAACCTGTGTTTGTTGTTTTGCTATTTTAGGTACAGCAGAATGTTTAACTACTAAGTTGATTTCACAACTTTTTGGACATGTTTATACAATAGAAGGGATTATATGAAGACTGTCTTTTCCTTAATAAAAGACTTTCCCTCCTAAATATTGATGACTGATAGCTAGAGCTTTCTCACATCTCTCCAGCCAAATGTCTCATCTCAACCCTAATAGCATGTCAGTCATGGTCCTTCTGAACATTTCTGCTGAAACTTCCCCAGGCCAGGACCCATCTCTGGGACCACACTATGAATTCTCACTAGCTGAACCATTTACAAGCCCACCTGTCTTCATAAGGCACTGTTCCAGAAGCACAGCTGATGATGGAGAGCAACCTTCACTCAGCTTCTTTCTTTAGCAACTTGTCTACCATCTCCCCCGCTCCCAGACCTCTAATAGGCAAATATGGATTCCTCTGCTTCTCTCTCTGGCTGTGCAAATGAGCCTCACCAAGATAATATTCTGCCTAGGGTACCCCTTGCCAGTCTGGCCATCCGTTCTAGACACACAGCTCCAGCTTAATCTCAGCATTGCTTATCAATGCCTTTCTGTCATTTTCCCTCTGGTCCACAGTCACAATTAAGGTCATGCCTGCCCCTGATTTGAACCTTTAGAAATCTGCCCAATATTAACATTACCCTAGACTTTAAGTGCATAATTCACCAAAAAAGAATGTTAGATGAAATTAAAATTACAAAGAGGAATTCTAATCAGTGTTCCTTTATATTCTAACTATTAATATCAGAGAAATGATTGTTCTTTCAAAGGGCTACATGGACTATTCTCTAGAATGGTAAACTGTAGAGTTTTAGTGTTTATCTGATGATATATTCCAGTACCTTTGATTTAAAATTAGTGGAAGAGATGTTACAAGGTTAGTATGTGAATTGCTGCCACATGATGGTATATTGAAGAAATTCTAAGTCTCCAAAGATAACAGAAAAGGAATAACTTTCTAAAATCTTTCTCTTTGGGGTGCCTGGCACCAGGCTGGGAAGAGGTAAGTGGGATCTGAATTGGCTGTAAGTACTTTGTTCTCAAGTGTTTTTCGCTCGCCAGAAAGAGAGACAGAGAAACAGAAAGCAAGAAATCACCCCCCAGGGGGATGGCCACACCACAATCCCTTCTCCTCCATTCTCTTCTCGGGATCTTGGGCACACATGCACTTGCACCCGGCGTGAGTTTAAGCTGCTGGGTCTGGGACTCAAACCATTGTCGACTACATGGGAGTCCAGCGACATAGCCGTTACGCCAGCTGCTGGTCCCAATTTTAAGACTGAAATATGGCAACAATCCATCCTTGGCTCTTCCCTGTTCTTTACTCTTCATAACCAACCCAACAGCTTCACTTCTCTCCTTTTTCACTGCCACTGTTTTCAACCATCATTTCCTTCTAGACTCCTTTCTCAGCAACCTGCTGATCTCCACACTTTAACTCCTGACCTCATCTCATTCATTCTCCATGGGTAGCTAGAGGGAGATTCTCAAGGATGTACTAAATCACATCACATGCTGCAACTTCTTTCAGGTGCTGTCTCCACTCACTCTCACAGGACAGCTGGCTTCTCCTCATTTTCAAGGTCTTAGCCTAGAAGTCAACACCCTCTCTAAATAGGTTCTCCCTGTTGTTCTTTCTCATTGTTTATTGTTCCTGGATTATTTGTCCCAGTTTATAGTCTCTCTCCAGCTCTATGAGGCAGACAACTTGTGTTTATTTACCAATGGCTACCCTAAAACAAGCACATCAATTGATATGTGTTAGGTAATCAGAAAGTGTTGGATGAATGAGGAAGAGGAACTTGAATTGGTTGCTGAAGGTAGAATGGAGATGGCATTCAGAGGCTATGCATAGTAAGTCATGTTGGTACATGGACAAAGATGAAGATGAAATATTATGAAAGGAAAAGAGAAGTGGAAAAGTGCCAGCCCAGTCTGTGTGAACATAGAGAACACCTGGGCAGAGAGCAGTGTGAGATGATCTGGGGAAACTGGCCAGACAGAAATCTGTTGGTGCCCACTCCGATGTGTACTCTCTGGTTTGGTCTTGCATGTCTTGTGTGACTGACATCAACTTGGATCTCATATAAACTAGAGTGATAAATCCCAGAAAAAAGAATGCCATGACTGGCTTTGCATAATATTATACATTTTCAGATACTTACATACAAAGGATAATATTCAATATCAGTATATATATTCAAAAGAGATGTTCCTTATACCCTTCACAGGGCTGTTCTATAGTATGTAAGACATTCACAAAGAAGATTTGAAAAAAAAAAATTGGGAAAGTTTTTCAGACTATAAGAATGTACCTCTTGTTGGGACAAAACAATAAAAGAATATCTCCTGGCAACAGCATTGATACATAACCTAGCCATTTACTGGAACTACGGAGTTGGGAGTGACAACTAGTTAAGGACTTGAGGTGTCACTGAGAACCCATTTAATTCTCTACCTCCATAACTGACATGGAATTAAAACTCCAGAGCAACAAAATACCTGGTCTATTAAAAGTCTCCAAGGAGGAATAAATTAATGGTGTTTATGTAAATCTGATCTTTGTCACAGGATCTCCAGCTTTATTTCAACATATTAATCCTATAGTAAAAAGGCCAGGTGGATGAGACACAATCCTTGTATTCACCAGCATTTCAGATCACAGCCAAATTTTTGCTGATTTTATTTAATGTTATCTCACACCCAAAGAACTCAGTGTGGATGCTGGTCAGGAAAATGAGACTGGGGTGATGGTATTAGGTTGATCTTCTCAGGTTAAAGGAGCCCTTGACCTAGGGGGTGGAGTGGAGGAGCTTACAATAAACTTCAGAAGAACAATCTTGGCCTTTATCCCTTTGATGTTAAGGAGCAGGTCTGGGAGAGTAATTTTGGCTTAGTTCCCAAAATATCTGTTAAGCTCCTGAAAAGAATGATATTGGAATTTTAAGTACAGTATTGTATGAATTGCTCACCTGTAGGAAATTGCAGGCATATCTAGCAATACCTAAATTTGTCACCCCTTTCAGCTAACTTATTAATGGTTCCTCATTCCACTCTAGCATGTTATGACATGGGCGTGCCAATGTGTGGTGTATAAGGTTCACATCCCAGAGATCTGAAAGGTCTTATCCAGAGTTATGTGAAGAGACTAAAGAGCTGCCAGTCAGTAAAGATTAAATTTCAAGGTTTGAGAAGCTGAGTGCTTACAGTTTTTCAGAATTAGATAAAAGATTTGGTTTAAATAAGGGTGGTCATAGAATGGTATAGAGAAGGACTTGGAATAGCATGGCTGTAGAGAATGAGATAGTCTCAGACCAGATCAACCACACCTCTGTTCCATATCAGGGACTAGAACTGGGAGATATCATACTATTCTGAGGACAATTGCTTTCTAAAATACATAGTTTCCAAACCCAGTATCAACTAGGAAAAGCCCATTATCTACTGAGAGATTAATTCTTCCCCAACCTCTGAGTGCTAGGAAACAGAAGGACTTAGCAGAAGGACACAAATTCCCAGTAACACATGACCATTAATGACCATTAACTGGTATCTACCTGTAGGCTGGAGATTGCTTACCTTCACCCATGATACCCCTTTTCTATTAAAGATGCACAAGAGACTTAGATTTTCTTTCAGGAGTCTATAATTCTACTAGTTCTACCCACTTCACCTAAACACCTTCACGATTTTCCTCATTTAATGGACCAATAAACCAGCAACAGCTTGCTACTTAAGAACTCTGTGTATAGCATATTAAAAGCATATTTTATTAACAAATATTAAATCCCTTGAGATTGGTGTGTTACTGTAGATTAAGTTTCCAGAATCCATTAATTCCCCACAATGAGTATTACTACCTAGTGTTACTTAACTGCCTAACTAATATTGCTGACAGAAGTCTTCCTTCCACTCTGTACGTGGCCAGTTGTTACAACTCTACTTGCAGATGCCACAGCTCTAGATAAGTGGTACCAGTGCAGGAAGTCTCCTCACTAAATGAAGAGCACCTATGGCCAGAAGAGAGCTTGTCTTCTGGCTGTCTCCTCATGTCGGGTATGTAGGTAGAGGTGGAGTCATTGAAAGAAGATAATTCTCTTTAC
The DNA here is from genome assembly GCF_000334495.1 of Tupaia belangeri chinensis. Lineage (NCBI taxonomy): Eukaryota > Metazoa > Chordata > Mammalia > Scandentia > Tupaiidae > Tupaia > Tupaia belangeri. Next base: position 3,971,149 of record NW_006159904.1, on the reverse strand, counting down.
ACTTGGAAACATTGGGTGAATGTTGCCAGAGGTGAATAAGGGAGTATATGACTCCCTACATAGATTTTTGAGGTGCAGTTCCAAACATTGAATGCCTTATCTTGGACCCCCAGATCCCTCTAGTGCTAAGAGAAATGGGGAAATAAGCAGCAACCAAGAATGTAACAACTGGTTTATGAGCTGATTATCACTGCATACCTTAAGCTTGCTGCCTAGGAACCTGAGGTTCTTTCCATGACAATTGAAAGAAACTGTGTGGATGTCTTAATTCACCAAGTCAAGTTTGCCATTAACTTTGTGAGATGGAACACAGGCCTTGCTTTTTGGGGGAAGTTTACAAATTTCTCAATTAATCGAATTGAGCTCATAGACAGGTATATTTCTCACCATTCACACAATGCCTATTTATACCAGAGAGTAACAACAGACATACATTACTATTTTAAGAGACACATATTTCTACTGGATTGCACTCAAGAGCTATCAAAAACAAACAAACTTAAAACTCCACTCACAAGCTTTAACTTCCCTTTGCCCTTTGATCGTCATGTAACTACTCTCTTCTTTAGTCTCTGTAGCTGGACATTTTTTTCTCACAACTATTTGTAAACTTTTTTTTTTTAAGAGATTTTTGCCTTAGGACATGTGTACTCACCAGATAGAGACAGAGCCAGAGACAGTGAGAGGAAAGTGAGAAATCAACCCCAAGAGGGGATGGGCACACCACAATCCCCTCTTTTCCATTCTCCTGGGATCTTGGGCATGTGTGCACATGTACCTGGCGTGATTTTTCAAGCAACCAGGTCTGGGACTTGAACAGCAGTTGACAATGTGGGAGTCTGGCTTATCAATTATACATCACATGTTAATCACAATGTCCTGGTAAGAGAGAGACGAGAAGATCAGAACTGTAATAGTAGGAGAATAGTGGTGGAAGCAGTTTGAAAGGTTACCAGGAAGGGCCACAGCCAAAACTGTGCACAGCCTTAGAAGATGAAAAGGCAAGGAATGGATTCTTTCCTAGAGGCTCCAGAAAGGACTGACCCTGCCAATCCCTTGACTTTTTAAAACTTTAGTGACTGGCTTTGGAGTCTTGACTTCCAGAACTGTAAGATTATATATCTGTATTGTTTAAACCACTAAGTTGTGGTTATTTAGTATAGTAGCAACCAGTAACTATTATAGAATAAAAACTCTTAAAAACGTTCATAGAAAATGCCTATTATGAAAACTATGCGTGGATTTCAAAATTTATTTGCACCAAAATAAACTTTATTTCTATTTTCCCACAAACTTTTTGAAATTCTCATCTATGTAAATCTTTGGGATACTGGCTTTTTTCCTTTCAGTATAATTCCCTTGAGATTCATGGAAATGGTGTGAATCAATAGCCACTTCCTTTAGATGTTGAATAATTTTCCATGGTATAAATATACAATTTGTTTAGCCATTCACCTACTGAAAGACATCTGGATTGTTTTCCCTTTTGTGCTATCATGAATAAAGCTGCTTTAAACTTCCATATATGGGTTTTGATGTGAATATAAATTGTCATTTCTCAGGGATAAATGCCAAGGACCACAATTGCTGGATTATAGGAAAATTGAATGTTTCGTTTTGTAAGAAACTGCTAAACAGTCTTCAGAGTAGCATACATTCCCACCAGCAACATATGAGTAATCTAGTTTCGTCACCACCATTTGGCATTGTCATTATTTTTGTTTAGACATTCTGAGGGGTGCTCTAATATTTCATTTAGGTTTTCATTTTCATTCCTCCAATAGCTAATGATGCTGAGCATATTTTCGTGTGTGTAGCCATGTCTTTTGCCTATTTTGTAGCTGAATTATTTGGTTTCTTACCTTTGAATTTTGAGAGCACTTTATACAAGATGTCTTTAAGAAGTTCATAGAAAATGCATAGTATAAAAAACCTATGCATGGATTTCAAAAATATTTGCACCAAATAAACTTATATTTTATTTTCATTTTTACATAAATGTTTTTGATATCTTTTCAAAGACCCAGTCATTTGTTAATATGTGGGTTGCAAATATTTTTTCTTAGTTTGTGACTTGTCTTTTCATGCTGTTAACAGGGCTTTTTGGATAGCAGAAGTTTGGGGGAGTTTTTGATTTGTTTTTAACTTTAAAAAATGTTTCAGTAAAGTCTAATTTATCAGTTTTCTTTTTATGGATTATGTTTTCGGCATCAAACCTAAGCACTCTTTGCTGAGTTCTAGATCCTAATAATTTTCTCCTGTTTTTTAAGGTTCATAATTTTACATTTTAAGTCAACAGTCCATTTGAAGTTCATTTTTGTATAAGATGTGAGGTTTATGTTGAGGTTGACTTTTTTACCTACAGATGTCCAATGGCTCCAGCATCACTTATTGAAAATCTATCTTCTTCCATCACATTGCTTTTGTACTTTTCCAGAAAATCAAAAGAGTATATTTGTGTGGGTCTATTTCTGGGTTTTCCATTCTGTTCCACAGATGTATATCTATCCTTACGGCAATACTACACTGTTTAGATTACTGTAGCTCTGTAGTAAGACTTAACATTGGGCACCATGAGTCCTCCCTCGCTTTTCTTCTTTGTCAGGATTATTTTAGCTAGCCTATGGTCTGCATCTGTATGTACAAATTTTAGAATAAGGTTGTCCACATCTTCAAAAAACTTCACCAGTATTTCAATAGTAATTGCATTATACCTGCAAATTAATTTAGGAAGAATTGATATCTTTACTGTATTAAATTTTTTAGACTATAACTATATCTCTGCATTTCTTTTTTCTTTTTTCTTTTTTTTGGAGAGGTTTTTGCTATAGGGCACGCCAGAAAGACAGAGAGAGACAGAGAGACAGAAAACAAGAAATCACCTCCCAGGGGGGATGGCCATGCCACAACCCCTTCTCCTCTATTCTCCTCTCAGGATCTTGGGCATGCACGCACATGTGCCCGGTATGAGTTTTAAGCCACCGGGTCCAGGACGCGAACCGTGGTCGACTACATGGGAGTCAAGCAACATAGCCATTACGCTAACTGCTGGTCCCAATCTCTGCATTTCTTTAAGTATTATTTGATTTCTTTTATCAACATTTTATAATTTTTAGCATACACGTTTTGTATATGTTTTAATTTTTCCCAAAGTACTTCGTTTTCAAGGGATTTTCTCTAAAGACAATAATGTCCTCTGTAAATAAAAATATTCATGATTTTTTTAATCAATCAAAAAATCCTAAAAGGAAGCAGAGTAGTTTGTCCTAAAGGGTGCTATCACATTATAATTGCAGAAAACAAGTGACTGTTCTATGGAAGTGTTACCAGACAAACATACAAACAGAGCCTTATCATCTTCTCACAGTAAGCCAATTTCTGAGACAACAGGAGTTTGCTTAAAGGAAGGCTTTATTGTGGGACATATTAGCTAGGAGAGCAGTGGAGTCCAAGACTCTCAAAATACTATCTCCATAATTGATAGACAAGCAGTATTTTCAAACACAAGCCAGGAATGTGACAATGTGAATTGGGAGAAGGGTAGGAATTCAGGGGCTTTCCATAAGTTTCTATGATATCATCTATAATGGATAGTTCTATTTTCTTGGTGCTAGGCAATCTTGAGGAAAGTCCAGTGTGAGTTTTTATCATCAGGTCCGTTCGGGGTAAAGAACTCAAGACAAAGAACTCTTAGGACATCTGGATCTCTACAGTCTTTATATGCTACTGTGACTGTGTCTTGCAAAACTTAAACACTTAAGGCTATCACCGTGTGGTCACTACAGGACCATAATCATGGTATGCAGATAGTATCGATTAGTCAGGAGGGAAAGAAAGCTTGAGCTTGCCTTACTATGTAAAGTAAATTTCTTAGAGCTCTTAGGATATGCCTTTTTCCTTTACCTAGTAAATATTATATTTAATACTGAGCAAAGAAAACATGATTTCACTTTTTAGGGGCCCAGTATCAGAAGCAGAGGAGAAAATTTTAAAATAGAGCATTTGTCTCCATTCAAACACACTGTAAAAACAGTGCCAGAACTCTTTTCCTCTCTGTTGAGCTACTAACTATATCACAAAATAAAAAGTAGGTTGGCTTTGATTGCCATAGTGAAATTGGCCCAATTAAGCATGACGTGTACACCTTCCCTATTTAGAAGACAAGGAAGTGAGGGCCCACTGTGAAATAACCCTTCCACTCTGCATGCGCTTATAACTTCTCCACCGTAAGAATATCCTCTGCACCAGAGAAGTCCCAAGGAATTGAAGTTATGTCCATCAAATAACAGAAAGACCTAGTCTTTGAGCTCTCAGGGTCATCACAAAGAGCAAGGATGAGCGAGACTTCTGAGTCAGTGGCTATGTTAAAAACAGAAACAAAACTCCTGACACTTAGTATGCAGATCTAACCAACAGGCGGCATTTCCTCTGAATTTCCACTCTGTCCTCCGCATAATTACATTGATGCTTCAGTGTGTTTACGACACATGGCATGGATTAAAGGGCTGAGTGTAAAATGCTCTGTCTTCGAAGGCAATTACTTTGAGCAATTGTTTCAGTTGGATTGAAAGGTGATCTTCAGCATATTAAATCCAGGTTCATGTATTAGTAAGGATTCAAGGCTGTATCACAGAACTTAAGGGCAAACATACCCAAGTCTCCAAGAAGGCACTAGAACTAGGATTTGGAAATCTGTCACAACTCTTGCTGGGCCTCATCTCTTCTCCCAAGACTTTAGAACTCTCTCTCTCTCTCTCTCTCTCTCTGTCTCATGTCTTCTCCTGCTCTGGTATTCATGTGATTAGAACCATAGCCCTAAAAATATGTACTTTACAGGCCCATTCACTGGAGAACTCTAAATCCGCCTTCTGCCCATGAAGGGATTCCGACTAGTTGTGCGTGATTAGGGATCTAATCTGGGACCAAAACTTGAGCATGAGGAAGTGAGAATATGTTGTACAAAAAGACTCTGAGGGGGGGCCGGCAGGTGGCATGGTGATTAAGGGCGCTTGACTCCCATATGGCCAACCACAGTTCAAGTCCCAGACCTGGTGGCTTCCGTTCTCACTTTCCCTCTCACATGTGTGCAAGCTCTGTCCCTCTCTGGTCAAATTAAAATAACTGAATAAATAAATAAAGTTAAAGAAAATAATTACTTTAAAAAAGAAAGACTCTGAGGAACTATTAAACTGTAAGCTGGGGAAAAAATCAGTAATATCTGCATAGATTAAGTATTTGAGTGTTAATACTTCTTCCATTATAAAATTGGAAATAGAAATTCCCTATCTATTAAGTCAGTTTGTTTATGAGGCAACCAAGTTGAGTTTTACCATGCTATCAAATCTTTCACACCTGGCCCCACAACCCAATAGATTGTTCACAGTCTAATTTCTATAGTAAACCACATTAAAATTTTAATATTTGAGGGCTGATGCCATGACACAGTGGTAATGCACTAAAGAGAAACCAGATCCCACCTGATGACTGTGATTCAAATCTCTGTCCTGGTCAGCCTGAAACATGCTGGATGTGTGTGTGAATATCCAAAGCCATGGGCTAGAGAACTGGAGGAAGAGGAGGGCAGTGTCGTAGGACCCTGTGGAGAGTGCTTTTGTCCCTCTCTCTCTCTCTCTGTCTCTGTCACATGTGTGTGTACACACATTCTTTTATGAATAAAGAAAAAGATTTAATTGGATCATAAATATTCTTTTATATTTTCACCAACTTGCCTCAGGAAGTACAGACAAATGCAGTGATCTGCTAAAATTGGCACCTAAGAAAGACTACTGACAAGTATCATAAATCACAAATTTAAGTACTCTTTTTAAGACTGAGTGCCCTAAAAGAAATCATTTAGCTTTTTATGTCTTTTGTTTACTTATTTATGAAATGGAAAAAATAATGTTTCACTGGATTATCTTCTAGTGTTTTGTAAATATCAAATGAGTTAGTATATGCAAAAAAAAAGAGAGAGAAAACTTTATAAACCATAGAACACTATAGAAATGTAAGTTACTATAGTCATACTTGTCTTGGGATTCATGTTATTGAAAATAAAAACAAAAATCCTATGAAGTATCTTATATTTATTCACTCTAACACAAAACAGAAAAAAAAATTATATAAATGCCATATTTTTACAACACCCTTGTTGGGGGGGATTTGGGACAAAAAAAATAGTCTCATCACTTTGTTGTAGAAAAAAATGAAGACCAAATAAAAGAACTAGCCAGGTGTCACAGAAATGGTTTTGGATAAAGACCTTTTGGCTGGAATACAGTCTTAAAGGAGCAAGTTTCTAAATCCTAGTCCAGGTAGCCATCCTATTTACATTCCAGGAGAATGGTGTTTCTTAACATATAGGATTCCTGGGACCAGCAGTTAGCGTAATGGCTATGTCGCTGGACTCCCACGTAGTCGACCGTGGTTTGAGTCCCGGACCTGGTGGCTTAAACTCACGCTGGGCGCATGTGCGTGCATACCCAAGATTCCAAGAGGAGAATGGAGGAGAAGGGATTGCGGCGTGGTCATCCCCCCTGGGGGGTGACTTCTTGCTTTCTGTCTCTCTGTCTCTCTCTGTCTGTCTGGCGAGCACACGCACCCTATAACAAAAACCTCTAAAAAAAAAAAAAAAAAAGATTTATATATAAGATTCCCAGGAAATGATCTCCAAGTCAGTGCTTCTGGAAGACGAAAACATGGAGCTGAAGACTGGCTCCCTAAATTTCATCACTGATTTCATTGGTAACCTATTTCTCACAAATGTTCCAATTAAGCTATACAGAAGATTAAATCTGGAACACCTGTGTTGGTAATAAATAGGCATAGGTTGGTTTTTTAGGCATTTTCATCGTAGGATGCATCCTGATAAATGAATAACAACAGATATCTTTAGGGATGGCATTGCCACAAAATACCTGGGTTTTCCAGTTTTAGACCTCAGAGCTATTTCAGTTATTAAGGAGAAGAAAAACAAACAAGGATTGCTCACCAGGTTCGAGGACAAATATGATGGAGCCAATCTACAGAAAATCCTCTTTTGGTTTCCGTCATACTACCAGAGGAAGGGAGGTGACACTCTTTGTTTCAACTTAGGCCTGTCTGTACAGATTTTAAGAATCCTTCTGCTCTCCAGCCCTCCGGGAACCATGCAAAAAACTGTACTATGAGGATGTAACTGTGTACTCCTGAGTCAAAATGTTCTCTTTGGGTGCCTGACAATGGTGCAGCAGTAAAATATAATGCTCTGTGAGACTGACCCAATGGGGAGGTTCCCAGTTCATATCCAGAGGCCTCTCTGAGTGCAATAGGCACATGAGTGCCTGTGATTCAGGGCTGGCAAAGGTTAGAGGTGGCTCATAGAATAAAGACCCTGTTGGCTGTGCTCTTGCTCTGTCTCTGTCTCTCATTCATGAAAGACATAAGTAAATAAAATTTTTAAAATGTTCTCTTTGGGGCCAGCAGGTGGCATGGTGGTTAAGGTGCTGGATTACCACATGGCCGACTGTGGTTCAAGTACCGAACCTGGCAGCTTACTTTCCCACTTTATCTCTCTCTCTCCTCTCTCTCTCCTCTTTCTTCTCTCTCCCCACCCCCCCCTCTCTCTCTCTGGTCAAATTAAAAAATAATAATAAAAAAATAATAAATAAAATTAAGTAATTCTTTTTTAAAAACATGTTTTGTTTTGTTTTGTTTTTAGTGCACCCCATGCTTCTCTTAATTTGTTTAGATATTCCCAAGAGGCAGTAAACAACAATGTACCTCTAAAAATCCTAAACATTATGCATGTTATGGAGTGGAAAATTCATTCTTCACAGGATAAGAAGCAATTAGGGAAGATAATATTTTTCCCATATTATCTTCAAAAAGATGAGGAGAATCATATATGTACAGATACTTTCTCAGAGATACCTAAAAATATGCTATTCTAACACACCTAAAAAGTGAGAGTAGCTTCAGCTCCCTGTCTCTGGTAATATGGCTGAAACTGAAAAAAAAGGATTTTCTGTAGATTGGCTCCATCATGGTTGTCCTCAAACATGATGAGCAATCCTTGTTTATTTCTCTTTTCATTAATAAATGAAATAGCTCTGAGAAGGTCTGAAACTGGAAAACCCAACCATTTCATGGTAATGTAATCATTAAAAGCATCTGTTGTTATTTGTTTATCAGGATGCATCCTACAATGAAAATGCCCAAAGAATCAGTCTATGTCCATTCATTATCGACACAGGTATTCCAGATTTATTCTACTGTATTAGTTTAATTGGAACAGTATTGAGAAATACAGGTTACCAATGAGAAAGAAAGTCTAGATAAATTACCCCAAATAGCAAGCATATGGTCTTTTTTCCTATGAAGATCATACGCTTTTTGTATGCCATTTGTTTTCCAAGGACAGGTTTTTTTTTTTTTTTTTGGTTTTTTTTTTTTTTTTTTTTTTTTGTATTAAACTGAAATCTAAAGTAAGGTACATTGATTTACAGGAAATTGTCCCTTTACACACAAATTTATCATTGCCAAATACTATTTCAGGGGACTAGCTTGAAGGAAGGCTTATTTTTTCAGCCAAGTATGTCATCAACCATGTCAGTATCTGTTTATAAAGTTATTCCCAATTTGAGGATTTAAAGTTCACAAAAATATTTGTTTAAAATTATTTCAAATAAGCAACATAGAATGCAGTCTTATGGCTCACTTCCAGGAAAAACTATTCACCTACATTTTATTAAAAAAAGAGTTTGGCAGATTGTGGGCAAGTGGAGAATAAGGAGTGCAGCCATCTGGGGGGTGAGTAGCATCACCCTAGGACATGGTATCGGTTCTTTCTCTCTCAAATGAAAAAAGAAGAGTCCTGTGTCCCAGTGTCTTTGAATATGAGGATTTTGAAAATCTCCCAGAATTTTCTATTTGCGACTTTGAGTGTATAGACAGCTCTTTTATTACCTGGTATGCTTATTTGCAGATTTTAAGATCTCCATATGTCATGGAAGATATGAGCCTTCATTTACAGGTACTAAGATGTATCCAAAAACCACTTTTCCAGAGCCCAGGGCCTGAGTGCTTGATTTAAGATGGTGCACCCCCTGAGGAGAATGAAACACTGAACACTGCTGCTGTAGATGGAGCTCCCTCCACCTCATCCACACCTACTACTGTCCTCGACTTCCTGTCAGTTTCAACCGAGGTAAGATTGCATCGAGTCAAGACATTTTTCCACTTCGAATTCTTTTCATCCAAGGCCTTACTGCTAGAAAAGGCTTCTTTATGGAAAAGGGCCCAAAGAAGGAAAATGTGTGGAGAACACAAAGCTGTAGGAGGACCTGCCCATCTGCACAGGATGTGCCTACCTGCTGTGCTGATTTAGGAATCTGGAATTATCAGGGTAGAAAAAGCAAAGTAGCAGGAAGTGTGTGTGGGGGGGTCCCTACTTTACTTTCTGCTCTGTCTTTTTTTCTGAGTTTCAAATAAAAATATTCAAGAACCAAGGCATGTAGTTTAAACAAGCATGAGCCCTTCCTGGAGTCACAAATCATTCTAGTGCAACCAACAAACAGCGCAGTTTTGAAATTCCATAGACTCTGACTGCGTCAGGGAAGGCGTTTCCTGATACATCACAAGGTTGCTGGCGACTTCAGTTCCATTTGCCTTTGCCTTGACTATGTAATCACTTGCTAAAATAAAAAGAACCAGCCCATCAATTGTCAGCCTTGATTCTGAAAGCTTATTTTTCACCCACATTGCCTTGAAAATAAAGTTTGATCCTGGTTAGTTTCCAAATCGGTGATGTATTATGCGTTATTTCTCTGAGCCATCCCTTAACATTGGGGAATTAAGGTACAATCATAGGCAGAGGAAGGCAGCAGTGGTCCCTTTGCTTTGTTTAGGACAACAAACACTGCCAACTCTACCCAAGAGAGACAAGAACAAGGGAGGGATCTGCCCCCACCCACCCTGCCTACTTTCCCCAAATACAACCATCCTGTCTCCATGCCAGGGGTTTCAGCAGCCATGAGAAAACATCTGCTTTGTTCTACTTTCCATCGCAGACAAGTTGTATGGTTCTGATCTCTGACTCATTTTGTTTTACTTGGTCCCCCCAGAATCTCATCCTACGTATCCTCAGACCAAGTTAAAAACTGCTAATTAAGATTGTGTCTGCAAGACACAACCAGATAACCATTTTGGCTTAACTGTCTGTGTAATTCAAACAATCTATTTGGTTGAGGAGGGTAAGGAGGAGTTCTTTTAGTTCTTCTTGTTTGTTTTAGTCTAGCTTTTTTTTTTAACTCTCACTAGGTGTTTTTTTAAACGCATTTGCACACATTCCATATATTTATCATCCCTTATCCTTACTTGTTCTCTTTTCCCTTTCTGTTTGTTTGCCTTCTGTTCACAGGCAGATTAACATAAATTTCTGCTAGTTTATAAACCTACTGTTGCTCCTTAAGACTTAGTGCATACCTGACATTGATCTTTGGGGATATATCCAGATAGCCCCTTCGACAATATCACACCCCCAGCATGCCATGCCACTTTGGCTCTTCCAGTTTTCATCTTTTTGTGTATTTTTCCTGCATTGCTTGGTGGGTGGGGCATTATAGGCTTGGGGTTTTGCATTTTTCTATTTCAAGCATGGTGTACTAAACACCATCTAACTGATCTTAACTCTTGCTCAGAATGTCCTCACATTGCTCCATGAGTCCCTTTCAAATTTTTTTGTATACATTATGCTATGAAGACATCTTAGGAAGTAAATTCGTTTTTATCTCTTTCATTTCACGAATGGGGAGGCTGAAAGCAGGGAGAGGTTGAATGTAAAGCACCAAGCTAGGGGTGAGCAGTAACTCAGGCTTCCAGTCCTCACTTCCAGCTGTGTCTCAGCACACTGCCTCCGCAATCTTTGTTGGTCGATTACAAGAGCCTCTCTGAATAATAATACAACACAACACCTCTAACTACGTCTGACTTACATTTCTGAAGGAAATTTTCCCTTGGTAGACCAGATTCTTCCACTTTCTCATTTGAGGTTGTTGTATTCCAAAGCCTCTCCTTCAATGTACACTGTTATTCTGAGATCCCATTTGGCTCAGATAAAATTATTCTTTAATTGGGTTTAGGTAGTTACCGTTGCATGATCCCTGACCTCCTTCCTCCCTCTCTAGATCTCCAACAGTCAAGAAAAAATATGATTACTATTTCTTTTTTTAAGAATTATTTATTTAATTTCATCATTATTATTATTATTTTAATTTGACCAGAGAGAGAAAGGGAAAGTGAGAAAGCAAGTCACCAGGTCTGGGACTTGAAGCATGGTCAGCTTGTGGGAGTCCAGTGCCTTAACGACCATGCCACTTCTTTCTTTCTTTCTTTTTTTATTTTTCTTTTTTTGGAGAGTTTTTTTTGCTATACAGCGTGTGCGCTTGCCAGACACACAGAGAGAGACAGAGAGATAGAAAGCGAGAGATCACCCCCCAGGAGAGATGGCCACGCCGCAATCATTTCTCCTCCATTCTCCTCTCGGGATCTTGGGCACGCACGCACACGCGCCCGGCGTGAGTTTAAGCCACTGGGTCTGCGACTCGAACTGCGGTCAACTACGTGGGAGTCCAGCGACATAGCCATTAAGCTAACTGCTGGTTCCCCTTTCTTTAATCTTTCTGTCAATCAAACATATATAATCCATTTTAGGTAATGACAGAACATTTCAACTGTGGTGATTAGCCACAGCTCATCACAGCTACAGGAACCTGCTGGAATTTTCCTCAGAAATCAATGCACTCAACTGTGACATGCTGATTGAAATAATGAGCTGCAAAATGAATATTAAGGAATAATAGAAAGAATATCCTTTTTGTTTCTCCTAATAAGAAGAGAAAGAAAAGCACAAGGAAAAGGAGAAGTGGGAAAAAGTTAGGAACTATCGTTTTTTCCTAATACATTCCTTACTTAATTTTTCCCACCTCCAGAGGGGATGGCCATGCCGCAATCCCTTCTCCTCCATTCTCCTCTTGGGTCTTGGGACACATACACATGCGCCTGGCATGAGTGTAAGCCACCGGGTTCGGGACTCGATCCACCGTCAACTACGTGGGAGTCCAGCGACATAGCCATTACGCTAACTGCTGGTCCCAGTTGTTTGTATCTTAAAGCTAAAGTGTCAATAACTTTTCTCCAAATTCCTTTTCCTTTTGCCCCTCCTCCTCTAAAGAACTGGGCACTGGTTTCTTGGGTTGGACGTCTGAGCTTTAGACATTGGCACACAGACACAAACCCAGCGCACATTTGCTGTTGCTCCCCTAGACTTCCAGAGATATCTTGGCCACTTGACTCTGCTGCCCACCTCAGGTAGCTCCTCTCTCCATCACAAGATGCAGTATATGGAAGCAAATTCCCACAGCTCTGCATCTCAGGCGCACACCCAGCCCCCACCCCCTGCCACCCTCCTTCTCCGAAAGCAGGATGGGGTTAGAATGTGAGAACAAGTCTGTCCAGAAGATTTCGTTCTCTGAAGTAAAAGCTCATCTCTCGGGGAGAGAAATTTAAGTGCAAGTATTAATCTCTTTCACTTTTCCAGTCACATAATAAACTTCAATTATGAGATTATAAGATGGAAAGGAGATTTAGGAAAGTGGCATGTGTGTACATTGTGTGTGTGCACACGTGCATGTGTGCGTTGGTGAAGTGGGTGCTAATGAGGAAGCAGTAGCTTCTGGCATAAGTCTCAGTACAAGTAGTGCAATCCCAGATTGCTCACATTCCAGACACTTTCAACTCAGACATGACCAGTTATCTAATGTTAGCTGACCCTGTGGTTTATTTACTGAATTACCTTTTGTCTTCACAGGCAACTTTATGTATGGGTCTACATGAAACCTATGTGGTGTTTATTGCAGAGATAACTAAACTACTCACCCAGAAAATATAAATTACATGTATATATGCATACATAAGTCAACAGCTTGAAACAGGATTTTATATATATAAAATCAACAGCTATATATATATATATAAAATCAACAGCTTAAAATTAATAAAAAGCATAAATTGATTAAACATCACATAGAAACTATTGTTTACCAAATGTCATTTAATATATGTGTGTGAGTGTGTAGAGAGAGAGAGGATAGTAAAAGAAAACATTAACATTTGTATGTACATTTCTCTCTTTTGCACTTAGTTTTCTGTCATTTTCCCCTTTCTTTACAACCAATCTTCTCTTTCCTGGGAAAAGTCCCTGCTGAAGAGACAAGGCAGGTTGAGCTATGGGACAGAACACTAGGCTCAGTACCAGGGGCTGTGGGTTCAAATCCCACCACTCTGCCCGTAATGGGTCATGTGGCCTTAGCACATTTATTTAATCCTCTGTGCCTTTCTGTTAACAAAGTAGCCTTGATAAAATTATGTTGGAAAGGAGATAAGGGCATCTGGCTCAGAGCATTGTAACCTCTCTATGAAAGAGTCTAAGATCGTTAACACTTTTTTATATTTTAATGTTTGAATTTGAAACTCATCTCACAATGGATGATGCATCATATTTAATTTGCAGCATAATTTCTTTTCATCGTTTCCCATTTAGAAGTATAAAAAACAATGTTTCTTAACATTGATGATATGTAAATTTAATAAAATAAAATTTGTGTTAAAACTGTTTTGCCACTTTACGGCATTATTCAAAAGTCATATGTTTCCTTAGAAATATGAGACAAACCATGGAATAAATTTCCATGGCCTGTTTTGAACAATTAAAGACATTCCCTGAGCTATGGAGTACCCAGATGAAGCAGAAAGAGGGACTAGTAAATAGAAGGAAAGAATGTCTCTCTTTAACAATGTCATGCTAAGAAAAGCATTTAACAGACAAAAAATAGATGTAAAGGTATCTGTTAAAAAAAGTATCTATAATATACCTTAAGACAGGGATATAAATGTGAAAATATTCTGGATAAAAACAAAGCACCTTACCTAGACTAACAATCTGCTGTCACTACAATGAAATTCTTAATTTCTGAACAAGGGGCCCGGCATATTTGATTTACACTGGTCTGGAGAAATCATGTAGCCCATCCTGATGGGAAATTTACTTGGGTAGAAATATTAAAGACTCTTGATTCTCCTTGCACTCACTTTCTGGCTCAGAGTATGCAAGACTTTGAGAGTCTCTAAAAGAGTCATGAACTTTGTAATCATTTGAACCAGGATTTTCAAGAGTTTGTATCTTCTCAACCTCACCTAGGAGAGTAGATACATACTGACCCTAGGATTTTGGAGGTTAGATAGGAATAGCAGATTTCAAAACCTTTTACTTTCAAAATAGAAGTCCTCTAGGAAAGTACATGGATTTTTTTTACAATTTGTGGAAGAAACCTCAAACCTCTTACACATCAAGATATATTTTTATATATCCATGGTATCTAAGGCATATCATAAAGTTATTTTTAAAAAGAATATTATTAAAATGGTTACTCCAAGAATCTATTCCAGTTATATTTTTGTCTACACCTTCCATCTCCACTTTCTCTTCTATTGGGAACCCATATTGTCCAAGAACTTCAACAATTTTCTCTGATAAAACTAAAATATTCAAGGGAATGAATATCTCTTCTTTGAAATTTATCATCATTTATTGATCCAGCAATAAGTTGTGAACATGATTCCAACCAATACATACCCCAGACTCAGAATTTCTGGGTGATTTAGAAAAGGATGTTGCCATGTGTCAAGAGCATGGGGAATTAGTCCACAACTCAAGCTGTGTCTTTTCACATCAAGGCTTTGTTCACATCAAACGTCCTAACACACAAACAAGAATAGCAGGTCAAGGACCAGGAGATGTACACCTGCTCACGGTCAGTACCTGCACCACACTAGAAGGGGCTCTACTCTGAGGGTCTGTCCAAGGCCATCACCAGGGTGGAGCCATCAGCACAAATCCTCTGTGGAACAGTTGTCTCAGCAATCCAGCTTCACTGCAGGTTCTGGGCCAGGTGTCCCTCAAGCCTCCATAGAGAGGGCTGTTCTGATCCACTCTGGTCAGGGTTGCAGTGCCTTCAGATCATAGTGAGCAGAGGTGCAAAGTGAGTGTTCCAGCTCAGTGACTGCTCCGGTTCACTCATGGGAATGGTTAAAGAGCGAACAGCATTGAGCTGAGTGCCGGGTTTATATGCCCCTTTACCAAGGCCTTGCCTTACACCATACATTCTTTTGTTTGTTTGTTTTTGTAAGAGATTTTACATTAGGGTGCATGCACTCTCCAGGGAGAGTGAGAGACAGAGGCAGTGAGAGAGAAAGTGAGAAATCATTTCCCAGGATGTTGGCCAGTCTGCAACACCTTCTCTTCTATTCTCCTCCTGGCATCTTGGGCATATACACACTCATGCCCAGTGTGAGTATCAAGCCACCAGGTCCAAGACTGAAACAGCAGCTGGCCATGTACGAGTCCAGTGATGTAACTGCTCCGCCATCTGCTGGGCCTGCACTGTATGTTCCTATCTTAGCAACCATTCCAGTTATCACGGTTTGCTAGACTTGTTATGGCTTGTAGTGATAGTTTATTTGAGTGGTTCAGGCGAATTGCTTATGCCTGTCCGCAAAAGCAGCCAGACACACATGTTTGTCAAAGAATGTTGTTTTGAAGACTGGGGTTGGGTGCTTAGCATAAGTGAGGACATTTTGAGCACTGCTCTATACAGGATGAAATGAACAGACTTACTTAAAACATGTTGGCTTTAATACATCTTCACAGACATATAAAACTTTGCCCCAGTTGGGCCAGCCCCATAATCTAGTGGTTAAAGGGAGTCGGATTTCACATGACTTACCAGGTTCAAACACAGCCTCTGGTTACTTGAGAAACATGCCCCAACATGTGTGTATACATGCCTAAACTTAAGATAGGATGAAGAAATGGAGAAGGAACTGCAGTGTAACCATATACTTTTAGGGAGTGCTTTATCCCTTACTCTCTCCTTGTGTCTCTCCCCGTGTCTCTTCTCTGATGAGTGTACACTCCCTCTGGCAATTGAAAAAAAGGTTTTACTCAAGTAGAAGTCTAAATCATGTCTCTTTTCAAGCATACTTCAAAACAGAACATTTCTAAAAGCTTCACAGTTGTGATTGGCCTGTCTGAAAGCTTTAGGAAGCATGATGATACATAAAGACATCTGGCAAAGTCTTCACTGCCATCTAAGCAACAAAGATTCAACTAATGAACCAAACAGGGGTAATAATGTTAAAAAGAATAGTAATAGATGAAATTTAAAAGGAATCTGTGCAGAGGCCCCAAGAATACCCACTTCTTTTATTCATGACTGAAGGGGAATATATGCATGGGAGACAACAGCCAAAGGACACTCTTTATTACCATTAACACTGGGGCCCAAACCAATGAGGTAAAACTGAATTAAGTTAGGCTGGGGTACTCCTTCTAAAGATTTTTAAAACAGATTCAATAACATCTATCTTAATCCCAATACCTAGGCTTAGCCTGTATAATAGCTAAAGTTTAAATTCATTGTTTTCAAAGAATCATACAGGTAGCACAAAAGATTAAGGGGTAGGTGGTCACATTAAAAGGAATTGAAAATAAGGATTCTTGGGTTCTTGTTCTTGAGCAATTTTATATTGATTCTTTGAATGGTTTCTCCCTTAGTCCTCACTGAGAGTCATCTCATGATTATGCATGCTTAGGAACCTTCTCTCCATAACCACATTTCTTATGGGGACCATTCTCTGTAATTACACTTATTTCTAAAATTGTAGATGTCTGCTTAAGCGGGGCAATGTCAAGGTATATAATCTAAGTTCTACAATTTATTCTTCTCCAGGAAAAATATAAAGATGTGGCCACCTTCTTCCAAAATGCCTACTGTTACTACATCATCAATCTCCATTTTTTCTATATTAAAATTTAGCCTAGCATCATAACTTCTCATATTGTTTCCTGTTTCCTTTTTCTTATGTCTAGCAACTTTTGTCAAATGCAGTATCAAGTTTTCACTGTACAGAGGCAATAGCCACTGCTATTTGTTTTGCTTTCTCTGGAGGTTCTGGAGAAACTAGAGGAAAGGAGGAAAAGTCAAGAGAAAGACAATGATAACAAAAATACTACAATAATCTGCAAACATCCTTTAAAAAACAGTTTTCTTTATAATGTGATGACTTTGTTATTTAACATCAATTCAATGGTTGGGAAAAAAGTATAATTCATATTAGGGGTCACATATCTGTAAAGCTTTATTGCTTCTCTTGTAAAGGCAAGAGAGGGGGGCAATGTTTAGGAGCCAGTAGTTTAGAAAAATAGGTTTTGGCAAATAAGTGCATCAAACAACATTTTATTTCAGTGCTTCTCTTCAGGGAGCAATCTTGCCCCTCACCCTCATACCAGTGGACATTTGACGATATCTAGAGATAGTCTGATTGTCACAACTAGGGGATGCCACTGACACTGAGTGAGTAAAGTTGAGTAAGTAAACTTACATTCCATGATACACAGGGTACCCCCCCCACACACTGCAAAGAATTACCTGGTCTCAACAGTCAATAGTGCCATAGTTAAAACCATTGCTTTGTAAAAAATGACAAACAGGGAGTGAACTATCCTCTTTAAGAATTACTTCCACAAGCCCTAAAATGGTTCACTTCAACCCCAGGGTAGTGACCTGCTTAGTTCAATGTCTCATGGAGACAATCCGGAATACAGCCTTTCTGATCAATCCTTGTTTCTCATTCTTTGTTTGTATTTTTGTTTTTGTTTTCAGCTACACTGACTCCTACAGGCTCTGTCTTCTTTAGTCATTGGACCAACTCTTCTCCCTGCCTATGATTTAAACAGCTGGAAGCTTGACTTTGATATACAGAAACCAGGAGTCTTGAAGCTTTAGAAAGCAAGTAGCTGTGCAGATGCTTAAAAATAGCCTGGCTCAAAGAGTGTCAAGAGGTAGACACTCTAATCATAAACATTAGGGAGCATATTCTAAAAATGTCCCAAATAGATTCTGGAAATCTGACAGAAAGTCTTTGTCAATTTGATTTTATATGAAAATCAGAGTTTGAAGCATTTGGTTATAATACTAAGTTGTAGGAACTTTCAACTAAAAAAATGCTATATTACCTTCTCCAGGTTAACTTCTAGCTGCCTCCATGGTGTTTTGTTCTTATACCAATTTACTCTAAGCTTCTGCTTATATTTTTTTCTACAACATAATGTGGGGAAATAACTTCTGTGGACATTCTTACTGTGAATATTTGGATTTTTGAACATTATTTGAATGGTGCCATGAATGCAAATACTTTGAAATCATAAAGACTTGCAGGTAGCAATCAGAATAATTTCATACAGATAGAAATTATTATGCTGAGCAGGAAACCACAGTGGTGGCACTATAAAATATAAAAGAAATCGGCTATAGAAAGAAAATGTTTGCTTAAAACAGTAACAAAAAATATTTAGTTTAGAATTATATCATTCTAGTGGAACCATTTTTATTTTTATTGTATACAAATGTCCATCATTCACACACACACATATTCCTCTCGAAGATTTTCAGTTATTAGTTGATATTTATACACATACACACACATGTATTCCTCTTAAAGCTTTACATTCAACTATCAGTTGATATTTATATTCTTATTGTCAGCAACAACTTAAGAATTATAAAAATGAAAACCAAATAAGTAGTCTAAGAAGTGTCAGAAGCTGGGACCAGCAGTTGGTGTAATGGCTATGTTGCTGGACTCCCATGTAGTCAACCACAGTTCCAGTCCTGAACCCAGTGGCTTAAACTCATGCTGGGCATGTGTGCGAGTGTACCCAAGATCCCAAGAGGAGAATAGAGAGGGGATTGCAACATGGCCATCTCCCCAGGAGGTGATGTTTTGCTTTCTGAATCTCTGTCTCTGTCTTTCTGGTGAGCGCACATGCCCTATAGCAAGAAACCTCTCCAGAAGCTCAACAATCTATTCCAAACCTATGCTCAACTCAATCTGAAAAGAAGCAGCTTCCTTTTCAGTGCACATCATCTATCTCCACGCTCAAATATTCTTTAAAGAATATACCTTGGATTCTGGGTGGTTCTGCAGCAGTAAATTGAAATGCTCTACAAGATGAACCTATCTGAGGCGGTTTCAAGTTATGATCAAAGATCTCTTTGCATATGCTGGGCATACAGATGTCCACAATCCAGGGCTGGCTGAGGCTGGGGGTGGTGGTGGTGTCAAGACCCTGTTGGAAATGCTGTTTTTCTATCTCCCCATCTCTCTTGCTCATGGAAGAAAGAAAAAAACTAAAGGGCAAGAAAGAAGAAGAAATACTTCTGTCATTCAAGAAATAAAGAAGATCATTTAAGTTAACTCTTAAGTTACTGGTAAATCCTCTATAATCATCAATAATAAATGAGGTAACTCTACCCTCAATGAAACAGAGAAAATACATTAAGTGAAAAGAAATAGCTGTGACAAGGGTGTGTTTATCAGTGGGATCCAATATTTTTTAAAAGTTCACGCTATCAAAGAGGAAACTTTTCTAGTATAGATTTCAAAATATTGGTATTCTACTTCAGCTCCACTCTTTTGGGAAACTGCAAGCCATTTATTAGAGTCTTAATTTCCTCACCTCCAAGATAGGATAAACAAGTATATGTGAAAATTCTGGGAAAATGCCAAAGAGCCAGACATATCACTTAATATCTAATATTACAGTTGCTAAAAGGAAACTCTTTGAGCTCTGACATTGTTTAAAGGATGACAAAACACACCTATGATGAAGAGTGATCTCTTGATCCCATCACTAAAACTGGTCAGGTTTCTGAAAACTGGTGCCATGGAATGGTCTCTCCATTCTTCTTCATGATTCTGAATCTATCTTTAGCGGGTAAGGAAGAAAGGTACTCAAACCAAGAAGTTCCACCGTCTCAGCAGCTGCTCCAGTGATATACCATAGAGGATGGTAGACTCTGCTGTGAACTGTGGAAATGAAAGCTATTGCCCCTGTCTCATCTATGGCCAAATAAAACAATGATGATGGCAATCAATAATAATTCTAATGTACAAACAAGAGCTGATACTTATTACTTTACCAAGTATGAGATATGAAGCTAACTTCTTCATATTGATCTTCTCATTTAATGTTTGTAACAAATTTATGAGAAAACATCTATTACTTCTCCCATTTTATAGATGAGAAAAATGAAGTACTTTAAAACTAAGCAACTTGCCCAAGGTCAAACAGTGAGTAAACTCTGGAGGCAACATGAGAGAGTTTCAAAAAAGTATGAAAATACTTAGATTCATGCAGTGAAGTTTTAATGTTACATCTGGCATTCATGGTAAGATAGAAAGGAGCTAGAAGAACAGAACCAAAAATGAGAGAATTTTACAGAGAGTACTACATTTAAGGTGCTGAAAGACATGCCAGTCAGAGATATAAAGGGAAAGAAGAGGCAGTTTCTGTGACACTTATTGTTGGTTCTCTTTCACCCCTGTGTTTTCTTAGATAAGAAAGATTGCAAAAGTCTTTGACAGTAGGAAACATGTCTGATACTTTGAGTTTACTACAATGCTAGACAAATACTTGTCTGCTGATTAAGCAAGCTTTTCATAAAGTTATAATGTGTTCTGGTGGTGAATGAAATTTATTGACATCTGGAGCCTAACTTTCCTTGTACAGAAGAAATTCAACCAACAACATTCAGGGTAAGGGCCAGATGGTGGTGCAGTGACAATGCCCAGAGGTGGCTCAGTGACAATGCAGCTGGACCTGGGTGAGAAGGTCTTGGGTTCACTTCTCAGGCCACCCTACACACACTGTGTGCATGTGTGAGTGCCCACATAGTCCAAACTGCCTGAGACTGGGCGTAGATTATGGCATGAAATTCCTGTTGAATGTCTTTCTCTTTTCCGTTTTTCTTTCTGTCTCTCATGAAAGAAATAAATTAGAGAAATTAATTAATTAATTTAAAAAGATAGATAATCTCTCTCTTCAAAATAAGGACAATCTGGGTCCAGATGGTGATGCTTCAGTAAAATATGCCACTCTGTAACTCAGACCCAAATGGGAAGATTACTGGCTCATATTCAGGGACCTCCCTGGGTACGCTGTGCATGTCTGCGACCATGATCCAGTCTAGCTGAGGCTTGGGGTAGACTGCAGCATCAAGACCGTGTCAAGGATCTCAGTCTCTGTCTCTGTCTATTTATATGCATATTTCTTATTCATGGGAAAATAAATAAATAAATGAACTTTAAAAATAAAGAACATTCAGGGTATTTTGGCAGCCCCTGGCAAGTGTGGGCATGTCCCCGGGGTGGAGGGAGGGATCTAAACTTCTCTTTCCTAAGTAGGACTACATAGGTGGCAAAGTCTGGGTGAACAGATAGTGCGAAAAAGCAAAACAGGCCCTAATAAATGGTGTGAATCAAACAGGATACTGCTGCCAATCATTAGCATCACCCATATCAGGGTACTCAGATTAAAACTAATAACAGCAATACGAGGAAAGAGATTTAAGCAAAAAGTTGATTCAAAACCTTTTGGGAAAGCCCAGTAGGAGAGAAACATTATGAAGCTGAGGACCCACATGAAGCAGTTGAGGTGGGACCAAGGAATAGACTCCTATAACTCATGAAGGGTCCATGAGACACAGCAGATGGGGCTGAAACAAACAATTGTGGAGTGAGGCCACCACCAAAGACTTGGAAGCAACAGAAAGCAAATAGACAGCACAGTAATGTGAAATGTGCAATTGCTGTGTTATCATGTTTTGGGTGACCTGAACCATTATTTGCTAGTGGAAAAGTCCCAGGACGAGGGATAAATATCACAAACATCTTTACTGGAACTCAAACCACTAACTCAGGTACTCACTCAGATTGGGGTCAAATGCCCAGGAGATTACCTAGACCGTTGTACCACAAACATTGATCCATACAAGTAATAGGAATAATTCCATGTCTCCCAATTAAATGATGGTAGAGAAAAATGGTTAGCATTTCTTTCTAAAGGCTGTTACCCATGTTTTTCAGAGATTTAAGGTAGAATCATATTCATCTTTATTTTGCTGGTCCACGTTAAGCCCTGTGATTTCTTTCATTATGAATGGAAATCCCTGGGGCATCAGTGATCTGGCTCCTCCATACAGGTCATAGCAGCTGTGTTTCCTCTCTAGGGCTATCTGTTACTCAACCCTCAGTTTCCTAAAGCTGCCTGAAGCTATTCTGGTTCCCACTGTTGAGCAGTTTCACACATGTCTCTAGGACCACTGCTATCACTACCACTACCCACCACTGTGTAGATCAGCAGTGTCTTCCAGTGTTCCCTGACCTGCTATGGACTGATTATCTGTGTTTTCCCAAGTTTATATGTTGGAACTCTAACCTTCATGTGATGGTATAAGATGGGATCTTTGGGAAAACATTAGCTTAAGAGGGTGGCGCCCAAAGAGCTTTCTCTCTTTCCATCACCCACCTCCATTTATTTCTGGGGAAAACCTAGGATGTATAGATACCATGCTTCTGTGTCTATGTGTTATCTTGACTTTGTGTCATTTTCTACTTCTTTCTCTGTCTTACCAAATAGCCATTCTGCACTTAGGATGGTAGGAAAAACTACAGTGTTGTGAATCTCAGAATGAACTAGTAGTTTAGTAGGTAGCTACTCTGTAAAAAATATTTCCTAGTATACCAAATACAGTGATGAAAGCCACATGACCAAACACAGGTTCTGATGGCTCATTGACCCAAAACACTCTGAGGGGCATCAAAGACCCTGACTACCTAGAGGTCTGAGAGAAGGGGACCGTAGCATGGCGACACCTTGTCAAGGGTGTCTGTTCTACGCCCCCCCCCAACTTGTGTGTGTGTGTGTGTGTGTGTGTGTGTGTGTGTGTGCTATCACTCATGAAAGAAGTAAAATAAACTTTAAAAAAAAAAGTTTTCTGAGTCAGGAAGGCCAAGTGTGGACCATTGGGGGAAGTTATTTATAGATTTGCTTTATCAATGTTTTCTCTAACTTAGTCTTACCATGAAAACAAACAAACAAAAAGTTTTATTCCTTCCCATAAAAAGCTTCTGTAACAAAACAGAAGTGGGATTTTTTTTTTAAATGACAGAGTTCTGCTCTGTCATTATCTGTGCTTATTTGTGGTATTGTGCGATTTATTGTGTTTTCTGTACATGTGCTTGCCTGTGAATTTCAATTTCACTAAGAAACTGCACTGAATCATTTACTATCTTGGTGCAAGATTGACTTTTCTGTTTCCATATTTATGAATGTGTCCTCTTAGACAATATCAAGGTTAATTTCTGCCCTTTTTTGCAAAAAGGAGAAGGTTTAACTAAAGGTGATGTTGAATATGCATGTGTCCAAATATAGATATGGGTCTTAAATATTTATTTGAAAATTGAAAACACTTAGATGGGAGAGCACACAAAGGCACAAAGTAAACAAAACACAATGGAAGGGGAAAGAAAAAAAATGTAAGAAAAAAATGTAAGAAAAGTGAATGGAAATCTGAAGTATGTCTTCCTAACCCTAGCTATCACACTATACAAGGCAGCAGGATCTAGAACCTGCCAGTGACTGTTTCTTTGGTTAGTTATAACAATCTAAAATGAAAATATGAAGGAAACATATAAAAGCTAGCCAATTAACTTTTCAAACACATTGGGGCTTTTATCTAATTCATGTTTTCCTCTTCTAGAGGTGTACTTTTTCATTTTGAAAGAAAATAAATAATGAATTCAACTCAACAACTATTTTGAAATGGGACAAAAATCTTTCTTAAGAGAAAACTTAAGGCTCTGGACAATTCACTGAGCCTCTTTTTATATAGACAGGTTATAGCTCTGGAATTCCAACAACTTCCTGGGCACAGCATGGAGCCAAGAATAAAACATATTAGATTGTTGGGAAAGTCATGACATGTTTTTCTGCTTTTCTATGCAACAATGTGTCATGACTTTCCCAACCACCCAGTAGTAGGTAAATATGATGAGAAAACATTAGTGAATGATATTCACCAGTTATCTTGTTAATTTTACAAAACCATGTAGAGAAGGCAATCTTCAAGTTAAAAATTAGAAACTAAACAACCTACTTCTGAATGACTTCACAACCACTGAAGAAGTTAATATTGAAATCAAAAGATTCATTGAAACCAATGGTAATGAGCACATGAAGTTTCATAGCCTATGGGACACAGCAAAAGCAGTCAAAAGAAGAAAGATCATAGCAATTAATGCCCATGACAAAAAGATGGAAAGGTGGCAAATATACAACCTGACAACACACCTCAGGAAACTGGAAAAACAACAACAAAAAAGCCAAAAATACCAGGATAAAATAAATAATAAAGATTCAAACAAAAATAAATGAAATAGAGAATAAAATAACTATACCGAAAATAAATGAAACCATATGCAGTTTCTTTGAGAATATAAAAAAATGACACACCATTGTCTAGACTAAGAATAGAGAAAAGAACCAAATAAATATCATTACATAATATTAGCTACTTTATGCCAACAAACAAGAAAACATGCATGACACCAACAAACTTATGGATACATATATACTACCAAGACTGAATCAAGAAGATAAAAAGTCTGAATAATCCAAACAGTAACAAGGGAAGAGGATTTGTGAAGAAGTAGAGTCTGAGGAAGGACATTAGGGAGAAAAATAGAGAGGCTTAGCCTTAATGGGACAAAGAAATGGGGTATTATCTGTTGAAGATAACTTTATAGTATTATCAACTGGATAGGGGAGAGATGTACACATGTTGGAATATTCACTTTGCAAGCTAAATAATGTGATTGAATATATAAAAGAACTTGAAAATTTAAAAAAAAAATGAGCAATGAAATTGTATTAGTGATAAATAACCTCTCAACAAACAAAAACCTAGGTCCTGACGGTTTCACTTCTGAATTTTACAAAACTTTTAAATAGCTAACTCCCATTCTACTCAATCTACTACTGAAGATCCAAAAGCAAGGAAATCCCCCAAAGTTATTTTATGAAGCTTTCATCACCCTCATCCCCAAAACAGAAAAAGACATAACAACAAAAAAAACTATAGACCAATATCTCTGATGAATATAGATGTAAAAATTCTCAACAAGATACTAACAAATCATATCCAACAACACATTAGAAAGATTATATACCACAACTAGGTAGGTTTTTTTTTTTCCAGGGATGCAAGGATGGTTCAACACATGTAAAACCATAAACGTAATACACCATATTAACAGAAAGAAGGATAAAAAGGATATGATCATATCAATTGATGCAGAAAAAGCATTTGATAAAATATGGCATCCTTTCATGATTAAGACTCTCAGCAAAATAAACATAAAAGGGACCTTTCTCGACACAATAAAAGTCATCTCTGAAAAACCTATAGCCAACATCATCATACTGAATAGGGAAAAACTAAAAGCTTTCCACTAAGAACTGGAACAAGACAAGGCTGCCCACTTTCTCCACTCTTTTTCAATATAATACTGGAAGTCCTAGTCAGTGTAATTAGAGAATATAAAATGAAAGGCATTCAAAAAGGGAAAGAAGAAGTGAAATTATTTGAAAATGGCATGATTATACACACAGAAGACCCAAAAGACTCCATAAAAAACCTCCTAGATGTGATCAATGAATGGAGTAAAGTGGAAAGATACAAAATCAACATTAAAAAAATAAAAAAACTCTAGCATTTCTATACTCCAACAGTGAACAGACTGAGGTAGATTGAAGAAATCAATCCCATTTACAATAGCCACAAAAGACAGATGATACCTAGGAATAAATTTAACCAAAGAAGTCAAAGACCTCTATAAGGAAAACTATGAAAAACATAAAAAAGAAATTGAAAATGATATAAAAAAGTGGAAGGACTGTCCACGTTCTTGGATTGAAGAATTAACATCTAGGGACCAGCAGTTAGCGTAATGGCTATGTGTTGGACTCCCACCTAATCGACCGCGGTTCGCGCCAGGCGCGTGTGTGTGCATGCCCAAGATTCCAAGAGGAGAATGGAGGAGAAGGGACTGCGGCATGGCCATCCCGCCTGGGGGGGTGATTTCTCACTTTCTGTCTCTCTGTCTCTCTCTGTCTGGCTAGCGCACGCACCCTATAGCAAAAACCTCTAGAGAAAAAAAAAAAGAAGCAAAAAAAGAATTAAC
The DNA here is from genome assembly GCF_000334495.1 of Tupaia belangeri chinensis. Lineage (NCBI taxonomy): Eukaryota > Metazoa > Chordata > Mammalia > Scandentia > Tupaiidae > Tupaia > Tupaia belangeri. The sequence continues at coordinate 3,944,968 of NW_006159904.1, read as the reverse complement.
ATCTAAAAATGTCAATTCTACCCAAATTAACTTATAAATTTAATGCAATCCCAATCAAATTACTGGACACATTCTACACAGAATTAGAAAAAAACATAATAAAATTTGTCTGGAATCATAAAAGGCCAAAGCAATATTATGCAGAAAGAGGGAAGTAGGAGGCATTTTACTCTGTGATACTAAAATATGTTACAAAGCTGTGATAGTCAGAACCACGTGGTACTGGCACAAAAAAAATGGCCATGTAGGCCAATGGAACAGAATAGAGAACCCAGAAATAAACCCAAAAATGTACAGCCCACTGATTTTTCACAAAGGACACAAATTAATCCAGTGGGGACAAAAAACATATTTTCAGCAAATTGTGCTGGAAAAACTGGATATCCACTTGTAGAAAAATGAAATTGAACCCCTCTCTCTCACTATCAACAAAAGCCAATTCAAAATAGATCTAAGATCTAAACATAAAACTTCAGACAATGAAACTACTAGTGGAAAACTGGGGAAATTATTGGAGACAGTAGAGTTGGCAGAGACTTTTTAAATAAGACCCCCAAAGGATAGGCAATACCTCAAAGTCAGACAAGTGGGATTACATCAGTTTAAAATGCTTCTGTACAGAAAAACAAAACAAAACAAAAAAACAATAATTAGAGTAAAATGAAAGCCCTTGGAATAGGAGAACATATTTGTAAACTAATAAGGGATACTGATAACCAGAATATTTAGGAAAGTCAAACTGCTTACCTAAAGAAAAAAATAATAATCCAATTAAAAGATGGGAATACGAGCTGAACAGTCGACTCTCTGAGAAAGACATATAAACAGCCAAAAAGCATATAAAAAATGTTCAACATCTCTGGTCATAAGGGAGATGTTAATCAAAACCATAATGCAAACCAAAACCACATTCTAACCCCAGTCAGAATGGCTAAGATGAAAATAAAAAAAGAAAGAAAGATAAGTGCTAGGGAGGCTTCAGTGAAAAGGGAACTCTCGTACAGTGTTGGTGGGAATGTAAATTAGTATAACCATTCTGTAGAACAGTATGAAGATTCCTCAAATCCTACAAAGAGAACTACCATACAATCCAGTAATTCCATTCTCGGTATCTACTCAAAGGATAGGAATATACACAGTCAGAAAAGAACTTGCACATCCATGCTTATTGCAACATTATTCACAACTGCTAAAACATGGAATCAACCCCAAAGTCTCAGAACAAATGAATGGATTGAAGAAAGTGTGGTATGTATACATTACAGAATACTACTCAGTCATAAAAAGCAATGAGACCTTGGCATTTGACTGAAAATGGGTGAACAGGGGAGAGTTAATGCTAAGTGAACCAAAGCAGACTATAAAAGAGGAACACTATGTCTCTGCTTAATACATACCCATGGGTGTGGTGGCGCCCGCCCTATGGCAAAAACCTATGGAGGCTGGAGGATTGCAGCATAGAGTCCATCTCACTCTCTCTCTCTGTCTCTCTTGGCGAGTGCACGATTTTTGGGGACCAGCAGTTAGTGTAATGGCTATGTCACTGGACTCCCATGTAGTCGACCGTGGGTCGCGCTCCGGACTTAGAACTCACGCCGGGCGCGTGTGCGTGTGTGCCCAAGATCCCGAGAGGAGAATGGAGAAGAAGGGATTGCGGCGTGACCATCCCCCCTGGGGGGTGATTTCTCGCTTTCTGTCTCTATGTCTCTCTCTGTCTGTCTGGCGAGCACACGCGCCCTATAGCAGAAAAAAAACCTCTCAAAAAAAAATACATACTGAATGTCTGTACTCTGTGACAAAAACTGAAAGACTGGAAGGTATAAAGGCATGGAGTGCAGCTCTAGATAGCAGTGACAGTGCCAGAAAAAGATAAACAATGGGTGGGAGGTGGGTGTGGGAGGGAGGGAATCAAGAAGGGGAAAACGCAAAAAGCAAAATTATTTAACAAAAACGAAAATGGAAAATTATCTGGTGATGACAATAAATATGGTAATATCTTTGACTGGACTAATATACAATGTATTCATGCTGGGAAAATCAATTTGCATGCTGTAAAGATGTACAGCAATTGAATATAAAAAAAAAGAAATAAGAAATCAAAAGAAAAAAGGAAAAAATATCAAATTTTAAAAAGCCAAGAAAAAAAAAAAAGAATTACAGAGTCTAGCTTGGGCAACTGACATATAAAACAATTTCAATGCAAAATGCTAAATGCTTCAACAGACCCAACATAGAGCCCAAAATATGTGTGCAGAGCAGTAAATCTTAAAATCTGTCATTATCAAGTAGATAGATTCAGTTTTTGCAAAAGTAATTGAGATTTTTGCATTGTTGAAATAAGTTGTTTGATATTGGAATACATTCTTAAATAAATGTGTCTATGTTATACCTCACTTTAATGTGCATTTCTTGCTTTATTTATATTTTGCTAACAATTTATTACTTGCTGCATATTTTATATTTATTTTAGGATATGGAAATGATATTAGAAAAAAAGCAAATTCAGGCACATTTATTATTTGAGTTCAAAATGGATTGTAAAGTAGCAGAGACAACTTGCAACATCAACAATACATTTAGCCCAAGAACTGCTAAAGTGGTGGTTCAAGAAGTTTTCAAAGGAAATAAAAGCCTTGAAGATGAGAAGCATAGTGGTGACTTCTAATTGAGAACAATCTTACAACACAAGAAGTTGCTGAAGAACTCAACGTTGACCATTCTATGGTCATTCAGCATTTGAAGCAAATTGGGAAGTGAAAAAGCTCGATAAATGAGTGCCTTATGAGATACCAACATTTTTTTTTAAATCATCGTTTTGAAATTTTGTCTTCTTTTATTCTACACTATGAATCATTTCTCAATCAAATTGTGACATGCAATGAAAGGTGGATTTTATAAGACAATTGGCAATGACCAGCTCAGTAGTTGGACCAAGAAGTACCAAAGTACTCCCTAAAGCCAAACTTGCACCAAAGAAAGGTCATGGTCACAGTTTGGTGGTTTGCTGCCAGTCTGCTATACTCCAGTTCTCTGAATCCCAGTGAAACCATTACATCTGAGACGTATGCTCAGTAGAATGTTATGACTTTTGACTACAACATTACTGATCTTCTACGCTTCGTTTTCCAGAGTTAAGGATTTTTGTCTTCTCTTGAGTTGTAGACAGGTCCATATACCTACTATTCGAACTGAATTCTAAGCTGTTTCCTGGCTTTAAGGCTTAAGTTCTCTTAACTTTTCTATTTTTGACTTTTTAAAGCTAAAACTGCCTTTCTTGAAATTAAAAAATATATTTAAAAAATACCTATTTAATGACCACTGTAAGCTATATAGCCTCAGCTAGGTGCTACTTTATAGTATATTCATTCTATCCACAGAGTTCCATGCCTAAAGTTAACATGTGTTCACAGATTTGTATACATCAGCTGAACTTGTTATCAAAAGTATTTAGATTAATTAAGATATTCTGTGAATTAATGAAATGTGGGGAAAAAATAAAGATGTATGCTCAGCAAATCCATGAGATGCACCAGAGACTGCAATGCCTGCAGCTTGCCTTGGTCAACAGAAGGGACCCATTTCTTCTCCACACCACCACCTGACCAGATAGATGTCCAAAAGGTGAATGAATTGGGCTATGAAATTTTCCTTTATCTGCCAAATTCACCTGACCTTTAGCTAACTGACCACCACTTCTTTAAGCATCTCAACAACTTTTTGCAGGGAAAACGCTTCTGTAAGCAGCAGGATGCAGAAGACGTTTTCCAAGAGCTCTTTGAATTCCAAAGCATGGACTTTTTGTTTTGTTTTGTTTTGCTTGTTTTTGGAGAGGTTTTTTTTTGTGTGTGTATGTGTGTGCTATAGGGCACGTGCACTCACCAGAAAGACAGAGACAGAGAGATGGAAAGTGAGAAATCACCCCCCAGGGGGGATGGCCACACCGCAATCCCTTCTCCTCCATTCTCCTCTAGGGATCTTGGGCATGCATGCACACGTGCCCGGTGTGAGTTTAAGCCACCAGGTCCGGGACTCGAACCTCAGTCGACTACGTGGGAGTCCAGCGACATAGCCATTACACTAACTGCTGATCCCGAAGCATGGACTTTCTTATACTACAGGAATAAACAAACTTATTTCTTGTTGGCAAGAATGTATTTATTATTAAGTGGTTCTTATTTCAATTAATAAAGATTTATTTGAGTCTACTTATAATGATTTAAAATTAATGATCCAAAACCCCTATTGCTTTTGCACCAATCATTAATAGCTCTCATGTGAAGATAGTTTCAAGCCCCTTACATTCCAAAAATGCTGAGGTCCCATGAAATAATGAGTTTTTATGTTGTAATTTGGGTTTGCTTTGTCTTTAAAGAACAATGTATCCTTGCATGGGAAGCACATGGTTAATTCTCATGAACTAATAGCGTTATCAAGAGAGATTTGAAGCACTGCAGAATGTTACCAGATAAGATGAGAATGAAGTAAGTCTTAAGGAGAGATGGTAGGGTAGAAACATTTGACATAGACCTTGAAAAGAGAAAATTAATCTTAAGGTAATTGTAACTCTTATTATTGCTCCAGCACAATATGGCTTACCATGTGGTTCAGAGATATAGTTGAATATTATGTTTTTGTGTTTGTTTCTCTAATCCTTGATGGACAAAAGGACCCCAACTAGTAGATTTGGCTAGATTGAAAGGGCTTTTGGTTGCTATTGATGAGTTCTGAAAGGGCTTATTGATCTCCAACACTAGAGCTTTCATGTCTTAGAAAATGAGCTCCCCTGAAACCAAGACTAACCAGTCTGGCTATACTGCATAAATAGTCTCGTTTACTGTTAGTAGATAAACACTGCTTTGGCATTAATATAGAAAACATGAATCAGAGGGCTCTATTCATAAATGAAATATTTGAGTAAGAAAAAAAAAATCTACCACAGAATTAATTTATCTGTAAAGCCAAACCAAAAACAAAAGTCAGATAGACAGGAAAGCTGATGTCAGTACTAAGGTAGTACTTTGGATATACGGCAATTACCTGGTTAATTTGGCCAGAGTGGAAAATTCAAGAACTCTTCCAAATTGGCTATCCATAATGACCAAAGTATTCAGACAAACGATGAACAAATAACCTACTTTGTGTTGAGTAGATGAGTATCATCTAAATAATGTCACAAAATAGTACAGAATAGCAAACACAGTACAGGTGCAGAAGCTAAATATTGGGACTGACGCTTGTTCAGTCAGACCAATGTCAGTGATAAACATGTGGTTCATCTCTACATACCTGTACTCACGATCAGCTTTGGGTAAGGCACCATCTCTTTCTGGTTTTCCTTAACACTCTCAAATGAAAATTCTCTTCATGAAGTTTTACCTCCAACTTCAATTATCCCAAATGGCTCTTTATATTTATCAGTTTAACCACTTGCCAACAACATTTTTTTTTCCCCAGAGATATCTGAAAGAAGATAAGAGGATTTTTTAAAATGATCAATGTTGGGAGAAGTAGGTAGCATAGTGGTTAAGGTGCTGGACTCTCACATGGCTAACCATGGTTCGAGTTCTGGACCCAGTGGCTTGAAACATGCTAGGTATGTGTGTGCATGCATGCCCACAATCCCAGGAGGAGAGTAGAGGAGAAGGAATTGTGGCATGGTCTTCTCTATTGGGGAGTGATTTCTCATTTTCTGCCTTTCTGTCTGTTATTATCTTTCTGGTGAGCACATGTGCCCTATAGCAAAAAATCTCTCTCTCAAGAAAAAATATATTAATATTAATTCACTGGGTCCTTTCAAAATGATCATTTAAAATGTTGTTGCAATTGTGGGGAAATGGCAGAGTAAAAAGGCAAGAAAAAGAAATAGAAACGAGTTGTACCTATGGTAAAACTAGAAGGTATATATATAGTATATAAGAAGAGCTGACAAAAGATCCAAGTATCAAGTGAATGCTCACAGTTGCAGATCTCAGAAGCAGCAGAATATAGTTCTCCAAGGTTTGTCCCTTAAAGGAATAAAATCAGCAATTACTTGAATTTTTCATTGTAACTTGATACATGACTATGTATTATATCACAGCAGTGTTATATTGTAATAAATCTTGTACGGACAAATGAAATGAAGACCGACCCTAGGAATGGGGGAATTCCTAGGATCTGAGCTTTTCAGTGCTAAGCTTGGGACAGTTCTGAGTAAACCAGGACAAGTTGGTGACATTAATAATAAAATTCTGAGGTCACTTTCCTTGAGGATTGTTCTGGCTTTACTGTTTGTCCCTCAGCAATAAATATAGAAATAAAGTAGTCTGATAGCAGCATAATTTTTTTAAGGGAGATTTTTGCAGTAGGGTGCATGTGCTCCTCGTAAAGTCAGAGACACAGAAAATGAGAAATCACCCCCGAGGGGGATGGCCACACTGCAATCCCTTCTCCTCCATCTTCCTCTTGGGATCTTGGTCAAGCACGTACATATGCCCAATGTGAGATTTAAGCCACCAGGTCCAGGACTTGAATCATGGTGGACTATGTGGAAGTCCAATGACATCACCACTCACCATCTGCTGACCCATAGCATGTTTTTATATTCCTCCATCACCATTGATTTGATCTTGGATCTTCGAAACTCAACAAATTTCAACATGTAGAAATAATGCAGATCACTTTCTCTGATAACTTAAAATAAGCCTAGAATAACTAAAAGATAAAAATAGAAGTCTCCTATTTGCTAATTTAAAAAGGGAGAACAAAAGCGTGAGCTGCAGAATATTTAGAAAATAAGGACATAAAAACACTTCATAGAGAATTATTGCATGTAGATAAAGGAGTGCTTGGTAAGAAGGATCTGTCGTCATCTATGTAATATTAAAAGGAGGAGACTAAAAACAATCCTCCAACATTCCTCATCAACATAGACGGGAATATACTTAATAAGATATTGGCAAATGAGATTCTGTATATATACAATAATAATATATCAAAACTAAGAAGACTGTAATCTTAGGATTATAAAAATGGCCTAAGATTTGATCAACATATGATTATTTTAGAAATGCAAAAATAAAGACCAGAGAGTGGCTCAGCAGTAACACAGTGTTCTGTGTGGCTGACCCACATGGGTCGGTTCCTGGTTCAAGTCCATAGACCTTGAACACGCCTGTGTGTGCGCCCATGATCAGGGACTAGTTGAGGTGGGTGGATAGCAGCATGAGAACCCTGTTATGGGTCTCTCTCTCTCTCTCTCTCTGTATTTGTCTTTCTCTCTCCCTGTCTCTCTTGCTTTATCTCTCTTGCTCATAGAAGAAATAAACTTTAAAAAGTAAAATAAAATGGGAAAACAAGAATAAAGGCACTGGAAAATTCAACACCTATTTAAGATTGAACAAATTGACAAGCAAAAATACCTCTTACAAACTAAGACCTTAGAAGGTAAATTCCTTAATCCCTCAGTCTAAAAAAGGATGTAACAGGGATCTTCAAAACGTTCATGGAATATGCACATTATGAAAAAAAAGTATGCATGGATTTTTAAAAATTTTTGCTCAAAAATAAAATTCTTTTCATGAACTTTTGAAGTCCTTGGCATGTAATTTTTACATTGCATTATGTTATCAACAATCTCATAAAATCATAAAGTATTTTTTGTTGTTGTTGTTGACTTTTTTTTTTTTTAAAGATTTTTGCCATTTGGTGTATGTACTCTCTGGAGAGAGACAGAGAGAAAGTGAGAGACCACCCCCAGGAAGGATGGCCACACCACGATCTCTTCTTCCTTTCTCCTCCATTCTCCTCCCAGGATCACTCACACACTGCCCATGTGATTTTTAAGCCTCTGGGTCTGCGACTCAAACTGAAAGTGACTATGAGTGAGTCCAGCAATTTAACTACCACATCACCTGCTGGCCTTAATTTCTATTTTATCTTCACTTATTGGATGAGAGAACTGAGGCAAATAAATTCAATAACTTCTTCACATTCATGTCATTAATCATTGGAAGAGCTAAGTTTCAATTCTAGACCCTAAAATATTATACCTCTTTTAAAGGCATGGGAGAATTTAGTATATGATAAAAGTATATCTCAAATTACTGGAGAAAATGTAGATTACTCAATACATCATACCTAGCTAAAAAATTAAGTTGGGGGATTAGCAGGTGGTATGATAATTAAGGCACTGGACTCCCACATGAACAACTACAGTTCAATTTCCAGACCTGGTGGCTTGAAAATCATGCTAGGCACATGTGTGTGCAAAATCCCAGGAGGAAAATGGAGGAGAAGAAATTGTGGTCTGGCCATCCTCTGGAGGGGAGGAGGTAATTTCTCACTTTCCTTCTCACTGTCTCTCTCTGTCTCTTTCTAGCAATTGCATGTGCCCTATGGAAATAAAAATAAATAAATAAAAATAAACACACACACACACACATATACACACACACACACACACACACACACACACACACACATATATATGTGTGTGTGTGCGTGTAGATATATATATATATATATATGTAGGTGTATATATATATATATGTAGGTGTATATATATATATATATATAGGTGTGTATATATATATATATATGGGTGTATATATATACATATAACATCAGGTAGATAAAACAATTTATATTTAAATGACATAAATAAAGATCAGGTATATCATCATATCATTATTTTTATTGACAAAATAAAAAAATCTGTTAAGGATTAGACCTTAAATAAGAGTAAATCATAACTATAGAGTACTATACAGTTAGTTTAAAAATTGGAGCAGTATTATATATATACCTACAAAATGTGATGCAAACTCTATCATTGCATATACAAGGGAAGGAAGAGAACGCTGTGAATAGTATGCCACCGTTTGTTGTGAACATAGTGGTAGTGGTGTGGATACATGGGCACAGACTATTCCTACAGGCTACACAAGAACCAGGCAAGAGGAATTGTCTCTGTGGGAAGAGAACCTGATGGCTAAGATCCAGGGAGACAGGGACTCAGTTTTCACTGTATACAATGAACATGTTATTACAGTACGTTATAACCTATTTTACAGTGTGTATGTTATTACAGTATATGTGCTATTATATATTCATAAATAATAAGTGTAAAAGTAACAACTGCAAGTGAGGGTATTTTAATCAACCTCTGTGTGATGTTCTCTCGGCTAATTGAAGCGAGCGACTTTAGTGAAAATACAAAGGAGAATTAGCAAAGTTTAAGAGAAGAGAAGAGTGGAAGAAGAAAAGGTTGTTCAGTCAACGTATCTTTAAGGCTCACTTTTTTCATGTCACCTTATCTTTTAACAATCCCTGAAAATTAAGGTCATTGAAAAAGTAACATATATTTGAGACAAGAGCATTGACTATAGCAGTAATAGCTAATGCTTGGTTGGTACTCCCGTTTGCCAGACACCATTTATTTACTCATCGAAGGTTCACAGCAACCTACATGCCGTATGTATGTTTTACTGCCATATTCCAAAGAGTAAATCTGAGTTTCTGTTTGATTTGTACCTCCCTGTATTTTCATCAAATGAAGAGTCGATGAGGACAGATAGCAAAGCCGTCAGGCCACATTTCCACAAGCCAGGCCCTGGAGCAGTTTTCTGAGCATGCTCACCTTCCAGCCCTGGAATGGTTCCAGAAACACAAGGTCCTGCACAGGTCACAGATGATGATGATGATGATGATGATGATGATGATGATGATGATGATGGCCTTTGGGGTGTCCCAGCCATGAGCAAATGTCAACAATCAGAAACAATGTTGCTGACGGTGAATTTCCTGCTTGGAATGTTCCACATTCCTGAATATTCACAGTGAGGGCTGAAATGATTTATCCAGGACCATATACTGATTACTAAGTGGTAGGGGATGTGTGAAGATGGAAAGGGCAATTAAGCACTCTGTTTACAGTTGATTATTTTATAATGGTGACTGTTGTCACATAGGGAACCTTTAAGCATGGCACTTAGAGAAAAGTCCATGCCAAAATATCTTTTCTCCACCCTTCTATCATAAGTACCTAACATTTCTTAGGAAACATTGCTGTCTGCCAATGTCACTTTTTAAACTAACTACTAAATAAATCTACCTATCTATATCAGTAGATCAATCAATGATTATCCCTAAAGGGTAAATTATTTATTTTTAAAAGATGTATCCTTTTTTATTTTTTATTTTTTTGTGCTAGTGTGAACATGCATGAGAAAGAGAGAGCACCCTCAACAACGTTTCATCACATTGCAACCTCTCTTCTCCAGTCCTCCAGCACCTCAGGATCTTGAGCAAATGGTCAGAGAGTTTTCAGGCTTATCTGGGGATCAGAACTTGCAGTCAGCCATTTGGCTTCCAGCACCACAGTCCAGTAGGTTACAGGCAGTGTGTATTGCAAATGGAGTCAGGATGGTTTATTCACTTCCTATCTTACCATGTTTGAAGGACCACACAGTAAACAGCTTCTGCTAGTAGTTGTACTGCGCTTGCACACTTGTTATGTAATTATGACTTTGCTATTTTATGCCACTGAATGTAATGTCGTGTGCATGTGTGACAGTTTGGTTCTGGCAGTGAGCCACCATTGCCTGCAGCCCCTTTAAGAGAAAGGAGCACCTACCTGGTCAGTTAGCCAGCCCTGCTCTGCTCGGGCCTGGTTCAGCTGGTGAGCCCTGATGGCCTTGACTCAGCTAAGCTCCGTATGCTCCTAGAAGGAGGAAGTACTCTATGAGTATATTCCATGTGCTTACTAGTTGCAAGAGGGAGGAAGTACTGGTCATCACTGCTATGGGCTTTGTGAGCCTACTAAGAGGTCTGTGCACTACCACTAAACTCAGGCAACAAACATGGCATCAGTACCTCATGCCTTTTTCCAAAGCCCTCCATCTCTGCTTGGCCCACCCTTCAGTAGAGAAAAGAACCACACAAAACACAGTGCCATCTGGTTGGACTAGGTGGATTATTTTTAAAGAACAAAAGCATCGGAGTCAGTCAGATATCTGTTCTGTACCTCAGGCTTCTGTGCTGCCATGTCAGCTTACTTAATCTAAGGTTTCTCACTTGTACAATGGGACAACTAATTCTCATTTCATAGGGTGGTTGTGAAAACTAAACACACACACACCACTTGATAGAGAACACCAATACCAAAGCATCTAGTTAAATGTTCCACTAACATGAGTTCCCTCCCACACTTTCCTACCCAATTAACCTTGTCTTCTTGGCAGGCAATACAGGAGTACTTTGCTGAAACTAAGCTTGAGCACCTTGCCTGGAACGGCCCTTTGTGTAGTGACCACCCACACTCTTTTGTTCACTTCACTTCCCTGACCCTTGACCCAGTCTACTCACTGGGTCACAGCATGGTGAGCCAATCTCGCAATGAAAAGAGACATTTCCTACCTTTGAAAAAAATTGGGCAGAGAACCAGCAGACTTGTGGTGCCTTTCATTTCCCATCTGTAAATTTCTCAAAATACTTTCCAGTAAGCAATCTCTTAGGGCTCATAATGTGATTAATAATATTAAGTGTCTCAGTTGCCTTGAGCACTTCAGATGAAATGGTTTCTTAACAAGAACATACAGTCATTGAATTATGACTAGGAGACAATTCGATCAGTCTTCTTTCTCTTCACATACATGCTTGAATCTCAGAGGGGTTATGGGAATCAGTCAATCAACAAGTAAAAGTTTTACTTGAATTCAGCAATAAATTAACAGTGTTGCCGTGAGTAAAATCCAGAGTCATCTGTGGCATATGGAGACTGCAAATCGACAGGGTTAAATGGAATCTACATCACAGAATGGCTCCTCTAGAGAGCACTTTAAAAAGGGATTCTCAGTTTCAAGGTTGCCTGACATGCTGCTGCTCTGAGCTCGAATCTTAACAAATGCAAGTATAAGTACCTTTCTACAAAGCTTGTTTCAGTATCACCCTATTGGGTAGTCATTTTCTGAAAATGACCATGATTTTTAAACTGTCCAGTGTCCTAACAGCTGTGCCTCCTGCCTCCACTCTACCCACTTGCAAAAAAAACGCAGCAGGACTCGGCTATCACCCAGAGCCACATGCCCTTTTCCAGGCTCCTACTATTTATTCTTCTTCCACTCCATGTCAGACAGATTAACACGGGCCGAGCGGGTGTTCCAGCTGCCCTCTTTATCTGCCTTCACATGCCTTCCTCTGCCTATTCATGTTGCTGCAGAGGCCTGGTCCAGCTTCCTGTAATCTCACGGGGGCAGGCAGTGGTGGGAGGGGGGATTTCTCCCTAGTGCACGGCCTCTGGGCCTGGTTGTTTTGGGTAACTGATTTCCTCCTCTCCTCTCACTTGAGTTCATAGTTTCCTTTGCTCAGCCTGTTAACCTTCCTCCACCAGGGAGGACTCTCTTCACAGCTCTAGGACTTTAGCATATTCCAACATTTCCTGTGGTCAGAGTGCATGGTTTCCTGAGCCAGAGATATATATGCGCTACTGGGCTCTATCCTGACCACACCTCATAGTGATCATTTACTCTCTGTACAATACATCATATTTATATCCCAGGGCATTGAGGTCGGAACCTACTTTGATATATCATTTCCTTCATTCCCCAAAGCTGAGCAAAGCGGAAAATCCTTCATCCTCCAAGTATTGCTCACCCCTGCTCTCTCAGTGTTTTGATTTGGGAGTGGTCTTTCTGCTTCAATTGCTAATATGAAGGAGTTAGTGAAAACAGAAAAGAAATAAATAGCTAGAAAAACACAATGTTGCATGAGGTACAACCTTCCAGCTGAAATCTACTCTGAATACCTGATTAAAGACGTTAAATAATTGAAAAATAAAAGGATTGGTAGAAATACCACAGCATACATTTCTGATCCTTTTTTTTTTTTTGGTGGAGGAGTGTATACAGACACTGTTAACAGTTTAAAATTACATATTGCATATATAAGCGGATATTTGAATATTAACTAGAAAATGACCACAGAGATAAGTTCATTTTATTTATTTAATTAAGCTTATTTGTTCATTTATTTCATGAGTAAGAGACACAAAGAGAAAGGCATCTCTGACAGGGTCTTGATGCCCTGACTAGTCTTAGCCTCAGATAGCCCTGGGCCATCGGAGTACTCAGAGAGGTCTCTGGATCTTATTGAAAACGCTCATGTATGAAAAGAGCCTGAGCTGAGATCTAACAGTAGAATTGTGATCAAGAATTAAAAAAAAATGAAATATTTTCTTTATCAAAGTTTATTATTTCTTCCATGAGAGGTAGAGAAACAGAGACAGAGATAGACAGAAGACAGAGAGATAGCATCCTACCAGGGCACAGTTTATCCCCAGCTTCACACAACACTGGATTATGATCACACGTATAACTGGCATACTCAGGGCGGTCTCTGGTTGTGAACCCAGAATATTCTCGCGTGGGTCAGCCTCACAGAGCATTATGTTTGCCTCTGTTCCACCATCCAGTCCAGAGATAAGTCCATCTTAGGTCTAGGAAGAGACCCAAAATAAAACATTGCATTTCTCTCATCATCAGAGAACAGGGAATCTAATCTCTTTCATTCCTGTCTTTCTACCTCTAGTTTTCCCATCTCCTACAATAAACTCTGATAAGAGGGGTCTTTAAAACGTTCATGGAAAATTCAAGTTAAACAAAATTATGCATGAATTTCAAAACACAACTTTTTTCACCAAAATAAGCTTGTACTTTAATTCTATTTTTCCCCAACTTTTTTGAAGTATTCTCATATCATCCAGAATATCTAGATGTTTACTAGAGTCTAAAGGCAGTTCTCAGTTTTTTAGCTTCTGGAGCAAGGACTCAGATGTATGCTTTTCAGTCACCTTCATTTTTGCAGCAAAGCAATCATGCTGCCACCAAAGATAGTTCCAGCTGAATTCCAAACAGTTTGAAGAGGTCTTCTGTTGGCCACTGCCACAGCCACAAAGAAGGCTGAAACATATTCCAGTTGTCCAGGACCAAGGCTGAGTGATGAGACCAGGCCTTCATTCGAATTCTTATTCATACATGGCAGTTCTTTAAGTTCAAACTCACTTTTGTCCAACAAAATGCTTATGTAGGAGATCCCACAACCAAACTAGCTTGAGCTCAACAGGTTAAAACTCAGACTTTTCTTGGATACTTCTTAAGTCCACCAGACTGCCCCAGCTGTGACCTCTCCAGTATCCATAACCCTGGGGGCTCTGTGACCACCAGTCTCCTTCAACAGCTACTTCAGCATAGGAGCCAACCTGGAAGTTCTTCTCTTTCTGTCCTCTTGAGGAATTTATTTGTGGGAACTTACAATTCTCTACTACCACTGGGAGAGAATTGGTTAAGATCATCATCTTTGTCCAAAGAAATTACCTTAACTTTGAATCTAAGAGATCAATAGATGGAAATCTTGTGGGCATCTGGACAATTGCCATATGAATTAATCACTCCCTCTCAGCAAACAATTTAAAAAGCTCTGATTATTTACAGATTCCACTAATTCCAACTAAATGAACAACCTACTGCATTTTAGACTATGAACTTGATGTGAACTTCTGGTCTTGCCGACTTCTGTATTTCAATGGTCAGTCACTTGTGCAGAGTGAGTGTTCAGTAAATACTGGTCAGATGGAGCTGGTGCCATGGCTGCCTTTTTTTCTAGGTGGTGGTGGTCTTCTCCAAATTCCTATTTGATTTTCCCCAACAAATCCAAGCCTTTACACCTTGTGGATCCCACCACTCACTGCTCACAGATACTCTAGGCAGTGCTATCACACACCAAAGATGCTCCCTGACGGCCCGACATCTGAGTCATTCTCTGCAGGTGAGGGTATGTGGGCTGTACTCTGACTTGGTCGGGCTTACGCTTACAGATATCTCCTAAAAGTTCCATAAATAGAAGCTCTCAGCTAACCATGAAGGTAATGGCAGGTTTTACAGGCACAGTCTTCTCATTACTCATTCTCAATATTAGATGTTCTGAACCTTCTCACTACACCTTCTTAATGTTGCATGTTCTGCCAGAGTGGACAGTGTTTTACGGCCGGATTGAGTGAGTTCTAAATCAAACCACGCTGCAGTTTGCTTTCTTCTCTGGTACTTCAGTCCATTCTGTTGCTAATAGCAGAAAAAATCTGAGTCTGGGCAATGTAAAAGAATAGAGGTTTAGTCAGTTCATGTTTTGGGGGTCCCAGTCCAGTGGCCACATTTGGTGAGGCATTTCTTGTTGGTGGAATCATGAGGCCATATGAGGTGTCACATCATGAGAAAATAGGAGCATGTGCCTTTGTGTGTTCACCTGTCTGTCTCTCCTGGTTTCATTTCCTCTCCATACATACCCACCAAAAGTCAATCCTAGGGACCCCACCAGAAATCATTGCCTCCAAAGGTCTTATCTTTTGACACCATGAGGGTATTAAGTTTCCTCTTAATATCTTCACAACCAAATCTCAACAAATGAATTCCGTGGCAACACAATGACAGCACCTGCTCACCATCCCTTTCTGTCCCCAGGACACATGTTGTTTGGGGGCTATTTTCAGCCCATCTGCTGCTTCCTCTAGGCTAGAATAAAAAATTATCTTACTTGCCTTTGGGTTATCTTTCCTTTTCTTTTCTTTTTTTTAAAAGACCTTCGATCAAAGGAGGAATGAAAAGTGCCCTCAGCAAACTCAGAAGTTGGACTTCTACAGGAAAATTGTGTTACAACTGCAGACAGCTACTCCTAGCATGAGAAGGACCCAGGCCCACAGATAAGTGGTGTTCAGATGCACCAGGATTAAACTGAGACATTCCAGGTCTCTTGTTGATGTTGAATTGGAGTCCAGATTGTTGTTTTGTTTTTTTGTGTTTTTTTTTGAGAGATTTTCACTGTAGGGCGCGTGCGCTCGCCAGACAGACAGAGAGAGACATAGAGACAGAAAGCGAGAAATCACCCCCCAGGGGGGATGGTCACGCCGCAATCCCTTCTCCTCCATTCTCCTCTCGGGATCTTGGGCACGCACGCACACGTGCCCAGCGTGAGTTTTAAGCCACCGAGTCCGGGACACAAACAGCAGTCGACTACATGGGAGTCCAGTGACATAGCCATTACACTAACTGCTGGTTCCCTGGGTTTTTTTTTTTTGAGAGATTTTCGGTATAGGGCATATGTGCTCATTGATGAGACAGACAAAAATGAGAAATCACTCCCCGGGAGGGGATGACTATGACACAGTCTCTTCTTCTCCATTCTCTTCTCAGGATTTTGAGCATGCATGCACATGTGCCCAGTGTGAATTTTAAGTCACTGGGTCTGAGACTTGAACCATGGTTGACTACATGGGAATCCAGCAAAGTAACCATTACGCCATCTGCTAGTCCAGGAGTCCAGATTTTCTATTTCATAATAGTGACTATCTGGATCTTTAAGTTTGATTTGCAAAGCCTCTGGGAAATGTCTTTTTCAATCTCACAAGTACATGAGTAACACTGCCAACTGTAGCATAATTTTAAAATAGAAAAGAAAAACATAGTCCAGGGGCCAGTAGGTAGCACAGTGGTTAAGGTGCTGGATTCCCATGTGGCCAACTGCAGTTTGAGTCCCAGACCTGGCAGCTTGAAACTCACACCAGGAGCATGTGCATGTATGCCAAGAATCCTGAGAGGAGAATGGAAGAGAAGGGATAGCAGCATGACCATCCCCTGGGAGTTGATTTCTCACTTTTTGTCTATCTGTCTCTCTGGCGAGTATATGTGCTTTAAGGCAAAAATCTCTCTCAAGAAAAAGGAAAGAAAAGAAAAACATAGTTCTAAATCTAAGAACTTAACCTGAAACACCTAAGAGAGTAAGAAAATTGAGAAGAAAATATTGTGTTCATTTATGACATTGGGAATGAAAAATAGAAAACTAAAAAAAGAAAGAAAAACACACACATAAAAAAAAAATTAGTCATCCAGTAAATGAAAAATCCAGGCTTTTGTGCTGCTGAGCATCAGAAAATTCCAAAATAATGCTCAATGACTAGCCCAATGACTGCCATGCTCTTGTCAATGATAACGTCACGTCCATTTGAGGAGTAAAAATTTCCTAACAAAGGGCAGAGAACTGTATGATACAGCTTTGTCTCCACCTGCAGGAATGAAGAGAATGAATTCTTACTTGTTACTTGAAAACCTGCAAGTCTTCTAAGGTCAGGATTAAAAACATGAGGTATAATCAGTATTCAAGCTTTATCAGTACATTTTCTACAATAAAATAATAACTGGATCAAAATAGATCAGTCAAAAGAGAGACATAATTAATGCTTATTTTTATCATTTTTATTATATTATAATATACATGTGAAAAAGTTCACAGTGATCAATGTCTAGACTGATGAATGATCACAAAGTGAACACATTTGTGTAACTATCATCCAGACCAAGAAACAAGACATCCACAGCCTCCAAGGAGTTTCCTCGTAAACTGCACTTACCTTTTAAAATCATAATTCACAATCTTAGTTTTTAATCTATTTATCAATCACTTCTCACAGAATAAAAGAAGCCTATAGGCAGAGAAGAGGCAGA
>NW_006159904.1:3925737-3927409 GCF_000334495.1 Tupaia belangeri chinensis | reverse complement strand
CACGACGCTGTCTCTTAACCACCATGATCCAGGGGTGGCCCTTCAGAAGGCATCACTCACCCTACCTTGATGTGGGGAAGACATCAACCCTTACTTTCCATGGTTCCTGTCTCCTGCTAGGGCTTTAAACATGATGGGTAATGTTTAAGTTCAAGGATAGGTCTAAGACCTCATATTCATGTAGCAAAGATTCCGTTATAAGACACAGTTCAGATAAATATGAAGCAGAGGCTGATGTTTTTCCTCACCCAAATCTATTTCTCATGTACTTGCTATGGAACCAGACAGGATTCCTGTCTGAGCCAGACAAGAGGGGAAGTACCCACAGGTTATCACAACCAGCATATTCAAAATCCTATGCCCATACCAAGTATAAAATTAAACTCCTTTGCTTATGGCCCAAACAGCTTTTAACAAAAATATGAGGGGATTATAAAAAGTCATAGAAACATGGAATTTAAAGTACAAGTTTATTTTGGTACAAAAACAATTAAAGTTCATGCATAGTTTTTTCATAATACACATTTCCATAAACTTTTTAACGATCCCCTCATAAACCTGCATTTTTTTAGAGATTATACTAACTTACCTATCATTCAGTGTTTTGAAATTATTATTTCCCATTTTTTACAGGTCTTGGTTGTTTCAAGTAGAAAGGTACAACTAGTTCCTGTTATTCAATACCGGCTAGCACAAACCTAAGAGTTTTATTCACACAACCCTCTAGCCTCTTGAGAAGAGCAAAGTTTTTAGAAATAGAAAGAATCTAATAATTCATAAGCTTTTCTATATTGTGGGTACTGTTTTTCCTTTAATATTTGTGACTACCTGTTTTGTAACCACAAATTCTGAAGCCATTTTCAGACTTAAGATTTAAAATCAACTAACCGTCCCAACTCCCCAAAGATTGAGCTGGGACAGAACAAGTTCACACCTTACTGCTAAGAACAAAGGCAAATAAAGGGTACATGAAGAGAGCAAGGGTAGAAAGAAAATAATGACATTTAATAAAATAGAATAGGCTTCCTTTCCAGTTTTTAAAGTGTTTATTAAAATCATTTGTTAAAGTACTTCTAATAGCTCTTTAAATGATTAAAAATATATATTTGGAAGTTAGTTACTCAAAGAGTTAAGCCAAGCTCCACTGGGGAGAAGGGGTTGCTCAGAAGGCTGGTGACCCTGCCAGGTGCTTTTGATAAAAGGAAGGTAACAATGCGTGTAGTGTACACATATTGTGGGCACACTTCAGCTATTCAAACCCACACAGAGGAAATAGGGTAAAGGGGGGAGCGTAAAGGGATGGGGCTTAGAAAATGAATAAAAAGAGAAAATGGCCCCAAACTCTTTGCTATGGTTCTTCATATGATGAAAGCCTGCATTGTGTGAAGCTGTGAGTCAAAATAAGAAGGTTATTCAGCTATCACAGACTGCATCTAAGATATGAAATAGTTCTATTCCAGCCATTTAGTTTCTCATGATACCAAAGAAAGCCCTTCTCATTAGCTACTACTTTTTTCTTCAGGCTATAGTCATTTCACATTTTCAGGAGAAAAACATTAATTTTTTAAAAAACTTCTCTAACCTGTCAACTGATTTTGCATGTTCCAGTGAATTGGGAATGAATACTTGGACCTAATTTGATGTTTGCCAAAAAAAAAAAAAAAAAAAAAAA
>NW_006159904.1:3916846-3925610 GCF_000334495.1 Tupaia belangeri chinensis | reverse complement strand
AAAAAAAAAAAAAAAAAAAAAAAAGAGTCCTCTAACCTCTAATAAGCGTCCATGTATTATGTGGGGAGCAGCCCTCACCTCCCCTTCTCTTCTTTAATACACTCCCCTCTGTGTCCCTGTCCATACCCCCCAAGTCCTTCACCTCCATCTATTTTCCTTGGATGAGAGCCTCACAGTGAATAGGAAACATTTTTAAGAGAGGGGAGGAAGGGCTGTGAAAGAGATTTCGAGGCCAAATGGGGCCCGTAGAGGAAAAGGAATTCAGAACGGCCGATAGAACTCAATGGCATTCACTGTTGCAGAAAGTAATGAACTTTTACTTAGTTAGCAGCAGTTCACCAAATGTCCTAGACTAATTTGAGGCCATTTTTCAAGAAGAAAAGAAAGCCATGTGGTTCACAGCCATGCATCTGTGTGCACGGTGCTGAGAGCCATCCGCCTTTTCTTGTAGACTTTTGTGCAAGGAAAAGACTAGCTCTTATCTTTGTTTCTCTGCCTGATTCCTTGTGTGGCATTCTTTCGAATGAATAAGCACAAAGGGAAATTAGGTGGCTCCTAATCCAGTTGAAAAGATATATTTTGCCTGAAAAATTATGTGCTATAACTTGATTATATTATTCTATGTCCTGATAGCTTCAGACCTGCTAAATAGACTGCGTATAAAATATCTAAACATTATGCTAAAGCCAAGTCTTCTTTTAGATGACTGAAAGCGTAATACATTGAGAAACCATAGTGCCCATTTTCTCTTTTCTTTCATATTAATGCGGATATATGACCAGAAATATTAATTTTCATTTGTGTACTAAAATCTGTATATTATTTCACCCCAGATACTGCCTTTGAGTAGACGGGACATTTCTTTCAGGGAAGGTCAGTAGCCAGGGCAAGTGTGGGAAGGATAGTATGCTTCTTGATGGTTTTCGCTTCTGGGTACTAGACATTATGTTGATTCATATATAATCAAAAGCAAACTTGTGAACATTTGCAATTACATTAGCTATAGAAGTGGGGATATTCTGACATTCTATTTGATTTCTTCTGTCTTTTTGAAGGCAGTTTGGAGCACAGGACATACCTGTGAGATATAGGTACTGATTTTAATGTCTAGTTTGAACTCAATGCATTGGTAAGTCAAAAATTCAAAATTCTCTCCTCATCCTTCCAGATACAAGTTCTTAGAAGATCACTGGAAGGGCCAGCAGATGGTGCAATGATTACATCGCTGGATTCCCACAGTCGACTGTGGCTCGAGTCCTGGACCTGGCGACTTAAAACTCTCATGCTGGCTGTGTGTGTTTGTCTGTGTGTATGTGTATGCCCAAGATCCTGAGAGGAGAATGGAAGAGAAGGGGATGTGCATGATCACTCCCCTTGGCGGGGGGTGGGGGGATGAATTCTTTCTTTCTGTTTCTCTGTCTCTCTCTCTCTCTGTCTCTCTAGAAAGCACATATGGCCTATAGCAAAAATCTCTCTTAAAAAAAATAAAATCACTGGATTTTTTATTACAGCTGGGTGCACACACATCCTTGATTCTGAAAAGCTAAGACTGCAGGTGGATCATGGTAACAAGCCCCCGCTGGGGGTACCTGTCATTGTCTTTTTCACTCTGTCTCTCTCTCTCATGGAAGAAATAGATGAATAAACATTTTTTTAAAATTTCTTCCAATTTAGGAAGTACTGTGACTTATTCATAATAGATACCTAATAAATATTTATTACTTTGATTTAATATAATATCTCTGTGGACTGTTTGGTAGCCGGATTCTTGAACATTCTTGCAATATTTGTTCCTGACAGTTCTGAGAGATAAAGTTGATGTGCGTGGTTCTAAAGTAATCTCTGCCCCTGGTTTCCTTTCCTTTGATGTCAAAGAAACAGTTATCTGAGGTGACCCCAGGACAGAACCCTGGTGAGGCTGCTGTTCAATGAAGTCACACTAAGAATCTGAAAGGATCTATCCTTGGATGGCTAAGGATGGTTTCAGCTGAGATTTAGACCTCTGATTTTAGCAGGACCCCATGCACCATTTGGTCTTTCTCACTTGGATGACATTGAACTTGAGAAGTCACATAGGTTGGCCAGCACTTATCCAGACCACTTCCTCTAATGAGAAAAGCTTTTTAACAAAGACAAAGACATGCTGCCTGTCCTATATCCCTAGCCTAAGTAAAACAGTAGCCAGGTTCATCAAAATTCAACAGGAGGATGTGGAGATAATGCTTTTGTTTAATGGAATGATCAATTTAAGGGGAACCCACGACTGATGCTAATGTTTATTGTTCTTGCTTCCAGATTGGCTGTGCCATAGTTCAAGAAGATCCAGAACAGAATAATAATTAGTTATCTTGCTAATATTTATTGACCACTTACCATATACTGTGGGGACACATTTAGAGAGAGAACCTGAGGTGTGGGGACATGCTCTGAGCAAACACCACCTGTCCATTTTGGGCTTTGGCAGAACCTTGTAACTTGTCCTTTCCTTGACCTTCACTGCAGACAGAAGGAAGGGTGGAAATTGCTAGAGGCATTCCAACAGACACATCAGATAGATTTCAAGAAACGTCTTGACCACAATTAGCAAAGTCCAATCCTTGCTCTGCATCTGAAAGGTTCTTTAGCCTTCTCTGGGTGTGGTGGTGCACTCCTTATGGAGAAGTTCTTTAACCTTCTTCCCCACACCTACAGCTAGATTTCTCTGCATTAGAAAAGAAGATAATGGGAATTTCTCTTGATGGGATTATCACCAAGGGATACACCTGGCCCAGTATGACTAAGCCCTTATAGATTTGTTACCTGCTTATTGTCTGTAACCGAGCAACGAATCAATGAAGTGTTGTAAGATATACATGTGTAATGTTTCCCTGTGTTATAAATAAAGACGCCCAGTTTGTCTGGGCAGCACAAGTTGCTTGGGCTACCTAGGCTCAGGCTGCCTGTGTCCATTTCTACTCTATCTCTTTGTCTCATTTTTTCCAATTCCCGGGTCCTCTCAAGATGGAGGGCTTTCTCTTTCTCGCCCTCTTTTTCTTCCTCACCAGCAACCCTCTGATCATGATTCAGTTAGACCCAAGTGCCGAGGCGGACGCCGACAATATACCTTGTACTATTTTAGGGTCTTTACATTAATTAATTTTATTCTTAAAATAATTACATGAAGCAGATATGAATTTTATTTCTATTTTACTGATGAAGAAACAAGAGCACAGGTATTCTACATAAATTGTCCAAGGTCACAAAGGGCGATAATTTAATGTTGTGTGCAAAATTTTTTTGAAACTCTTCTCTGCAAAAAAAAAGTGGAATATAATTTGGCTCCTCCCTTAATTTGAATCAGACTTAAAAGACTCAATTCTAATGAACAGAATATGGTAGAAGTGATGGCATCTGTTTCCTAGCCTTGAATAAAGACGTTGCCTTTTTGACCTGGTTCTCTCATAGATCACTCACTCACTCCAAGGGAAGCTAGTTGTCATGTAGTGACAACTCTCGGGCAGCCTGTGAAGAGGCCCACAAGGGGAGAACTGACAACAAGCACCAATGGTCCAGCCACATGAGTGACCTGCCCTGGCAGTGAGTCCTCCTGTCCCAGTCAAGCCTTCAGATGACAACAACCATGTGATAGAACCTCAGTCTTAACTGCCTAGCTAAGCCACCTCTAAATCTCTGACCTAGAGAAATTGTGAGATGATATGAGTTTGTTGTTTTAAACTATCATATTTGCAGTAATTTATGTATCCATGGATAGTTGATAAACACGGCTTCTGAGTATCAGAGCCAAGATACCAACTGAGAAGGTCTGAAGGCAAAGTCCATGCTTTGTTACTATACCGTTCTGCCTCTACTGATACTAAAGAGATTTATTTGGTAAGCTCAGATTCTGACAATAAATGTTTAGTAAATGTCTCATCCAAGTTGCAAGAAATTTTGACATATTTCTGGATACTCAGAAAGCCAAAGCTGGTGAAACTCAGCTGCATATAGTCACTCCCTTCCTTGGATGTTCTGAATTAATGTAGGCTGATGCTTTTTGCCCCATCTTGCCTTTTCTAGACACCAGGCAAACATTATCGTTCTATCAACACATCACATCAGACAACCCTTTAACAAAATAATCAAAATAAAGCTTCCTTTAGAGCTACTTCTCTCCTAGGGCTATACCATAGACACCGTAATCAAATTAGATATGCATTCAATCTATCGATATTAACCCTATTGCTATCATTGATTGGTTTTAAGTTCAGAGGAAAATAGAAATAATTTTAGATAAGATCACTCCTGCAAATGGTTACTTCCTATTATGTGTTGATTGGAAAACTTAACTCTCAGAAGGGTAACTCTTTGCCACCACCTTGACAACACAATTAATGCTAATGCCCATGCACTAGGCTTTGCACAGGGTGGATACTCAGTAAATGGTCTCTCATACACATAGTTAGGAGCATGCTAGACTTCTTATAAATTGTTCAACGGTTTCAGTGGTAACTATCATTTGATATCACCTTGCTGGTTGCAGCAAATATACATTTCCTACTACCAACTTTTCAGTACTGAGGTAATTAGAACATCTATTCAGAGACTCAGAAGGTACTTGGTGAGTAATTTCCTAATTACGTAGAGTTAAGAGAGACAGATGGTCTTAAAGATATGCCAGCTGAGAAGAGGTGACCTGACTCTGGAAGTCTGATATTCATCATCTCTTGCAATTTCTCTGTAACACAATCTCTCCGTGCCCCTTCTGTATGATCTCCACATGGCAACATGCCACTCCTCTGCTTAACACCCACACCAAAGTTCAAGTGTCCCACTAGGTAAAACAAAACTTTCTAGTTTCTGACCCTGATCTACCTTGTCTCCTGATAATTTTCATGTTTTTCAACATAATGTCATTGAACTCTACATAGTTTCTTAATCAACTGTTCCTTCTAAGCTATTAGGATTCATCCTAAGGGTAATATATTCTACAATAGGATAGCATCCCCTCCTCTTTGTCTTTTTTCTTTATCACTGGAGTGAAAATCCTCCATACTCCTTGTTATTCTGAAAATAGCCCCATGAACTGAGTACCCTATGTTGAAACTACCCCAATACAACTAAGCTTCTCCATAGCAATTGCAGGGTCATATTTAACTTTGTATTCCCAGTGTCTATTAATTTGTTGCTGCAACCGATGGTGTTCATCTATCCATAACACATACACATATACACACAAACACACACACAAATACTTGTTTTGCTTTCATCCTGGCTACAGTTCAAGAGAGGAAAGTTGAATAAAACATAGAAAAGACACACAGAAATCAAAGAACTAAAGGCATTAAAGATAAGTAATTATGCCAAATCAAATGAGATGAAGAAAATTAAACAAAGTAGAAGAATTTGACAAACCTTCCTAGGAGCTAGATGGTTTCCACTAGGAAAGGGGTTTCGAGAGAAGTGGTAAATTCCCTGTAACCAGAGTCACTAAAGACTAGAACAGACAAACCACTTGAAAGCATACAGCAATAGACAGGGTAGTGACTGAGTTAGTGAGCTTTTTTTCATCTTCAACTTCTCTGAATCACTCATAAAACATTTATAATAGGGCTGCAAAACATTTGTTATATTCTTTTCCATTTGTTTACCTTCATTTTTTCCAAGGGAAAAAATGTATTACTATTAGTATTTACTTGGTTAATATTACCCAGCAAGGGTAATATTAGATTACACAAGATCAGAGTACCTAATCTTGAACAGTAACATCAGAGAAGCTAGAGATAGCTATTTTACTGGAAACATTTTTTTATATGATTGTTTTGATTAGGTCTATATTGGGAATAATAATAATAAAAATTTTGGGCAGATTGCTTCTGGGTGTTTGTTTATTCTTTGAGTAAAATTGGTCTGAATAAATTTCCTTAAAATAACAACGACACATAACACACAATTCGTACTTTCTCTTTCTCCCCTTCTACCTCCTCCTCTTCCTCCCGCGTCTGATATTTTTTTCATCTAATAGTTCCTAGAAACAATTCGAACACTGGAATAAAAGAGCTGACATTCCTATTCTCCTGTGAATGTTTAGCTTTATAAATAGTCATATTTTTTCCAACTCTTTGTTATTCAGAATTTTTTCTAAAAAACATCTTTCACAAGTACATCTGGACAGATTACTTTAGAGTATTTCCAGCTTTCACTGTAGTCAGCTTCTGGATAATTTATTTTATTTCGGTATTGTATTAAGATGTAATACTACATTAAACAATGACTAAGTCAGTAGGGCTTTGTGTGCCTCTTGGGCAAGAGCGCAGGAAGTGAGAGTCGATGGGAAGCTAGAGCCTCCTGTACAACCCCTCCTTTAGTGACAAGGAAACCACGCCCTCAATTACAGAGTGAGGTCACAAAGCTACTGTGGCTCAAAGTCAGGACTGGATTCCAGATGTCTTCATTCTTTATCTAGCTCTTTTCCCATTACACCAAGGATTAAGTGGGTAGAGATAATCACATTGTATTTTTTTTTCTCTTTCTCCAATCTAATTCCAGCAACATAACTATAATGAAAATAAAAACAGCTAACTTCAGTGAATGCTTATTTGTGCCCTGCACTATTCCACATTGTTTATGTGACTTGACTCATTTAAGATACAACATCATCATCCCTCATTTACCAGTGAGGAAACTGAGGTCCAAGGCCTGGTTCCCAAGCCTATGCACCCACTCATCACACATGACAGTCTTACAGCAAAAGCAGACTTTTTTCTGGGACTGCAAAGCAATAGATATGTCTATCTATTTGCCTGAGTATTAATATTTCATTGATATTTCATTGTGGTAGTTTTATATTTTTTTAAGAATTATTTTATTTAGGGACCAGCAGTTAGCATAATGGCTATGTTGCTGGACTCCCATGTCGTTGACTGTGGTTCGAGTCCTGGACCAGGTGGCTTAGAAAACTCACGCCGGGCATGTGTGCATGCATGCCCAAGATCCCTAGAGGAGAATGGAGGAGAAGAGATTACAGTGTGGCCATTCCCCCTGGGGGGTGATTTCTCACTTTCTGTCTCTCTATCTCTCTCTGTCTTTCTGGCAAGCACACGCACCCTATAGCAAAAACCTCTCAAAAAAAAAAAGAATTATTTTATTTAACTTTTTTTATTCATTTATTTATTTATCATAATTTGATTAGAGAGGGAGAAAGAAAAAGGGAGAGAAAGTGAGAAAGTAAGTCACAAGGTCCAGGACTCAACCACAGTCAGCTGTGTGGGAGTCTAGCACCCTAGACCGCCATGCCACCTGCTGGCCCCCAGTTTTGCATTTGTATAACATCCATCTTATGTAATCATTAACAATGAATTTGCAATCTCATTCCCCTGGAATTTTCTGAATGTAATCACATCGATTTTTGCAATGATGTAAAAATGTGAAGTTTTCATTTTTTCCATCTTTGTAAACTACATAGATATAAACATATTTAAAAAGTCTTTCTTATACCACTCATAAAAGCAAAATAATTATAAACCAGGATAGTGAAAAATAACCAGTATAAAAATCTACAGAAATAAAATTTCTTAATATCTTAAACCACAGATACAAAAGAAGAGATTTTGAGCATAAGTTGTACCATATACTAAATATAGTTGTCAAATTTTATCAAACCACATTTAATGAGTGTCATATATTCTGTTCTAAATACCAGAAACAATTGGCCTAGCAATTTATAGCAAATGATTTTCCACTGGCAAAAAGAAGTCTGCAAAATGCACGTTACATGCATGAAGTTTTAAAATAGACATAGAACAGATAATGTAGAACACTGTGAAAGTCACAACTAAAGTTTTTCCTCTGGCAGATATGAGCTTGGAGCTTACTGATGAGCATTCTACAAATAGCATGCTCTGATTTGCCTCCCACATATATGTGGTCAGCAGTCAGCCAGGCGATTAGACAATCCTGTTCTGTGAGCTGGGGGCAGCTTGGGAGCCTCTGCATGTAACCAAATGTTACACACATGTGGGTTTCTACCTAAACTTCTGGAAGCCTTCATGTTCCCTTGAGTAATTTTCAGGTTCATTTCAGACAATATTAAGATGTCATAGAGTAATAAAAAAAGGTCTACAGATGTACAATTTTGTTTCTACCTGGACCTATTAGGATCTGCTTAACAGGTTTTTCGTGGGCCAGAAATAGTGTTTCTGATTCTAAGGAGTGCATGGACTTTTTAATGTGGCAAGTAGCTGATCATGACATGGACAGAACATCAAAAATAATTAATCTATTTCCACAAAACTACCAGCCTTATAGGGATCCTGTTTGAAATCAAGCTGGTGCAAAATTTCTACATTCCAATGACCACTCTACTCTAAAAAATCCTGATGTGTGACTGATCACCTCTTTTACTAACTGAACACCGTCAAGGTAAAATCAAACCACCTTCACTTCAGGGCTTTGTTTTGTCTTTCTTTTGTTCTAATCAAAGCAGAGGTAGGAACAGAAAGTCAGTTTCTAATAACTGAAAATTATGGTGTCTCAGCCTCTTTGGTTGCTAGTGGAAGAATATATGTATATATTTTCACATATATATATATGAGGTGACTTCAAAAAGTTTGTGGATAGAGGGAACCAGCAATTAGCATAATGGCTATGTTGCTGGACTCCCAAGTAGTCGACCGTGGTTCGTGTCCCAGACCCGGTGGCTTAGAACTCACGCCGGGCACGTGTGCGTGCGTGCCCAAGATCCCGAGAGGAGAATGGAGGAGAAGGGATTGCGGCGTGACCATCCCCC
>NW_006159904.1:3875405-3916533 GCF_000334495.1 Tupaia belangeri chinensis | reverse complement strand
TGTGTTATATATACAAACACATATATACATTATGTTTACATATTATAATACATACACATATATATCTATATAATATAGATATATTATATATGTGTATGCATTATATATGTATAATATAATATATATGAATATATACATATAATACATGAACATATGTATCAATATATCATATAATATATAATATGGATATATTATATATGTGTATGTATTATATGCACATACCATATATATGCATATATGAATATTATATATGTATACTAATATGCATTATATATTACATGTAATATATTATATTATATGATTCATCCATATATCTTACATTATATATATTATACACACACACACACACACACACACACACACATCTATGTATTTAAGTTCGGCCATAGGGCATGTGCAGTCATTGGAGAGAGACAGAGAGAGGGAAAGTGAGAAATTATCCCCAAGGGGAATGGCCACACGTTAATCCCTTCTCCTTCATTCTCCTCCCTGTAATCCCTTGTCCTCCATTCTCCTCTCAGGAGTTTGAGCATGCATGCACATTTATCTAGTATGATTTTCAAGCCACCGAATCCAGGATTCAAACTATGGTTGGCCATGTGGAACTCTAGCATCTTAACCACTACACCACCTGCTGGCCTCATATATGCATTATACATATGTATATAAATGTACATGTTCTCCTAATTCTCCTCCAAGAGCAAGATGTGTGTCTGCCTTGTTGGGTTGATGTGAGGAAGAGTCGTAAAATATACAAAGCACCTGGTCACAGACTGGTGATCAAAAATGGTAGGTATTCAGAAAGAAGATAGTCCCTAAGGACAGTGACAAGAGTAGACGTCTTCCTCAGTACTAACTCCTCTACAATTAAAGCTTCTAACTGGAGTGTGAAAACCTTGTAGATGCACGCAGAACCCTTCAGTTTCTCAGTAGGTGCAAGAAAGCTCAAGGTAATTGGAAGAAGGATGTGCCTTTCTTTTCTTAATTTATTTTATTTTTTTAACCTTTTTAAAAAATAATTGCTTACTTAATTTTTTAATAATTATTATTGTTTTTTAATTTGCTACAGAGCACATGGACTCACCAGAGAGAGACAGAGAGAGAGAAAGAGAAAGTGATGAAGCAAGCTGCCAGGCCTGGGATTCAAACTGTAGTTGGCCATATGGGAGTCCAGAACCATAACTACCACACCACATGCTTGTGGTATTATCTGTTGAAGATCATTTTAAAGTTTTATCAACTGGACTAGGGAGAAATGTTCACATGTTGAAATATTCACTTTGTAAGCTAAATAATGTGACTCTACACCACCTGCTGGCCTCATATATGCATTATACATATGTATATAAATGTACATGTTCTCCTAATTCTCCTCCAAGAGCAAGATGTGTGTCTGCCTTGTTGGGTTGATGTGAGGAAGAGTCGTAAAATATACAAAGCACCTGGTCACAGACTGGTGATCAAAAATGGTAGGTATTCAGAAAGAAGATAGTCCCTAAGGACAGTGACAAGAGTAGACGTCTTCCTCAGTACTAACTCCTCTACAATTAAAGCTTCTAACTGGAGTGTGAAAACCTTGTAGATGCACGCAGAACCCTTCAGTTTCTCAGTAGGTGCAAGAAAGCTCAAGGTAATTGGAAGAAGGATGTGCCTTTCTTTTCTTAATTTATTTTATTTTTTTAACCTTTTTAAAAAATAATTGCTTACTTAATTTTTTAATAATTATTATTGTTTTTTAATTTGCTACAGAGCACATGGACTCACCAGAGAGAGACAGAGAGAGAGAAAGAGAAAGTGATGAAGCAAGCTGCCAGGCCTGGGATTCAAACTGTAGTTGGCCATATGGGAGTCCAGAACCATAACTACCACACCACATGCTTGTGGTATTATCTGTTGAAGATCATTTTAAAGTTTTATCAACTGGACTAGGGAGAAATGTTCACATGTTGAAATATTCACTTTGTAAGCTAAATAATGTGACTGAATGTATAAGAGAAAATGAAATAAAAATTTAAAAAAAAGTAAAAATAAAGAGATCATAAGGTTTATCAAGTACATCACTACTTGGACCATTTTTAAGAGTTCAAGAATTGAGTTCTTTGGTCAGGAAGGGGAATCAAAACAAAGTCCCTAAGCCAGGCAATAGAAAATACATGGTGTGACACTGGTGCCAGGAAATATCTAGGAAAGTATATTTCAGGGGGTTATTGAGTACTGCTATTAATTTCAAAGACCCCGTAAGTTCCACTAATAATCAGGGGCTGGTATCCCTGCAAAACCACAGAGATAAGTAAGATGACCCAGTTTCAGACCTCCAACAAGGGAGAGTTGAGGAAATAAAGACTATGAATACTAGAGGATAGAAACCATATCTGTTTTGTTTAAAACAGAATGTTTATTTTTTTTTCAATACTGAAGTTTAAGTAAGATACACATATAATTTTCATCCTGAAATGAGGCAAAAGTCTTATTATACTTGAACAGACTATTAAAAAGAAAAGGTAGATGCTGGCATAAATGTAGTATGTATGAACATAAACTGAAACAAGATAAGCTTTGGCTTTACTACTTTTTAACTCTGTACCTTGGCAGCTCAAGTGAATGCTGTCTGTTTCAGTATCATCTTCTATGAAACAGGGCAAATAATAAGACAGTGTTGTTAAAAGATTAAATGAATTAGTGCATGTAAACACTTTAATATGTGTCATGGATGAAGTGCTAATAAATATATCTATTGTGCTTAAAAAAATAAAATAGAATAGTCAGTGCCAAGCCAAACACCTGGCACATGATATGACTCAAGAAATGTTTACTGAATAAAACATACAAATGGTTAGAAATGCAAAGCAAGTACAATATATTCTGCAGGCTCAGAGGTAAGAGATGTTCAAGCGTGCTAGCAGAGAAAATCAGGAAATGTTTGATGAACTATTGTAAGCTCTTAAGCAAAAATGAGGCAAGGGAAGATACTTTAGGAAACAGAATTAGCAATAGGTATATTCAAAGGAAACTAATCTCCCAACACATCCTCCAGTGTCTGATCACACTGAGCTTGCTAGGAGTAGCACCAGAAATGGACCAGCAGGGTGGTGCCTTGGTGAGGAAGACTCAGTGAGGAGGCCCTTGTACTTAATACGAGAGACAATTTTATTTCTACTCTGGACCATGCTGCAGCCTCCTCACTCCTATTTTTCTCCTTTCTCTTCTCCCCACACTAAATATGGTATCAGGAACCTGGTGGGCTCAGAAATATATTGAGTGGATTAAGGAGAGAGTGAACCTTATAGGCAGAGTATGGGATGAAAATGGCCCACAAATAACCATGAGATCATATGTGCTTTTCAGTTACTTTATACAATAAAGCTTAGAGGTCATTATATTTAGGGAATGCTCAAAATATCTTAGTGAGGTGGGCAGAGTATCTGTATTACCTTCTTCAGAAAAGTAAGTAAAGGATCAGTGAGGTTGAACAGCCCAAATAAGGGGGAGATTTTGACTGTCCCCCTACAGTAATAAACTTCCTTGACTCTCCTCTAGGATCTGGTTGCAAACTCTCTGTGAGGACCAAATGACAGGACTGAAAGTCAGGAAGGGACTTGCTGGGGAGGCCAGAAGAGAGACTGAGGCACTGGTCACTGTATACTCTATCTGGGTGCCTCTGGGGCAAAACATCTGGCAGATCTTGTTCTATATGAACGTGGTATGCAAACAGGTGCATGAGATCTTGCAGTGTGGCTTAAGTGGAGCAAATGCCTTTCAGTCTCTGCAGGAAGTAGTCCAGAAAATGGGTTGACTTTGTTATCTGCTGGGTGATGTGCAAAGCACAGGAGCCAGGTTGTTGGGAGTTGGGTGGTTTCTGCCTATCAGCCTTTGTGGAACAGTGGAGCAGGGCAGGCTTTCTTCCTGCTAGCATATGTGGTGGTGCGCAGTGCGTGTCACATCTGTGTCTGCCCAGATTTCATCTGCACTATGCTGACATGAGGAGCAGCCCAAGCTGGAACCCCAGGGAATGCAGGATTTTTAAAAATGAAAGTGAACCGTAAAAAGATGATTAACATTATCAAGTAAAGTCTTGTAGAACAAGAGAAGGCAATGAAGCAGTAGAAGCTCTTTTGAAAAAAAAATCTCTTTGCAATAGTAACTACATGCTTCAGTTGTTACTAAACTTTTCAGTAATTAAAACTTGATTGAGAGAAATGAAAGCCTGTGATCTTAAGCCTTTTTCATTATGAATAAGCCTTTCGTGTTCCTCTTAAAACAAATTTGACAGTGAACTTTGTTCAGTTTTCTGACTAATGGCTATAGCCACCTCTGGAGATACAAATGGGTTTCTTTTTCTCTTTAGTATAATAAAATGGATTAAATTACATAATATTGAGAGAAAAAATAAACAAACACATTACAGAGGGATAATACAGCAAGCCAGGTTAAGACATTGAAAGAAAAATACTGCCTGCAATGACAGAAAACCTTGGCTTCAGTCACGCTTCTGTCACATAAGACAAATCACTTCATTGTCTCTTTGCTTCTTTATCTATAAAAATGAGACTAGAAATAACATGTAACTTTGAGGACCTCAGAGGCAAGGCTAATGAGAGGCCACATATGAATATACTTTGTGAAAGCCCCACACAAAGGTTTCCTGCTCTTGACATCACCACTGACTGTGTCTAAGGATGGCTCTGTCTTGTGGGAGCCTTAGTATGGCATGTGTTGACTCAGGGAGCTCTGAGGGCAAGGGCATGCCACTGACAACGCAAAGAGAAAGCCAATAAATATATAAAACAGCAATAGTAGTGGGTATTAACTAGATAAATTACCAGAAACCGGAAAAGCTATTTACCTTCTGATATCAATTTCGAACCTTTGCAAATCAGATTTAAATTATGAATGGTACTAAGTAGCAAATATCTTATAAAATAGCACAAGGAATTTAGATGAACTTTATACTGGCAATTTAAAGTCAATTTGGATCATGGGACCAGCAGTTACCATTATAGCTATGTCGCTGGACTCCCATGTAGTTGATCACGGTTCAAGTCCCAGATCCAGTGACTTAAACTCACGCTGAGCACGTGTGCATGAGGGCCCAAGAGCCCGAGAGGAGAATGGAGGAGAAAGAATTGCAGCGTAGCCATCCCCCCAGGGGGGTGATTTCTCGCTTTCTGTCTCTCTGTCTCTTTCTGTCTTTCTGGCAAGCACACGTGCCCTATAGCAAAAAATCCTCTCCAAAAATAAACAAATAAATAAATAAAGCCAATTTGGATTATTAAAACAACATACCTTAAACTGGGTATATATATATGTATATATACAATAAAAACACTGGAAATACACTGCTCATAGTTCTGCGGGCTGGGAAGTCCGTGATCAAGGTACCAACAGATTCAGTGTCTCGGGAGGGCTGCTCTCTGCTTCAAATATGGTGCTTTCTTGCTGCACTTTGCATGATGAAAGGGGTCAGCAAGTTCCCTCAGGCTTATACAAAGGCATCTCATTCATTATGTATATATACAATAAAAACACTGGAAATACACTGCTCATAGTTCTGCGGGCTGGGAAGTCCGTGATCAAGGTACCAACAGATTCAGTGTCTCGGGAGGGCTGCTCTCTGCTTCAAATATGGTGCTTTCTTGCTGCACTTTGCATGATGAAAGGGGTCAGCAAGTTCCCTCAGGCTTATACAAAGGCATCTCATTCATTAGAGATCTACCTCTACAACCTAATCAGTCTCCAAAGGCCCCCTTCTTTTCTTTTTTTTGGGGGGAGGTTTTTGCTATAGGGCGCGTGTGCTCGCCAGAAAGAGACAGAGAGACAGAAAGTGAGAAATCACCCCCCAGGGGGGATGGCCGAACTGCAATCCCTTCTCCTCCATTCTCCTCTAAGGCTCCTGGGCATGCACACACGCACCTGGCATGAGTTTAAGCCAACAGGTCTGGGACTCGAACTGCAGCTGACTACGTGGAAGTCCAGCAACATAGCCACTACACTAACTGCTAGTCCCCAAAGGCCCCCTTCTTAACAACAACCACTTTGAAGGTTCAGTTTCAATATATAAATTTTGGGAAGATGCAAACATTTAGAATACAACAGTACTGTAGTAAATATTAATCTCTATCCCTAACTCTGTGTTTCTTGTTTGTTTTTTGTTTTAATTTTCTAGAGTGTATGTGCTCTCCAGAGAGAGAGAAAGCACCCCTAATGGAACAATGGTTATGCCAAAATCCCTTCTTTTCCACCTCTCCCTCCTCTTGAGACTTTGGGCATGCACACACATGCACCTAGAGAAGTTTTGTTTTTGTTAGAGAGAGATTTTTGTTTTAGGGTGCCTGCGCTCACCAGAGAGACAGAGAGAGGCAGAGAAACAAAAAGTGAGAAATCACTCCCTATGGGGGATGGCCATGCCACACAATATCTTCTCCTCCTTTTTCTTCTTGAGATCTTGGGCATGCACACACATGCGCTCAGTGTGAGTTTTAAGCCACTGGGTCCTTGACTTGAACCGCACACAGTCAACTACATGGGCGTCCAGCAATATATCCATTATGCTATCTGGTTGTACCACCCAGAGCATTTTTCAAGCTGCTGGGTGTGGGATTTGAATTGTGCAGTCAGCCCTGTCGGATACAGTGCCTTACCCAGGAGGCCATGGGCCAGCCCTTTAACTCTGGTTTTAACATAAAATAATAACTGCTAATAATTATTGGACATATTTCTAGATTATTTGGTTTCACATAAATTATTTTAGTTCTCACAATAAACCTATTCTTCACTGTAGCTGACAGTCCTCACTTTATAGATGAGGAATGTGAAGTTTAGAAAGAGCAACTAACTTTTCCAATATTTGGCTAACAGCTGGAAGTCCTATCCAAATAATGCTCTTAACCATTATGTCACATTGGACATAGAACACTGTGGAAATCTGTAAAACTGCAAAAGATTCTGCCTGGTTGAAGGAGTATGAGTTGGTTCAGTCACTTTGGACAATGTGGTAATTCCTTACAGTTTTGAACATTCACATATTCTACAACCCAGGAATTCCACTCCCAGGTAAAGAAATTCTTCAGCTAGTGTTACACTAATATATGTACACCAAAATGTTATGAAAGCATTATTCAGGCTGCAACAAACACCAAAAAAAAGACCCTAGAAGAGCCCCAAAGATAATTTGACAAGAGGATGGGTATATAATTTGTCACACAATGAGATACTATATAGCAATTAAGATGAATGAACCACAATTCTATACAGTTGCAGAGATGAATCTTTTAACATTACACTAAATGGAGATAAAAGTTATAGAATGCTACCAATGTAGTAAGGATCAAAGAAAAGAAAATGAAAAAAAAAGTAATGAATAAAGATAATACTTACATGATAAAGCTTTTTTAACAAAAGAAAAACAAGGAAAAGGTAAGGGAAAAATTCAGGCAAATGGTTCCCTCTGTGCAGAGGCAGGGGTAGGATAAGTATGCATGGGTAGGCCAGGTGATGGTGTAGTGGTAACACAATCTGACATACTTGGGAAAGATCCTGGGTTCATGTTCTATGACCTCCCTGGGCATACCAGGTGCAAGTGTCTACCCATGATTCACACCAGCTGAGGCTGTTGGTATATCATGACATGGGGACACTGGTGGGGATCGCTCTGACTCTTTTCCTCTCTCTGTGTCTCATGGAAAATAATAAATGAATAAACTTTAAAAAATAAAAAGGGCCAGCAGGTGGCATTGTGGTTAAGGAACTGAACTCTCACAAGGTTGACCATGGTTCAAATCCTAGACCTAGTGGCTTGAAAATCACACTAGGCACGTGTGCGTGTGTGCCTAAATTCCTGGGAGGAGAATGGAGGAAAAAGAATTGCAGCGAGGCCATCCCTCACCGCCCAGGGATGACATCTCACTTTCCCTCTCTCTAGTGAATGCATGTACCCTATGGCAAAAACCTTAAAAAATAATAATAAGCAAAAGAAACACTAAAAAGCAAAAATACACACAAGTAGATGCCAGAGTATTGGGAACATTCTAGTTACTAAGTTGAGTGGTGAAGGCCATGGGAGACTCCCTTCTTATGCTTTGTGGCTAACATGTAACTTAGCTATATTATTTTGAATTAAGCCAATATTACATAATTAAAACTTTCTTTTTAATGTTACCATTAAGACTTAACTGAGAAGATAGAATGCCTCTTAGTCCCATGGACCCAAGGACCTAAAGCCTAGATGACTGAACCGAAAAAAAAAAAAAAAAAAAAAAAAGTCAGACCAAGGTGCATGGCTATGATTATCCAAGTTTGTTTTTCTGGCCCCTCTAAACTAGAGGACTACCTGGGGCTCTGGGTCCTGGATAAATAATCCTGACAGCACAGCAATGCAGATGAGAAGGATCTGGACCACACACACAGCAATCAAGAGCTCCAGTGGGTGGGTCAGGGAACTGCATTTGTACCTGCCCTGTGGCAGTACTAAGCCACCTGTGGAGAGGTAGTAGGGGCAGCAAGAGTTTCAGTGTTCAAGGCCCTGTAGCCCAGCTGGCCCCCAGGGGTCCAAGAGAGTGCCAGGGAGTGATCAACACCAGGATGCTACAGCTGAGGCAATTTAAGAGAGTGCATAATTGCACATAATAGAGTTAAAATACAATTGCCTTGTTAAAATAGGTTACTAGTTCTCATTGTGCATGAGTGTGAAGGAAATAGATACCTTTATTAAACTGCAAGAAGAAGAAATTGCATAAATGAATGTAAACACGTGGGATCTGAGCGTCTGCTGGTGCCACCTAGCGGAGAGATCCTGGTTCCTAATGGACAGTGTGTGAAACCCTCAGCTTTGGCTGAGCTTGGCCACCAATGGCTCAGAGTTAGAACTGACTGTAAGTAAGTCTCCCATTAGGAGGTCTCCACTGTGAAAGCCAAAGCTCTAGTTTAGGGAACACCTTTTCCATCCCTTTGCTTTCTCCAGAGTTTACCCTGGCATAGCTACCAAAGCAGGCTGTAAAACTGAGGTTTTTCATGCCTATTTGCCTTCATGGGAGAATTTAGAGTTGGATTTCGGACTGTCTGTCTGTGTCACTGGGACATCTAAGATTCAGAGCATTCCCACAGGGAGAAATACTCCCAAGTTGCACAAGCCCTGCCACCCTGTGAGGGTGCCTATACAAACACCATCTTTCACCTTCCCCCTGGAGTTGGCACATGGCCCCGCTTGGGTTATATTCAGCCCATGCTCCCATCGCCACACACACAGTCCTTTTCTTTCTTAAGAGGTGGTATAGCAACTACAGTGCTTCCAGCTACTGCACCTCCACTTCCATCTTAAACATCATCAATGGCCTTGTAAGAGCTCACAAAGGGAGAAAAAACTCAGCAACTCACATCCTTTGGAACATTTTTTTAAGAAAACACAGCAATTTCTGACAACCCAGAGCTCTCGTTTGCCAAGAGCCAAAAGTGGTCATACCTCACTTTGTTCTTGACTTGCCTATGGGAGTGGGATTTGGCAACGGATAGGACGTTGTTCAGAAGGAACGAAGTCAATTTTTGTCTCAGAACCTTTGCCCACTACAAAGACTAATGAGTTATTTTCTCTTCTGTATTACAAGGCAGATAAATGTTAAAAATCTGGTGTCAATACCAAGATAATAAACCATTGGAGCGTTTATTGTAAGCACAGCCTAGGCAAGAGGAAAGGAAGAATTAGAGGAGGGAAGAGACAAGAAAAAGAGTTGCACATCCCAGCCTTAACTCAAACATGCAAGATTGGCTGTTCCCCATCACCCTTTAAAACAAGAAGCGTCAAGTCAGCAGGGGAGAGCTTAAGATTTCACCCTTACAAGCATGCAGGGCTCACCTCTGCTGGTAAGCCTCTGACTTCAAATGCAGATTTTCAATCAGATGAGCAGATTTGTTTCTATGCATGATTAAATACTCTGCTGATTCCTTGGATAAGTTCAGAAGTGCAAAAGAGAAGGAGGATAAGCTTTTTAATTACAAGCAATTCAGCCTGGCAAACAGAACTCTCAACCTGTCCAAGTCCTGGACTTCCAAACCGTGCCAAGATCCCCATCTGCTTCTTCCGTGGGAGCTTGGGGAGGGGGTGCTGATTCAAGTTCCCACAGAAAGAATAAAAAAATCCTGGACCAAATGCTTAGCTCTAACAAATAAAGAGCCTCAGTTCTGGATAAAAGTCAAATTGTTTAGATATTTCACTGCTCTGGTTTGGGGGTGGGGCTGGGGGTAGTGATGTGGGATGAGATACAATGGAGAATCATAGAACCGGGTTTCAGCTCATCTTGATGAAATTTTGGAGTCACAAAGGCTGCTCTTGTTTCTCTAGGTTTTCTGGACACAGGCCAGGGGCGCCTGGATGTCCACAATCCCCTGAGTGAATCTCCCTATCCCACCCATGCCTAGTTTCCTTGAGTGCCAGCATACTCCAGAAGCCTCTGAATGGAGGCCACTGAAATGTTATTAAACAGGAATTGGCAACCCATTCCTTGCAAGCCGCCAAGATGGAGAAAGGTTGGTGGGGGGTGGTGGTGGAGGCATGGGAAGGGTGAATGCAATGTGTCCGCCGAGTGCCATGACTGAATTAGTAAGGTGCCCCCAACTGTGTACCCACCACTCAGGTGGCAGACAGATGGAGGGCAGATGGGCAAGAAGTGTGGGGACAGAGGCAGTGTTGGAGACAGTGACTAGAAGCCAGAAGTGCCCGGGTGGCAGCTGCTGAGTCTCAGCCAGGCTGGCACAGCTATCAGGAAGCCTGGAGTGCCTCCCTCTGGCAAGTGAGCCAGGGGTTGGTTGCTAAATCCTGTAACAGAACCCTCCCTAC
Source organism: Tupaia belangeri chinensis (assembly GCF_000334495.1). NCBI lineage: Eukaryota > Metazoa > Chordata > Mammalia > Scandentia > Tupaiidae > Tupaia > Tupaia belangeri. The sequence continues at coordinate 3,905,708 of NW_006159904.1, read as the reverse complement.
AGACACTTGGCATTTGAGCCTTAATGGTTTTGGCACTTGGCCTAATTGCTCAGAATATGTGCTCCGTTAGAATAATTCCTTCATCACACTCAGTAAGTATCTGCACACAGCACAGAAGCTGTAATATTTTTATTCCAATAATTCCTTTGCCGACCACCAGAATTATGTGAAAACTTCTCTGAGACCATTGGATATAAACCAAACTCAGAATTTTACATTAAATTTGGACTCCAAATTATGAATAATTTTAAAAACAGCAGTGTCCACTGAGCAAAAAGTTGCTTCCTTATTTTATTCAAGAAGCCATCTGAAGGAAAGTGACAACAGCTAATATGAAAAGGATTCATATTTTACCTGAAAAAACCAGAAGCTGGAAATCAATGTAACATATTTGCTTATACTTGTCAACATGATTATGTACCATAACTCATTTTGACTTAAGGTCACAGCAGTGAATGAAATTAGATTATCTGTAGAACATAGAGCACCAAGATCTTTTAGAGATCAAAGTCATCTATTAGTGCAGTCTTGCACCACGTAACAGTATTTCAGTTAACTACAGACTTACAGAAGAATGGTCCCATAGATATAATGGAGCTGAAAATTCCCTATAGCCTAGTGATGTTGTACCTGTAGTAATGCCTAGCGATGTTGTACCCGTGGTAATGCCTAGAGATTTTGCAGCCGTGGTAATGCCTTGTGATGGTGCAGCCATAGTAATGCTGGAGTGCAGCAGCACAGCACTCAGGTGTTTGTGGTGATTCTGGTGTGAACAAACTAAGTATACTGCCAGTCACATAAAAGTATAGCATCTACGACTATGTACATACGTAACACTCGACACTAATAACAAATGACCATGTGGAGTCAGGTGTTAGCACAGTGGTAACACAAGTGAATCCATATGGGAAAGGTCCTGGGTTTGTGTCCCAGGACCCCCCTGAGCACACCAAACACACACACACACACACACACACACACACACACATACACACACAGAGCCATGACCCAGGCCAGCAGAATTGGGGATGCCACTTCTGTCTCTGTCTCTCTCCCTTAGAATGAATGAATGAATAAATATATAAACCAAAATCTATTACTGGTATTTATGTTTACTATAGTACATTTTATATTATTTAGAGTGCACTTCCTCTACTTAAAAAAAAAAAAACAACTTTTACTGTAAAATGATATGTCATGTTACACCAGCATCGGTCTCATACATATGGTGTTTTCTGCCTCTTTTGATTACATCATTATTTCTTGTGCTTGATTTAATCTCCTTTGTTCTTATCATCATGGCCTTTCCAGTGGGAAAAGATGTGAGGAAAAAGACTATACCAATGACCTTGCTCCTGTGCCAACCTAGGTTAATGTGTGTGTTTCTTAGTTTCTAACAAAAAAGTGTTAAAAGTAAAGAAAAAGTTTATAGAATAACTATACATAGAAAATAATTTCACTAATAATTAAACTAATACTACAGACCTTCACATACCTTCATCACTCACTCACTCAGATCAATTTCCAGTCCTATGAGCATCATTCATAGTAAGTGCCCATACAAGTGTCCTATTTTAAAAAATCTTTTATAGTGTATCTTTTCTATAATTAGCTATGTTCAGATCCACACACATACTTACCATGGTGTTGTAACTGGCTACCGTACTCGGTATAGTATCTGTGCTATGCAGGTTTGTATGCAGCCTAGGAGCTACACATAAGCCACACTGTAGAGCTAAGGTGTGCAGTTTGCTATATCAGTCAGGTTAGTTTAAGTATGTTCTACGACATTAACAGGAAAAAAACCTCCTGACACATTTCTCAGAATGTATCCCCGTTGTTAAGCAACACTTGACTGTAAGCAAAAACCCGTTGAGCCGAAAGAATCTAAGTGATTCACTTCATGGCTTGAGAGAGAAGAATAAACGAACAATATGAACAGTATCTCAACATGCTGTGAGGATTTAGCTTAATTGACTGTGGGATCAAAGCAACTAGAGCTGCCAGTAGACCATATATCAGTGTCTGGCTTATTGATAAGTCTACGGTTTATTTTTATAACTGCGGAAAAGGAGACAAGGCGGGGGAGGGGTGTGGACATCAGAGAGGCATGGCAGAAGGAAATCTACCCTCATATACTATTCTTTTTAAGAAACAAATTTTATCGCCTCGTTCTCTTGCTAAAAATTTTAAAATTTAATAGCAAAAATGCAAATACCATACTTCCAAGTAACTCGCAGTTCAAAGAAGAAATCATAATGCATAAAATTTAAATGTCTAGAAATAACCTGAAAACATGTAAAGCAAAAACTGACAAAAGTCAAAAGAAATATAGGCAAATGTGCGATCATACTTAAAGTGTTTAACAAATATCTCTCAGGAGCTGATACACCATGCAGATTAAAAGTCAGAAGAGCTGGCCACACCATGGTGGCAAAGGTGGTAGGGCGGCACCCCTGGAAAGGAGCTGTCATTAGTTGAGAAGGCCTGGGGTTCAGATCCCCGGCCGACCTGTACACGCCAGGCGCCCATATGGAGCACCCATCATCTCAGCTGGCTGGAAGCAAGTGAGAGAAGGACTGTGGTGAGATAAGTCCCTGTCAGGGGTCCCTGTCTCTCCTTGTCTCTTTTTGTCACTCTGTTTCTCTCTCTCTCATGAAAGAAATAAATTAAAAAGAAAAAAACCAGAAGGGTTATAGTTATAGATGATTTGGGCAATATTAACAAAATATATCCTCTTAATATAATATATACATATATATATACACACACACACACACACACACATATATGTAGTGATATATAAATATATATGTATACACCCAATAACTACAGAAAACATATAATTTCAAAGTCTAAAGAGAATAAAGTAAAATAGATCATATCCTAGGCCAGAAAATAAGTATAAACAAATATTGACTGATATACATGACATATTTTTCAGTTACAGTGAAATTATTCTTGACACTAATAATAAAAATACAACTAGGCAAATTTCATATGTTTGCAAATATACTTGTAAATAATTTATGGGACAAATAAGAAATCACAATTGAGGGCTGACCCTGTAGCCTGGTCATTAAGGGAGCTGGATCTGAAATGACCAATCGCAGTTTCAATCCTGGCTCTGAGAAACACTAAAAATGTGTGTGTGTTTTCCCCAAAATCCTGATAGCATGAAGGAATGAAGAGATTACAGTATAACCATATCCCACTGGGGGATACTTTCTCCCTCTCCCTTTCTCTCTCTCTGTGACAGAGAGAGAGAAATTAATCACAATGGAAATTAGGAAATACTTTGAGGTAAATGATAATGAAAAATATGACAAATGAAGACTATGGATATAGCTAAACCTGGGCTTAGATGTAAATAGAGATGAAAATGCTAAATAAATATATTTAAAGAAATATCTAACAACAAAAGAAAGCCTGAGTATCAATGATATAAATTTCTACTTCGAGAAGGTAGAAAAAGAGGACCTCATAAAAAGTCAAGAAAGTAGAAGGAAGAAAATAATAAAAATGGAGCCAAAATAAGTAAAATAGAAGGCCAGTTGGTGGCATGGAGGCTACCGCGGCTGGTTCTGAATGCACCATTTAAGTCCCAGATACGGAAGCTTGAAAAACATGCCAGACATGTGTGTGTGCACACCCAAAATCCCAAGAAGAGAATGGAGGAGAAGGGATTGCAGCATGGCCATTCCTTCTGGGGAGTGATTTCTCACTTTTTTTTCTTCCTCTCTCTCTTTGTATATCTCTCTTTGTCCACCGAGCACACCTTCCCTATAGCAAAAACTAAAAACTAAATATGAAATAAAAAATAAATATAGGATAAATAAAATCAACAAATCAAAAATAGGGACCTTGAAAAGTCTAGTAAAATCTATAATTCTTTGCAAAACTAATTAAGAAAAAAATGCAAATTATCAATATCAGGTCAAAAGTCATTAAAAAGATAAAAGGACAGAAAAGAGAACATTATTACAAAAAATTAGATGAAATGGACATATAGATTGAAAAATAAATTTATCATAACTGACACAAGATATAGAACATCTGAAGAATATCTGTTTTTAAAATTGAATCTTTAATTTAAAACTTTACCATATACGGACCAGCAGTTAGCATAATGGCTATGTTGCTGGACTCCCATGTAGTTGACCGCAGTTTGCGTCCTGGACCTGGTGGCTTAAAACTCACACCTGGCGCGTGTGCGTGCGTGCCCAAGATCCCGAGAGGAGAACAGAGGAGAAGGGTTTGCGGCATGGCCATCCTCCCTGGAGGGTGATTTCTCGCTCTCTGTCTGTCTGGCAAGTGCACGCGCCGTATAGCAAAAACCTCTCCCAAAAAACTCCCCAAAAAACAAAAGACAAACAAACAAACAAAAAAACAAAAAAACCCACAAAACTTTCCCATATAGACATCTACAGGTCTACTTAGCTTCATTTGAATTTCCTCAAAATATTTAAGGAAGAAGTAAAATAATCTTAAATAACTTTTTCCAGATAACAAAATAGAATATACCCCAATTTGTTTTCTAAGGCCAGTTATTACTCTATTACCAAAAGCTGACAAGGACATTAAAATAAAGGAAAATTATAATGCAATCTTCCTCATTAACAAAGATACAAAAATCCTAAATAAAATATTACCAAATCAACTCGAGATAAATAAAAATGGATAACACACTATGACCACTGGGTATAGTCTAGAAATCCAAAGTTGTTTTGATATTTGAAATTCTTCACATTAAGCAAATTAAAAAAATGTGGGTGGGGAGGCACATGGTTTTCTAAATAGACATAGAAAAAAACATGTAACAAAATTCAATAATCATTCATGATTTAAAATAATCATAACAAACCAAGAGCAGAAGGGAATTTTCTTAATTTGATAAATCTTGTCTACAATATAACTACCTAATGAAAATTGAAAGCGTCTCCTTTTCCACATGTGGGAAAAAGACAAGGGAGACTACTATCACCACTCCTACCAGCTTTGTAACACTGTCGTGGTAGAACATTATAAAGTGCCACAGATCAAGGAAAGGATAAAAGAAACACGACTCGGGAACCAGCAGTTAGCGTAATGGCTATGTTGCTGGACTCCCACGTAGTCGACCACGGTTTGCGTCCCAGACCCGGTGGCTTAAAACTCACACCAGGCACGTGTGCGCGCGTGCCCAAGATACCGAGAGGAGAATGGAGGGGAAGGGACTGCGGTGTGACCATCCCCACTGGGGGGTGATTTCTTGCTTTCTGTCTCTATGTCTCTCTCTGTCTAGCAAGCACACGCACCCTAAAGCAAAAACCTCTCCAAAAAAAAAGAAACACAACTATTCCTAATCATAAACTATACAGATAAACTAAATAACGTTTAGCAGTGAGTAAATTTAGCAAAATCACAAGTCAACATACAAATATACTCAACACTATTTATACAGAAAAAGAAAACAGTATGATCAACTTAGCTTTATTCCAGAAATCCAAGTATTTTATTATCAGAAAAATTATGTCATTTACCATTTAACAAATAAAAGACTAAAGCCACCTGATATCTCAATAGATTCTGAAAGCTATTTAATAAAATTAAACACTTATTCATAATTAATAATTATAGTATATAAAAAAGTTTCCTGTCTAATCATCTACAGGTAACATAAAGCAAGCATACTTCTTAATATTGTAAGATATTAGGAACATCGCTTTAAAAATATTAGTAAAAGAAAGTGAACATTACCAGTGCTATTAGCTAACATTGTACTAGAAGTTCTAGACAACATACAAGAAAAATAAATAAATAAAGGGTAAGCCTAGCCTAGGCGGTACAGTCCTTAGCGTACTAGAGGTGGTGCTGGAAGCTACATGGCCAACCATGGATTCGGATCCCTTGGTTGGCCTGCAAACTTGCTGGGCATGTTTATGAGCACCCAAGATCCTGAGGAGCTGGAGGACATGGGAAAACTGATTAAATCCTGAGGAGAGTACCTTTTTTGAAATGTACATACAGAAAACGCAAAGTAAAATCTCTGGAAATAAGTAGTTAGAATGGTGCTTGGATCTAATATAATCAATATTCAAAAATCAATTCCATTTCTATGGATAGGAACAAATAATTTAAAAGGTAATTTAAGGGAACCAGCAGTTGGCGTAATGGCTATGTCGCTGGACTCCCACGTAGTTGACCGTGGTTCACGTCCCGCACCCGGTGGCTTAAAACTCACACCGGGCGCGTGGGCATGCGTGCCCAAGATCCCAAGAGGAGAATGGAGGAGAAGGGATTGCGGCATGACCATCCCCCCTGGGGGGGTGATTTCTCGCTTTCTGTCTCTATGTCTCTGTCTGTCTGGCAAGTGCACGTGCCCTATAGCGAAAATCTCTCCAAAACAAACAAATAAATAAATAAATAAAAAGGCAATTTAAAAAATATGTACCATTTACACTATTCACATGAACTGTAAGTTCTTTAAGAATAAATGATGGTGTCTTAGATCTATATGGAGAAAATCATTTTAAAAAACTTTTAAAGACATTAAATCTACCCTCATAAGGATACTTAACATACTACAGTTTGGTACAAATTATATAAAGATATCATTTCTCTCCACATTGACATATAGATTTTAAAAATTCCAAACCATATTCCTAATGGTTGGTTGAGAAGTATAAGCGAGTTGTCTATTATGCTGCAAAATATAAGTTGCTGTTGCAGAAGAGCAAAAAGCCAAGAATCCTTAGTCTAGGTGAAGAAAGCAAGAGAACACAGTACCATGTAGCAAGACTTAACTATAAAGCTATAATAATTAATAAGTGTGTTATTGGTATAAGAATAAACAACTTAGTGGTGTAGTGTTTGAGGTGTTTGAGGTGCTGGACTCCCATAGAGTCAACCGTGGTTCAAGTCGCAGACCTAGTGGCTTTAAACTCAGGCCTAGAGTGTGTGCTCAAAATCCTAAGAGAGTGAAAGAGATGAGATTGCGGTGTGGCCATTCCTCCAAAGAAGGGGGAGGGGGTAATTTCTCATTGTCTCTCTGTGCCTCTCTGTCTCTCCAGTGAGCATGTGAGCCCTATGGCAAAATCTAAAATAAATAAATAAAGAAAGAAAAGAAAAAAGAAAAAAGGAGAAAATAACTAAGCAAAAAATGCAGTAAAAATCCATCAATTTATTCACATACATGGAAGTTTGATTTTGACAGAGATAGCACTATCCTTACCCTAAGATCATCACACACAGAAAGAAGGAAGCAGTGCTAGTTCTCTACTATTCCCCACAGATATGAAGCTACTAAGAGCAATACTACAGCAAATGATTTTACTACTGTAAAGAGAGTCTTCTGGCAAATTATGAGTGTGTTTGCACATTTTTTGATTAATGCAAATTTCATTATGGTTTATTGTTATATGATACATTACATTAACCTGTTAATATTCAGTGGATAAATAATTTTTTGTAAGATTCAGAATATAGACAGAATAAATGCACAGTGTTTCCATTGTTTATTTTCTTTTTTAGCAGTTATCTTTTTGGCTTTTTAATGGTTGCCTTGCTTATTATATCATTAAGAAAAGGAACTAATACAGGTTTTTTGAGAGATTTTTGCTATAGCGCATGTGTGCTCACTAGAGAGACAGAGAAAGACAGTGAGACAGAAAGTGAGAAATCATCCCCTGAGGGGATGGCGATGGCGCAATCCCTTCTCCCGGGATCACGGACACGCACACACGTGCGTCTGAAATATGCAAATTATTCGGAGTGAAGAAAGGCGCTCAGTTTCCATCAGTAATGAAAAGTGAAAAGAATGACACATTCTGCTCTGGGGCAGAGAGGGGCCGGAAGAGGATGCGTGTGCAGGATTACAGATCGGACGGTCTCGCGTATGCCCTACACAGGGGGCTGAGTAACCCTGCGGGACAGCACTCTGACCATGTGTACCGGCGTAATGGCTATGTCGCTGGACTCCCACGTAGTTGACCGTGGTTCACGTCCCGCACCCGGTGGCTTAAAACTCACACCGGGCGCGTGGGCATGCGTGCCCAAGATCCCAAGAGGAGAATGGAGGAGAAGGGATTGCGGCATGACCATCCCCCCTGGGGGGGTGATTTCTCGCTTTCTGTCTCTATGTCTCTGTCTGTCTGGCAAGTGCACGTGCCCTATAGCGAAAATCTCTCCAAAACAAACAAATAAATAAATAAATAAAAAGGCAATTTAAAAAATATGTACCATTTACACTATTCACATGAACTGTAAGTTCTTTAAGAATAAATGATGGTGTCTTAGATCTATATGGAGAAAATCATTTTAAAAAACTTTTAAAGACATTAAATCTACCCTCATAAGGATACTTAACATACTACAGTTTGGTACAAATTATATAAAGATATCATTTCTCTCCACATTGACATATAGATTTTAAAAATTCCAAACCATATTCCTAATGGTTGGTTGAGAAGTATAAGCGAGTTGTCTATTATGCTGCAAAATATAAGTTGCTGTTGCAGAAGAGCAAAAAGCCAAGAATCCTTAGTCTAGGTGAAGAAAGCAAGAGAACACAGTACCATGTAGCAAGACTTAACTATAAAGCTATAATAATTAATAAGTGTGTTATTGGTATAAGAATAAACAACTTAGTGGTGTAGTGTTTGAGGTGTTTGAGGTGCTGGACTCCCATAGAGTCAACCGTGGTTCAAGTCGCAGACCTAGTGGCTTTAAACTCAGGCCTAGAGTGTGTGCTCAAAATCCTAAGAGAGTGAAAGAGATGAGATTGCGGTGTGGCCATTCCTCCAAAGAAGGGGGAGGGGGTAATTTCTCATTGTCTCTCTGTGCCTCTCTGTCTCTCCAGTGAGCATGTGAGCCCTATGGCAAAATCTAAAATAAATAAATAAAGAAAGAAAAGAAAAAAGAAAAAAGGAGAAAATAACTAAGCAAAAAATGCAGTAAAAATCCATCAATTTATTCACATACATGGAAGTTTGATTTTGACAGAGATAGCACTATCCTTACCCTAAGATCATCACACACAGAAAGAAGGAAGCAGTGCTAGTTCTCTACTATTCCCCACAGATATGAAGCTACTAAGAGCAATACTACAGCAAATGATTTTACTACTGTAAAGAGAGTCTTCTGGCAAATTATGAGTGTGTTTGCACATTTTTTGATTAATGCAAATTTCATTATGGTTTATTGTTATATGATACATTACATTAACCTGTTAATATTCAGTGGATAAATAATTTTTTGTAAGATTCAGAATATAGACAGAATAAATGCACAGTGTTTCCATTGTTTATTTTCTTTTTTAGCAGTTATCTTTTTGGCTTTTTAATGGTTGCCTTGCTTATTATATCATTAAGAAAAGGAACTAATACAGGTTTTTTGAGAGATTTTTGCTATAGCGCATGTGTGCTCACTAGAGAGACAGAGAAAGACAGTGAGACAGAAAGTGAGAAATCATCCCCTGAGGGGACAGCCATGCTACAGTTCCTTCTCCTACATTCTCCTCTTGGGATTTTGGGCATGCATGGACATGTCTGGTGTGAGTTTTAAGCCACTGAGTCCAGGACTTGAACCACAGCCAGCCATGTGGGAGTCCAACAACATATTCATTATGCCATCTGCTGGTCCCAAGAAGTAAAACCAGTACAGTTTAAAGAAAAATTTAAAAAAATTCTGGTCTGTAGTTAAAAATGTACTGCAGGTGAAAGAAGGAGCAACAGGAAGCCCCTACAATCCAAGAGACAGGAGAAAGTTGCTGCTGCCCCATGTCTGCTGACACAATTCTACCCTTCACCCCTCTAGGACTAAAGGGCAGGCCTAAGCCAAGCTTCTGGGCTTAAATTCATCAGTAGGGACCTCCCTGCCCAGCTTGCTGTGGCAGAGGAGAGGCGTTCCTGCCTGAGGGATGTGCTTGTGCACCACTCTAAGTGGTCTACTCCTTTACATTCTACCTGTCAGTGCAATCTCATACATCTGGAAGCCGATGGGTTTGGGTATACAAGAACCAAATACCTGAAAATAGCAGACTGTGGAGGAATTCTTTTCCCATAACCCCCCTAAGCAGTAAAAGGAGAGAAATTCCACTCTGAATACCTAAACTCTAAACTCCTACTTCGGGTTCCACACCCACAGTAGAAGAAGGAAACTGGCACAATACTTACGTATGTCATAAAGAAGTGCAGGAGCACACAGTTCCAGCAACATACTCCACAGAAGTAGGAAGACGTGAGTATATCATATCTAAAAACTAAAGCAGAGTCAAAAGAAACAGGAAAAAGTCAGGAAGTCTCCCACTCACCAAAGGATCACCACTCCTCACCAACAGTGGATAAAACATGAGAGATCGATCACAAAAAATACCTGAAAAAACAATTCAAAATATTAATTGTAACAATACTCAACAAGATTCAAGAAAAAATAGAACCAGTTTCAGGAGATGAGAAAATCTTTCTATGACATGAAGGAGGAACTCCATAAGAAGAAAGACAGAAAAATGGAAAAAGAATCAAACAGAAATTATGGAGATAAAGAAAATATTGCAGGGGGACTAGCAGTTAGCATAATGGCTATGTAGCTGGACTCCCACGTAGTCAACCACGGTTCGCGTCCTGGACCCGGTGGCTTAGAACTCACGCTGGGCGCGTGTGCGTGCGTGCCCAAGATCCCAAGAGGAGAATGGAGGAGAAGGGATTGCGGCATGACCATCCTCCCTAGGGAGTGATTTCTCGCTTTCTGTCTCTATGTCTCTCTCTGTCTGTCTGGCGAGCGCACGCGCCCTAAAGCGAAAACCTCTCCAAACAAAAAGAAAAGAAAATATTGCAGGAAAACAAACCTCCCTTGAAAATATCAACAGATTAGACCATGCAGAAGAAAGAATCACTGACCTTGAAAATAAAACCCCCAATGTAGTCAAAGCAACTGAAAAGAATAGAATAACCATTAAAAATGAGGATAACATTCAGGAAATCCAAGGCACCATTAAATAGTCAAATACCTGCATTATAGCTATTTTAGAAGGCGAAAAGACGAGTAAAGGCATAGAAAATGTCTTTCATAATATATTAATTGAAATTCTTTCAAACTTAAGGAGGCATGTGGACATCTAAGTCCAGGAGATACAAAGGACAACAACAAATTGATAACACATAAGAAGATCATCTCCAAAGAATATCATAGCAAATTAGTAAACACCAAAGACAAAATTCTAAAAATGTCAAGAGAGAAACACCAAGTTACTTAAAAAGGTTGCTCCATTAGACTAACATCAGATCTCTTAGTTGAAACAATGCAGACAAGGAAAATGGAAAGATGTATTTAAAACTTAAAAGAAAAGTAATAGCAGTCAAGAGTATTATACCCAGCAAGATTATCCTTCAAATGGGAAGGAGAAATAAAATTATTACTAGATACACAAATGCTGAAAGAATTCACCAAAACAAAACTGACTCTTCAGGAAATACTTAAGGGGTTACTCTACCAGAAAGCTAGAGAAATAGAAGAGAAAAACAAAACAACTAGGAAAAAAAAACGACAAGTCTACACATATTGATAGTAACATTGAATGTTGAGACTAAATGTAGATTCAACAATTTTATACACCAGCAGGTTTAAATATATATATCTATCAATTATTTGATAGACAGTTCAATTTATATAGGTTTAAATTATATATACCACAGGTTTAAATGTATATACCTGTTATAACTATTATTCATTATATAAGACTAGATAATGGAAGAAAATGTTTTAACTGAGTCTTTCTCTGGAATAAATTTTAAAAAAGGTTAAAATCAAGAACATTGTAAAGTCTATAAATCACCAAATCACTGGCTTTATCATCTTCACTTATAATCATCTCTTTCCAATGTTTGGTTATCTTTGCTTTTGTGAAGACTTACTTCATTATGCACAATGCATACTATGGTCTTACAAGAACTTGGTGTGAATAAAATATTCTTTATCTAACTCTTCCTAATAAGCTATTGTTATGTATAATTTTACCTATCTCTTACTGGACCAATAATTGATACCCACAGCTGTGTTTTAGGTTATAAACTCTTATCTTCCATAGTCTTCTACATGGAAACTACAAGTTCTTCTTTCATTGGCTATGTTAAGATTATCTTTGTAATTTATGTGACTACAGTCTGATTTTTAATTAATACGTTTTTCTTTAAAACTGTACCTCACAGTAAAGAATGTCATAGATAATTCAGTACAAACTTGACAGGATATTCATTGCAGTGGGCTTCAAATGTCTACAACATAATGTTAAATGTTGAAGGTGGTGAATATGTTTATATCCTCAATTTGTTTATTACACACTGTATACATACTTTTTTTGGAAGGTTTTTGCTATAGGGCATGTGCATTGACTAGAAAGACAGACAGACAGAGAAACAGAAAATGAGAAATCATCACCCGGGGGGGATGGCCATGCCTTCCCTTCTCCTCTATTCGCCTCTCTGGATCTTGGGCACACATGAACACACACACATGCCCAGTTTGAGTTTAAGCCACTGGGTCCAGGACTCGAACCGTGGTCAACTACATGGGAGTCCATTTACATAGCCTTTATACTAACTGCTGTTCCCTTTTTACATACTTTTTTTTTTTTGAGAGTTTTTTTTGCTATAGGGCGCATGTGCTCGCCAGACAGACAGAGAGAGACATAGAGACAGCAAGCGAGAAATCACCCCCCAGGGGGGATGGTCACGCCGCAATCCCTTCTCCTCCATTCTCCTCTCGAGATCTTGGGCATGCATGCGCACACGCCCAGCGTGAGTTCTAAGCCACCGGGTCTGGGACACGAACCGCGGTCAACTACGTGGGCATCCAACGACATAGCCATTATGTTAACTGCTGGTTCCCCCGTTTACATACTTTTAAAAACCATTTTGTGGCCATACAAAGATGTGTAATGATTATCTGTAAATCATAAATTACAATAAATTTTTAAAGAGGAAAATAAGTTTAACAATCAAGGACAACTTCATGATCTCAAGGTTAAGGGAGCCAGATCACACATGGCCAACTGCAGTTTGAACCCTGGTCTGGTGGCTTGAGGAGCCTACTAGGCATGTGTGTGTGTACCCCAAATTGCAACAGAATGGACAAATGAATAAGGGATTGTAGCATGTCCATGCCCCATTGGAGAGTAATTTCTCCCTCTTATTCTCTCTTAATCTTTTTCTCTCTCTGGTGAGCACATACACCTTCTGGCCATTAAAAAAAAAAAAAAAAGTTCAGCTATGAATCCAGTGTAGGTAGCACAAGTGGAAGAGCAGCACTGCTAGCTACTTTAAGCCATATGGAAAGTCTCCAGGTTTGGATTACAGGTTGACCTGAACAGTTTAGCATGCCTGTGAACTTGGCCAGCTGGAAGGTTTGGGGGAGATTACAGTCCAATGACTCCCTGTCAGCAGAGCCTGTCTCTCTTTCTCACTGTCTTTCGGGAAATAAATACATTTTTAAAAGTACTGCAATTATGCAGAATACTAATCAAATCTTTGGTGTCTTTTTTTAAGACTTGGCTTCTAAGGCAATTTTTTTTTTTACCTCATTTCAATCCTAATTACCATTTTATATTCCATCAGAGTCCTGATTAGCAAAACGGTAGCCAACTCTTGCCTGAATCCTGTGAACTAGGTTCACATAAATGACATCCCTAGAAAAACTCAAGGCATCTCAACACAGGAGATTCAACTTTAGAAGCTGGCTTGCACTCTTGCTCCTTGTTATTTTGCTTTCAGTAGGGAAAAATTAATGCTTGTACCAGTGTATTTCCAGATCTCGACATTGATGGAAATAAAGAGAATATGTACATAATTTCCTGGTGGCAAACCTATAAACTTTGAAAATCCTAGTTGGTTTATACTTTCACTGTTTTAAATACAGTATAACAAAACATTCTGTAAAAAAAATAATACATCCTTTCAAAGCAGCAAATATTTTACATAAATACATTGGCCCTACCAAAAATTTTCCTGAATTCAGCTCATTCTTAGAAGCTTAGTACCATTTATTTTTACTTATTAAATTATCATGCTAAGAAAGTTATTATTTTTAACATCTACTGGCATTGCTAGTTGGATTTGATAGACTAGCATGCTGTTATTAATATGATTATTATATTCATTTCTCAGCTAATTTATAGTAATTTTATATTTGGATCTGTAAAAATACATAATTACATTATCTATCTCCAAAAGCACATTCACTCTAAGGAGAAATAAATAAGTATTTTCAAGATGATAGATTATTATGCTCAAATAAAATTACAAACCTGAAGTAACCACATGCAGACCTATTTATAATATTATCTAAACAGCATATTTAATAGAAAAAAAATGGACTGACTTGCTGCAAGTATTCAATAGTGTTTTACAGCTTTAGCCCTTATGATGTAACTATATTTTGCTTATATAATTAAAGTCCATAGTACATAAAAGATGAAAACTGCTAAATATTCCAAGATTGGTTAATTATGTATCAGTATTGTTGCCAAGTTCATGAAAAATAAGCCTCACCTTCTGACTTTGAAAAGAGACCCTCAGATAGTATTCCTAAATTTCAAAAATTACATGATCTCAATATCTGAGGGCCGGCAGATGACATAGGGTTACATTGCTGAACTCTTTCAAGACTGATCACAGGTTGAGTACTAAACTTAGCAGCTTGAATATCATGGCGAGTGTGTGTGTGTGCCCAAAGAAGAGAATGGAGGAGAAAGTACTGTGGCGTGGCCATCCCCCCTTGGGGGTGATTTCTCACTTTCTGTCTCTCTGTCTCTCTCTGTCTTTCTGGCAAGCACAAGCACCCTATAGCAAAAACCTCTCAAAAAATTTTTAAAAAATAATAAAATAAAAATACAAGTTACAACTTTTACAATGATAAACGCATAATGTTACAAAAAACTATTTTTTTTTTTTGTTTAAAGAAAGAGTTTTTTTTTTTTTTTTTGCTATAGGGTGTGTGCACTCACCAGAGAGAGACAAAGAGGGGGAAAATGAGAAGTCACCCCCAGGGGGAATGACCACACCGCAATCCCTTCTCCTCTGGGGATTTTGGGGGCACTCACACAGAAGTGCCCAGCATGAGTTTTAAGCCACCAGGTCTGGGACTCAAATCATGGGAGTCCAGTGATGTAACTATTATGTCACCTGCTGGTCTCAAGAACTTCCTTTTTAAGCTTTTTGCCCCTTTATATCTTCTGTTCAGTGAGACATTCTTATCATATTTTCCTTTAGTTCTTTAGACATTGTTTCCTTAGTTCTTAAACATATAAAAAATAGCTAAAATCTGTGTCTAGTTATGTTCAATATCTGGGCTTCTGCAAGGGCAATTTCTACTCACTGTTCCTCACATCTCCTGCTCCTTGGCATATCAGCTACACTTTGTCTTTTTGAGTGTCATGGTTATTTGTCTTGAAAAGTTAACATTTCAAATATAATAATTTATGAAATCTGAAAATCAGGTTCTCACAACCTGCCACTGCTGTTGTCTTCTATAGTTATGATGTCTATAGTTAATGACTTTTATGAATTCCTTAAAATCTGCATTCTTTGTCATGTGCACGGCTTATGTGTGTGATAGCCAATAGCTTAACTGTCAGCTAATGATCAGGGAAAGGTTTCCTTAAATGTCTAGAACAACAACAACAAAAATTTCTCAGTCTTTGTTGAAAAGTTTTGTGTGCATGTTGGGGCATGTTGTCAACACTCAACAACAGGGTTTTTCACTCTCCTTCACCTTCCATTTCCTCCTTTAAAAAGAGCCTCATGGTCAGACAGAAGTGAGATTTACGGCATCTCTAGTCTTTCCTGAGGGTGCACCCAGTCCTGATTATGAATATAGCCTTCTAGATTCCCAAGAACATGGTAGCTTTTCAAAGTCCTTATGAACATCTCATTCCCAACCTTTCTTCCAGAGCTTTCTTGTTATTGTTTGCCCCCAAACTGTTATCTACTGCTTTAGACAGCAATGACTAAAACCTTCACCTGCTATTGTTTTAAATAAACGCCCTCTGGGCAGTGGTGTTAGCAATGGATGAGTTCCTCATCAGGCACGATGGTAATAATAAGCTCTTTGAATGGCTCTCCAGAGAGCAGGCAGATCAAATTAGGACAATCCTTGCAAGTAATGAAAAGGTCCATTCAGTTCTTTCCAATACTAGGAATGTGGAATGATTTTTTCAAGCCTACTGCTAAGTTTGGAAGCATGATACAGGACAAGCATTAATTAAAAACTACAATGTTTGCTGTTCTTGTCAATTTTTCGCCTCTTTTCTTCATTATTTTCAAAAAACAATCCAGGTTGCTGCAAGCTTTGCATTAGTTTTCCAAGTTATGACAAAGTTGATACTGACAAAGTTGATGTTTACAGATATCTCTCTCTTTTTTTAATAGAGATTTTTGCTATAGGGTATACGTGTGCTTGCCGGAGAGACACTTGGAAAGCGAGAAATCACCCCCAGGAAGAATGGACACACTGCAATCCCTTCTTCTCCATTCTCCTCACAGGATTTTAGGCATGCACGCACACTCGCCTGGCATTAATTTTAAGCCACTGGGTCCGGGACTTGAATCATAGTCAACTATGTGGGAGTCCAGTGACATAACCATCTTACCATCTGCTGGTTGCAGATGTTGACAGCTTTTTGAAGACTTTTTATTATTACTTTTATATAAAAGTGGATCTTAGAATTCTCGAATTTACCATTTCTGCTGATGTCAGCATGAATAGAAAGAAAACTGTATAGTTGTGGTTTTAAACTTTTTCTGTGCTCTCAATCACTTCACGTACCTACATTTGGCTGAGCTGTAAAGGATGGTGTTAGTTCATTTTTTCCCTTTACCTACACGCACATGTATCCTACCAAAATGCATGGTTTATTCATAATACATGTGACTACTTCTGTGCAAGACAGAAAACTCCTGAATGACAGACACATGATTAGTAACATTTTAAAACTCTGGTGCTCATTACAGAAGCCTAGCCATCAGCTGGTACTTAATAAATGTGTTCAATAATGAAAGTAATAAAAAAAAATAGCTAACATACACTGAGCCCTAACTTTGGTCCAGAAGACCCTGTGCTAAGAACAATTTTAATTGTTTTCAGAGATTTTTGCTACAGGGTGTGTGGACTTGTTGGAGACACAGAGAGAAACAAAGACAGAAAAGAGAGAAATCACTCCCCAGAGGAATGGCCACACTGTAATCCCTTCTCCTCCATTCTCTTGGAATTTTGGGCACATATGCACACAGGCCCAGCCTAAGTTTCTAGCTGCTGGATCCAGGACTCAAACCACGGTTGACCATGTGAGAGTCCAGCACTTTAACCACTACACTACACACTGGCCCAAACCTTAAACATTTTTTAAATTGTAAAATATACAGAGAAGGGTTCATGTAAGATACCTGGAAATTTTAAAGACTATTTATTAAACAAATGAAATAACAAACAACCCATTGTAAGAAAAAAAATTATTGGTAACTTCAACACATATTGCATTGACCTAATCACTTGTGATTTCTTTTAGCGTCATATCATGCATTATCTATTAATATTGTATACTTAAAAAAATTCTATAAATGGAATACTATGTATTTTTTTCCTGTTAAACATTACATATTTTGAAAACCACTTGTTTTCACTATTGTAGAGTATCCTATTATGTGGCTATAACTGAAAACATCTGAGCTAATATTAGTCCAGATAAAATAGGCTATGCTGAGGAAATAATACCTAAAGGGAGGATAAAAAGAGAAAAAAGGTTTCTAGGGTCAAGTTCTAGAGTTTTAGAAGTCATTTAGAGGCAAGAGAGCCAGGGAGAGGTTGGAATGGATTAGGCAAGTGAAATAGAAGAAAAATGAGGAGAAATGGTGCCATCAAAGCCTGGAAATGATAGTATTTCAAATAGAAGTGTGTGGATTGCTACTGAGAGTTTAATGAAGTGAAGAAAGATAGTTATAGAAGGGTAATATTAATTCAATTTTTCCTTCTACTTAAATGCACATTTTCCCTACCAAAATGCCTTCTGTTTATTCATAATACTTGTTGACTATCTCTGTGCAAGAGAGAAAACTCCTCAATGACAGACATATCATTTGGAAATATTTAAAAACTCTAGTGCTCACCACAGAGTTTGTGGTGAGAATCCACTGGATATGATACATACAACACTGATGGAGATCTCATTAGGGTAGTCTTATTGTAGTAATGAGAGTCTGAAGACATACTGGGATCTTTTAAAGACAGAAGGAGAAATAAGAAAGTAGATGATGGTATGTGCAAAAGTGCATAAAAGCAAAAGAGAAATGGAGTTGTTTGAATTTAGGAGATGGAGAGGTTTCTTTTTTTTAATTATGAATACTATAATATTGTATATACCATTGAGAATAATTCTATAAAGAGGTCAGAAGTTGTTGATGAAACAAAATGAAGGGATAATCAAAAAAAAAAAAATAAGGCTCAGAGAGGATGAAAGAATGAGAGCTATAGCACAAAGTAAAGAAAAAGCCTGTCATGGGAAGAGGGACTCCATCTCCTAAGCAAAAGGAGCAAAAGACAGAGAAGATAGGTATAATATTTGAGGGCAGGAATATGAGGGGACTAATCTATGATACATACAACACTGATGGAGATCTCATTAGGGTAGTCTTATTGTAGTAATGAGAGTCTGAAGACATACTGGGATCTTTTAAAGACAGAAGGAGAAATAAGAAAGTAGATGATGGTATGTGCAAAAGTGCATAAAAGCAAAAGAGAAATGGAGTTGTTTGAATTTAGGAGATGGAGAGGTTTCTTTTTTTTAATTATGAATACTATAATATTGTATATACCATTGAGAATAATTCTATAAAGAGGTCAGAAGTTGTTGATGAAACAAAATGAAGGGATAATCAAAAAAAAAAAATAAGGCTCAGAGAGGATGAAAGAATGAGAGCTATAGCACAAAGTAAAGAAAAAGCCTGTCATGGGAAGAGGGACTCCATCTCCTAAGCAAAAGGAGCAAAAGACAGAGAAGATAGGTATAATATTTGAGGGCAGGAATATGAGGGGACTAATCTAACCATTTCTATTTTATTAAGTGAATTATGAAAGACATGAACTAAGAGAGACAGGGTAGAAAAGTCATCTTGAAAAGTGAGCAACTGAGTTTGCCAAAGAGATGGAGTAAAACTACAAAGCTGCAGAGCAACACTGAATGCCTGTCTTAGTCCTCTGAGCTACTGTAGCTACCATAAACTAGGTAATTTATTAATGACAGAAATTTGTTCCTCATACTTCTGGCAGTTAAGTTCAAGATCAAGGCACAGGCAGAGCTGGTCTCTGGTGAGGGCCTCCTTCCTCACTGAAGGCAACCTCCTCACTACAACCTTACCTGGTAGAAGGGATGAAGAGTCTTTCTAAGCTTTTTAAATAAGGCGCTAATCCCATTCATGAGGACTCCATGCTGATGACTTAATCACGCCTAGAGACCCTACCTCCTCATACCACCTTCATGTTGGAGGTGAAGGCTTCAACATAAGAATTTGTGGTGAACATAGACATTCAGATGACTGCAGTACCCATATGACAACTGTGATAGTGAGTTTAAAGCAAAGTCAGTCGGTCCATTTGTAAAATGTTTCTCACGTAATATTTGCCTGCTCAGGTATAGGTCTAGAGAAAGACATAGATAAGCTTAATCAGAGAAAGGTTTTGCCAGGTAAATACTTTTTCTTTTGAAAAACAGGCTAATATACAATGCCCAAGATTATACTTAAGCCAAAACAAATAGTTAAAAATGCAAACTATGAATTACATAAATCTAAGTATTATGCTAATTGTTACCATTTATAATCTTTTATTTTGACTTGGTTCTCAGTATCATGATACATTCTGCCATAACTAGTCTCTCACTAGTTATTTCAGTTTTGCCTCCCCTTTCCAGTCATACTTTTTCTAAATACACAGTGATGAGATATATAAAAATACTGCAAAGATTTTTGTTTTTGAAATAGTTTAATATTTTATTTGAGAAAACCAGGCAGTAAATAAAATACATTTTTTTCCTACAAAACAAAGGAATTCACTAATGGTAAAGTATCAATCTTTTTCCACAGAAGAAATAAATTATGTAAAATTTAAGCTGTTGATTTATATTATAATTTTGTCTCTTTTATGTCACACATATCCACTGAAGAAAGACTAAAATACAGATGTATACCAAAATGGATTCTCCAAAAAAACTTAAAAAAATTTTTTTTATTATTATTATTGTTATAATTTGCCAGAGGGTACATGCACTTACCAGAGAAAAACAGACAGCAAGCGAGCGAGCGAGCGAGCAAGTGAGAGGGTAAGAAGGCACCCACCCCCCAGGGGTAGTGGAGAGAGAAAGAGAGTGAAAAGGCACTCCCTAGGGGGACACCCCCAGGGGAGAAAGGCTGCCCAGCAATCCCTTTTTCATTCTCCTTTTGGGATTTTGGGCACATACTCCTGGTGTTTTTTCAAGCCACCAGGCCCAGGACTCAAACAGTGCAGTCAGCCATCCAACTGCCTGAACCACTATGCCACCAGCTGGTCCCCCAAACTTATTAGTTATAAAAAATTATAAACAGGCCACACTTTGTAAGTACTAATTTATGTTATATACTATTGGGTTGTCAGAAAAATCATGACACAGTTTTGCATAGAAAAATAATCATGACTTTCCTGAAGACCTGATATATGATCTACTATAAATAGTAACTCTATTATTATTAATTTTGAAATATTTTAAACTAGTCACTTTTTTTCCTTGTACCTCAGTTTTTCACTTATTATTTAGGGACATATCCCTTTTTGTAGATTCACCAGAAATCAAGATATTTTGCTAAAAAACACTGGTTGTTAAAACCTAACCACAAAGATAAGTCACATCAAACAGTTTTTCCTTTTATTTTTAAATTACTTTTTAAAATACAGCAAATTTGAATCGTCCTTAGAGGTAAAGTTCTAAAGTTGGTGCCCAGATCGTACTTTGTGAGGGATGCCATGGAGATAGACCTGCTACCACTGACAACACTCTTCTTGCAGTTCTCCCTTTGCTGTTCAGTAGATCACTATTTCTTTGGTTTGAATACCAAATAAAACTTGTGGTTGGTTGGACTGTTAAACACCAGGTTGCTGTGCAGCTTCAGGCCTCTGCTCCTAGCACTCTCTGGGAGTGCTCAGCTCTACCTCAAGTTCTGTCCAGGACATCTAGAGTGGAATCCCTATTTAAATTTGTTTTCTTTTTTTCCTTTTTGCTCAGTGTATACGTAAAACTGCATAAAAATATATGTAGTCTATTGCGCCCTATGTGCTAAAGTAAAATGGAAAAGAGATTTGCAGGTATGTACACCTGTAGCACAATCCACTGTTATTTTTCTCCTTCCTAATAGCTTCTTTAAGGCAGTTATTTTGGAGATATAGACAGAGGCTAAATTCAAAAAAATTATTAAATACAACTATTCAAATAAAAGCCATAAATCTTTAAGTAAAGAGACATTTATTAGGCCATATCCTTATACTAATTCCTGTTTAGACAAATTATTTTTTTCATGAGCTGTCAATTTAGAACTAGTTCATAGAAAAGGAAAACCTCTCAAATCTCTTATACCGTTGTTTGCCATACATTTATGTTCCAGAATACAGGGGACACTACAGAGCTGTAGAGGTGGATGGCTCAGAAGATAGCACTTCTATGGAGAGCAGATACGGAGCAATTCTAACAGGTCAGAATGTTACTTACTTCCATGTTATTGAGACCGAAAGAAATTCTTGGGACCTATAATCTTAGGACACACCAAAAAAAGCTGGAAGTATTAAATTTCAAAGGATTAATATACCATAAGCAAGATCACCTTCAGTGTTTTAGGGATGCATTATTTCGTGAACACAATTACACGAGCTCATCAGGAGAGAAGTGTCTGCACTTGGTGCGGTGAACGGTGTAGAATGCTCTCTGGATCTTTGTATTCGTTGACTGGGTTCATCACAGCTGCATACACTTCCGCATAGGCTCTGCAGACTAATTCTGTAGACTGTTTTACAATCTGCTCTCTGGTGATAAACAAACAAAATGAACACACTTTCTGGAAATACTAGGAATCGTAAGGAAACTTTATCTTTGAAACAATGCATTTCATTTTGATAATTACCAGATATAACGCTACACAAATTATTGGGTTGTCTGAAAAATCATGATGTATTTTTGCACAGCAAAACAGAAAAATACATCATGACTTTTCTGACAATCCAATATATGTCTTGATTTTGGGATAAAATATATTTCTAAATATATATTATTTATTAAAAGTATTCCCCATTACTATGTAGGTAATGCACGGTGGGAACTGTGTTTTATTCACTGTGGTATATCCTTCAGGCTAGGAGAATACATTGTATATAGTAGCTGCTGAACAAGAAATAGAAAGTGTGACCCAACATCCATGTATGGATTTGCAAAAACCGCTGATAACATATCAACCTTGAAAAAAGATGTTCATGTTATTCAAGTTTACAGAAACTTTTCTCTCTCAAAAAAACTTACAATAATCAGCCCTTACACCTAGAGCTCCTACACTAATAACCACATCCCTGACATTTCTTTCCTTCTCTCTAGAACACTAGGCAAAAATGTCACACTTGCTTACAACAAACTGCAGCATTCTCAAATGTTTCCATAAAATACATAAAAGAATAATACACATAGTCTTGCAAATATTTTAGAAATTAACCAGCTGGAAAAAAACAGTACTAGGCTGGTTAAACCTGAATCCACACCCTCTTTTAATGACAATTATATCCTGTCATCTTCAGCTGCTTGCATTATTTATTCATTAGACCTAGTCATGAGAACCGTTGCATTACTTTTCTGATTTTTACAATAATCTAAATTAAATTATCCATCATAAGCAGTGTTATTAATCCTTTTAGGATTAAAAAAATTAACATGGTCTTATTGGAAAAGATAAAGAGGTAGTAAAAGCTGGTTGAGAAAAGTCTTTCACATTGTGTAGAAAAAAAGAAACTGTTCCTTCTGGTCTATCCACTAGTTGCAAAGTTAATGGGATAGGAACAAAACAGAATGAGATTCTCCAAAGTGATTCCCAGTCAAACTCAAACTTAGAGTAAGAAGTATAGCTGATAGTGTAACTCCATATTTCTGAATAAGTGTAAGAGTAAATTTATCTGAACAAAGTCAAATACATTTATTGTGACCACACATTCACCTTCATTAAATGTGTACTAATGATTTCTATATGGTACAGTGAAGACACAATGATATGGTGAATTACTGTCAGAAGACTCCGTTGAAGCCCTGCCACTATTTTATTACTGCCTTTAACAAGTAACTTAATCTCTCCAGAACTAATTTCTTCATTGTAAAACAAAGTACTGAACTAAGTAATCTTTATAAGCTACTTTCAGTTTTTAAATTATACTATTCCATTGAGAGTTGGAGCAATTTAATGAGCTGTTTTTAAAAACAAAACAAAACACCTCTATGTGTCTATTTCTCCACTTACATATCAGTTTTTAAATTATACTATTCCATTGAGAGTTGGAGCAATTTAATGAGCTGTTTTTAAAAACAAAACACCTCTATGTGTCTATTTCTCTACTTACATATATGTACAGATATACAATACACACACTGTTTTAGGGAATTTGGTTCCCTAAATAATGATTAATAAGCATATCAGTTATTTGCATATAAATGGTATCTGTAGTGCTAAAACAGGTTTATTCTCTTGCTGCTTTTCTACCCCTTTTATTTATAATAATTATTATGCATATTCATTCTTTATCTTTAAAAATACCTATATATTTATCTGTCAATCTATCTGTCTTGTCTGCCTGCCTGTCTCATGTCTGGGCCTAAATTAATCATTAATATCATGTATGAAATACAGTCTCAAATAATGATGAATCATTTTACAAATAGTAAATGCTCAAAATAGAACACTCCGTTTATTGCATAAATAAGTACAAAATGACCAGCAAATCATCTCAGCCCATTAATGAGTTTCTGAAAGCTCTTGAATGCTGAGCAGGTGTTCTAGCACAGAGAGCCACCTGAGCTTACCTACTACACTCTGTTCAATCACAGCTATGCCTTAGCTCATGGGTGAACGGACAGTATTTTAGGAATGGTTTCTGTCCCGTTTTTACAAGACCAAAGGACATACGAAAAGGCCAGGTGAAAAGAGGGAAGGAAGTGAGATACTTTTTATTTGAATATAAGCTATAAGAGAACTGCAAAAAGTTTGTGGAAAATAGAATTAAAGTATAAGTTTATTCTGGTGCAAAATTTCTCTAATTCATATTCCCCCACCCGTTTGTTTTTTTTTTTTAAAGAGATTTTTGCTATAGGGCACACATGCTCGTCAGAGAGACAGAAAGCGAGGGAGGGATGACCATGCCACAATCCGTTCTCCTCCATTCTCCTCTAGAGATTTTGGGTATGCATGCACAAGGCCGAGTATGTTTTTAAGCCACTAGTCCGGAACTCAAAACACAGTCAACTATGTGGGAGTTCAACGACATAACCATTACGCCATCTGCTGGTCCCCATAATACACATTTTCTATGAGTTCTTTTAAGACTTCTCATACGATTGCCTATAAGGTTAGACCACTATATTTCCTGGTCTCTTTGCTACCACGTGATTGTCATAGGTATTTAATTAATAGGTGGTGCTCTAATGGCCTTTAGAAAGTGTGATAGTCCTTCCAGGGCAAGTTTAATTTTCAAATCTTAAAAACATAATCCATGAAAAATGAACATGTCAAAAATTTAATAACTCACTAAAGGAGGAAACTACTAAGATGATAAGCTTGTTCGAAGATAATTTTCAGTAACTGGTCATTTATAGGCATTTGAAATAAAAAGGGTGGAATAAAATAGGTTAGATTAAAAAAAGGGGTTAATGTGCTAGAAAATAAGAAAAACTGTAATATTTGGAATATCTCTTCTATCAGACAGAAAGTATTAATTAACATGTCCACCTAGATTGGGACCTTTAATCAGTAGTAAACCAAGAGTCAAAGATACATTCCTCTAAATAGTTGCTGATGGGCCTTGTTAACAATGCTTCATTATGACAATGTAAGGACATGATATTCTTCCAGATCTCATCTACCTATTTCCACGTTTTAGAAGGTCTTTCTTGACATTTTTTATATTTAGAAAGTAGCTTGCTAAACCAGTGTGTCATACAACATATACAATATTGGGTTATCAGAAAAGTCATGACATATTTTCCTAAGTTTTTTATGCAAAAACGTGTCATGACTTTTCTGACAACCCAGTATTATGTAGCTAATTTACTGTTAGGCAACAAAAAATATAAAAGAACTTAAGATGAAGATCAGTTTGTTATAGAATTTTTTTTTGGCGGTGGGTGGGGTGGGGTTATAGAGAAGGTATGTCAAAGAGAGACAGAGAGAAGGAGAGAAAACTAGAAAGCACCTCCCAGGGGTTATGACCATGTAGCAATCTCTTCTCCTCCATCATCCACTTAAGATTTTGGACAAGCATGCACACACCCCTGGTGTTTTTTGAATGGCACAATCAGTCACACGGCCCCAAGGCAACATATTTCAATTATTTATGCATCAGAATGCCACAATTTTTTTTTAAGAGAGACTTTTTAAATAAAATACCTGCGCTCATCAGACAGAGAGACAGACAGAAAGAAGTAATCACCCCTCAGGGGGATGGCCACATCACAATCTCCTCCACTGTCTTCTCCTCCATCCTCCTCTCATGATCTTGGGCATGTAAGCACATGTACCCAGGGTAAGTTTTAAATCACTGGGTCTAGGACTCGGGAACCCAGCACCATAATCACTATGACATCTGTTGGCCCCCAAAATGCCACCAATTAATTCATGCAATTTTTCCAGTTACAAATGTCCCAGTGTCATCACAATCTAGTAGTATATAAATTATTTATTTATTTATTTTTTAATGGTGCATGCACTCACCAGTGAAGGACAGAGAGGAAAAAAAGTGAGAAATCTCTCCTCAGGGGTGGCCACACTACAATTCCTTGTCCTCCGGTATCCTCTCAGGAATTTAGGCATGCATGCATGCAAACATGTCTGGCGTGATTTTCAAGTGACTGGGTCTGGGACTTGAACCATGGCTGCCCATGTGGGAATCTAGCGCCTTAACCACTACGCCACCTACAGGCCCCTAAAAAATCTTAATAAAGATTAATATATAGGGACCAGCAGATGGCGTGACAGTTATGTCTCTAGACTCCACGTAGTTGACCGCAGTTCGAGTACCAGACCTAGTGGCTTAAACTCACGCCAGGATTGTGTGTGTGTGTGTGTGTGTGTGTGTGTGTGTCCAAGATCCCAAGATGCAAATGAAGAAGGGACAGCAGCATGGCCATTCTCCCAGGGGGCGATTTCTCACTTTCTGTTTCTCTGTCACTGTCTTTCTGGCGAGCACACGTATGCTATTGCAAAAATACCTCTTAGGAAAAAAAAATTAATATCTAACTAAACGAAGTTATCATTCTCATCTTAAAATATGTTCATAGAAATTAACTGCATTTTCAAAAATGTAGTATAAATAATGCACTTAAATCACTGCTGAGATGAAAAATGAAGTGCTTATTTCCCAAATCAGTGAGCTTGTCATTAGTCAGTACTTTAGGATTTTGGTTGCCATAACAACATGATACAACTTTCATCATTATCATAAACCCAACATTTCTAAAAATAGCTTATTTCAACATTCAAGTTCTCTGATCATTAAAGGTGAGCTTTATTATTAGCATCATGGTTAAGAGTGCAGTAAGATATGTCACAGGAGAAAGGACGGTGTTAAAAATTAAAGCCTGAAAAAACTAAAACTAAAGTATGATAATATTCTTAAAAATAAAAGATTTTGTCTTTATTGCAATATAAACATCAAAAATGTCAAAATGGGTCAAGTCAAACTTATCTCAGGTCAGTTTTCTGTCTCTAAGTAAAATGAAAGCATATTGGTTTTTTGTTTTGTTTTGTTGTTTTTTTTAAGATATTTTTTTTTTTTGCTATAGAGCATGTGTGCTTGCTGGAGAGACAGAGGGACACAGAGAGATGAAAAGCAAGAAATCACCCTCCAGGGGGATGGTCATGCTGCAATTCCTTCTACTCCATTCTCTTCTCAGGATATTGGGCACGCATGCACACGCACCTGGCCTGAGTTTCAGGTCTGGGACTTGAACCATGGTGGACCATGTGGGAGTCTAGTAATGTAACTATTATGCCATCCGCTGGTCCCAAGAACGTAGTTTTTATGATGCCAAGGTACGTATTTCATATGTTTATCACATATGCCAAACATCTTTGAGTACTCATTCTTTAAAAAAACAGTAATTGTAATATAAAAAGAATTACAGTCTGGTGCTGAAAAGAATGACCTTTAGAATCAGAAATACTGGATTCAAATCCTGGCTCTGCTTCTTACTAATTATTTGACCTGAGTTCAATTACCTGATCTTTCTAAGCAATGTCTTATATTATAAAGCAGAGATGCTAATTTATAGGCTTAAAGAGAGCATTAGATTAAGAAATTCATTAAAGGATCACTCATGGTAGGTGTTCAGATTAGGCCACAGTAATTGGGTAGATGCTGATAAAGAGTAAAAAAAGAGAATAATTCAAAGGCTCATATGATAATCCAGATAAGATGATACCTTGAACCAGCGTGGTAAATATGAAGACACTTGAAAGTGATCAGAATCCCTTCTCACCTACTTATTTCTAGAATATTTAAAATAATAGTTCCATGATTTTTTTTTTTTTTCTTTTTCTATAAGACAAGTCTGCTTGTCAGAAACAAAGACAGAGAGACAGGGAAAGTGAGCAATCATTTCCAGGGGAACAGCCATGCCACAATCCTTCTCCTCCATTCTCCTTTCAGGATTTTGGGTACACATGCACATATGCCTGGCATGATTTTCAAGTTACCAGGTCCAACACTCAAACCACAAAGTTGGACATGTGGGATCTAGTACCTTTTTTTTTTTTTGGAGAGGTTTTTGTTATAGGGCACATGCACTCACCAGACAGACAGAGAGACAGACAGACAAACAGTGAGAAATCAGCCCCCCCAGGGATGGCCACACTGCAATCCCTTCTCCTCTGGGGGGGAGGGGGGAAGGACGGCCACGCCACAATTGCTTCTCCTCCATTCTCCTCTTGGATCTTGAGCACGCACGCACACATGCCCAGTGTGAGTTTAAGCCACTGAGTCCAGGACTTGAACCGCAGTCGACTACATGGGAGTCCAGTGACAGAGCCATTATGCTAACTGTTGGTGCCAGAATCTAGTACCTTAACCTCCATGCCACCTGCTTGTCCAGGAATTCTGATTAGAGTTATGCTGAATTTACAGATTAATCTGTTTCATTTGTGAATTTTCCCATCTATAAGCACAGTATGCCTATTTATTCAGCTATTTAAGAACTTTCAATGAAGTTTTATAGTTTGTTCATATAAATTTCCATATATATTATTTGATTCATTCCTAGGAAAAAATCTTGTAGTTATTATGGTAAAGTCCTTTTTGTTTAATTATATGTTCTAATTAGCTATTGCTGATAGAGGAAAGGTACCAATTTTTAATGTTAATTTTGAATCTGGCCAAGTAACAACTCTATTTCAGTTCTATTAATTTGTTAATTTCTTTGGTTTTGGCACAAACATCTAAAATTAATGGGTTTCACTAATTATTTTCAGTATTTAACTAAACTCATTGTACTGACTAGAAGAACCAAAGACTAGATATGATAATAAGTATGCATATCTAATTTTGAACATCAATGAAAATGTGAAATGTTTCATCACTAAGCATGATATTTGCTGTAGATGTTTCAATATGGTCTTTAGATGTCTCTTGTAAAATTGTATTATTTTCTAACTGGCTTATGTATTGAGTTATAGTAAGATTATTCTCTGTATGCTTTGGTTATGGTATATTCTTTTAATGCAATGGTATGATTACTTATTTTGTAAAGTTTTTTTATGTTTTACACTTCATGTTTAACATCTTCTTAAGTGTATCTTTTATCAATATAAGATATTTTCTCCTTTGAGCTTTTAATTATCTTTAAGTTTAATTTTGTCTACTAATATGGCTATTCCTGTTTTCTTTTTGTGCCATTTTGTTTTAGATGTCTCTCATAAAGACATCTAAGCTTTTTAAAACCTAAACTGAGACTCTCCACTATTAAAATAGGATAATTTATTTACATTCATTGAAAAACTTTAGTTTGAAATTTATAAAAGCAAGCTTGTTTTAAATTTTTCTAGTTCTCATACTTTTTATTTCCTTTCTGCTCATTCTCACATTAGCTTGGTGAATGTTTTAAGAGTACCTGAAAATGTATATTTCTTGTAGTTGTGTGTACTACTCTATATTTCTATTATAATGGTTGAGGTTTGTGGTATGGTTCAGGTCTTTCACATTACACTGACTCTACTTTTTTTTTTATCTCTTAGAGAAGAGTATTGAAATATCTGTAATTTGGGATCAGCAGAAAGCATAATGGTTACGTCACTGGACTCACATGTAGTCAACTGCGGCTCGAGTCCTGGACCTGGTAACTTAAAACTCATGCCAGGGCGTATGTGTGTGCATGCGCAAGATCCCAAGAGGAGAATGAAGAAGAAGGGATTGCAGTATGGCTATCCTCATGGGGAGTGATTTCTCACTTTCTGTCTCTCTGTCTCTGTGAATCTAGAAAGTGCATACACCCTATAGCAAAAATCTCTAATAAAAGAAAAATAACTGTAAGTCTTCATGTATCTATTCCTCCTCAATTCTGTAAAGTTTTACTTCATGTTATTTGCAGGCTTACTATTAGACATACATATCTGGAATTATATATTCTTCAAAAATTGATTCTATTGGACAGCTCCATGGCTCCTGCGATCTAGCCATTTTGGGGGAAACGGAGAAATGAAGAGGTCCCACTGATAATTCGGCCTCCAGCATACAAAACTCGCGTGATTGAACTTCCAAGTTTGGGAAGAAACCGACCATCCACCAGATGACTAGAAATTGCTGCAGGACCACAAGAAATACCGGGAAGCAGGAAAATACCCCTCCTCCAAGGGAAATGGATAGCTCCTCTTCATCCACACATAGTTCAATGGAAATCATGGAAATGTCTGATAAAGAATTCAGAACATTCATAATGGCAAAGCTAACAGAGATGGAAGAGAAGAGAGATAAGGAACTGCTGAAGAGGAAGGAGAAAGGAGCTGAAGAGTTCCAGGAGGTGAG
>NW_006159904.1:3850698-3861850 GCF_000334495.1 Tupaia belangeri chinensis | reverse complement strand
GATAACATGCATGATTAAGCCACTATGCAGTTTATTCTAGATGGGAAACCACATTTAGTATGTTGTGATGATGCTCAGGGAATGAATGTAAATTAATTTAAAAAATTTTTCAGAGGAAAAATAAAAAAGCATTAAAAATGCATTTTGATGACTGCGCTCAGGGAATGAATGTAAATTAATTTAAAAAATTTTTCAGAGGAAAAATAAAAAAGCATTAAAAATGCATTTTGATAACTGCAGTAAGCCATATAGCCCTAGCTAGGTGCTACTTTATAGTATGTTCATTCTATTCACTGAGGTTTATGCCTAAAGTCAGACTTGTGTTCATGGATATGTATTTATCAGCTGTGCTTGCTATTGAAAATATTTAGATGTATAAAGATATTTAGTGAAACAATAAAATGGGGGAGGCATAGAAAGCAACAACAGATGCCAGACACAGTGTGGGAGGAGGGTGGGAGATGGCAGAGGGTGAGATAGGGAATCAAGGATGGGAAAAAAGGCAAAATATACAGGAAACAAGAAATGGAAAATTATTTGTTGACAATAACACATATGTTGATGTGCTTTATTGAGTCAATATACAGTGTATTCTGAATGGAAAAATCTCATTTTGTATGCTATAATGATGTACAGTGAATAAATGTAAATAAATAAATAAATAAAAATTGATTCTATTATTGTAAAATCTGTTTTTACCTCTAGTATTATTTGTCCTGAAGTCTAGTTTTCTGCTATTAATAAAGTTACTTTAGCTTTATATGATTTTGACTGCATGGTACACCTTTTATAATATTCCTTGACTTTTAAACTATCTGTACTTTTATGTTTAAAATGGATTTCTTATAGACAATAGAAAATTTGGCCATGCTTTTTCATCCAATCTAACAATCTTTGCCTAGTAATTAGAGTGTGTAGGCCTTTTACATTTATTAGGTTGTCAGAAAAGTCATGATGCATTTTTGCATAGAAAAACATAGAAAAAAATAAGGCATGAATTTTCTAACAACCTAACAGCAAGAGTTACTTAAAAGACTGAATTTAAGATAATCATCCAATTACTTGTTTTGCATATGTCTCATCTATTCTTTTTTTTCTCCCTTTGCCTTTCCAGATATAATTTATTTTTTTTTTTGGAGAGGTTTTTGCTATAGAGCATGTGTGCTCGCCAAACAGACAAAGAGACAGAAAGTGAGAAATTACTCCCCAGGGGGGATGGCCACACCACAATCCCTTCTCCTCCGTTCTCCTCTTGGGATCTTGGGCACACACGCACCCGCGCCCGGCATGAGTTTAAGCCACCAGGTCTGGGACACGAACTACAGTCGACTACATGGGAGTCCAGCAACATAGCCATTACACTAACTGCTGGTCCCCTAGATATAATTTTTTTAACATTCTATTTTATCTATTGGCATGCTATATAATTTCTGTTTTGGGTGTTGCTTTAATCTTTATGATATGGTAAATAATATATACACTTTATGGATAGTTTAATAACCTTCCAACATCATAAAAGTACACTGCTACCATCTCCTCACAGTATCTTTTGTACTTTTGTTGACATATATTTTACTACTACATAAAAACTCCACAATTTACTGTTAGTATTTTTGCTTTAAATTAACAACTCTCATTTATTCTTGTATTTAGCATTTGCTGTGTCTTCATTCCTCTGTGTAGAATTGGATTTCCTTCTGGTCATTTTCCTTCAGCCTGAAGAACTTCCTCTGTAATCTCTTACAATTCAGTTATGTTAGAGAAATAAATCATCTCTAATTTTTTTTATCTTAAAGCATTTACCTTGTTCAGCCATGGCAGCACAAATGGTAGGGTGACAACATATGGGGCTGGAGACGCACATGAGGACTGGATTCAGATCCCAGACCAACCTAAACAGATAAAATGTGGTAGCATATGCTAATCTTGGCTATCTATGAAACTGGGATAGAAGACGTAGCAGTGACTGCCAAAAATCTCTTCCTCTCTATCCCTTTTGAAAGCAAATGTGCACATGTGGTGCACTCTATGTCTTTTCCTTTATTTACAATAGAATGCATGTGTGTCCATGTGAAAGTGAGAGACAGGAAGAGAGAAAGAGAGATAAGCATCCTCCATATGCCACAATCCTCTTCCTCCAGTCCGCCAGTCTGTCGGATCCTGGTCATTCATGCATGTGGCCCAGCATGTTTTTGGGCTGATTGGACCAGAGACTTGGACCACAGTTGCCACATGGGATCCAGTTTCTTCGGACCAGTACACCACTGCTGCATCACAAAGCCTGCCCTATATTTTTGTTTGTATGTTTTGTTTATTTCTCAGATTTTTACCAGAGGTTATGTCCTGTACTTTTTAAAATAAATATTTGTTTACACATTTAATTGATCCATCAGACTACGAGCTCCATGTAGACAGTTCAAATTTCTTTTTTTCCCTTATGTTTATTCTGAGAAAGAGACAGAGCACATACCTAACAGGGACCGCATGCTATGATTCCCCTGAGCTCCACAGCCAACCAGGATGATGGGTGTACCTAACATGTTGATAGATCCAGAAAGTAAACCAGCAGCTTGCCCAGGTGGTCCAATATTACACAGTGGTGCTACCACTGCCTGTACCACTGCAGATGGACCGAATGTCTTTTAAACCTTAACCCCTAATGCCTACAACATAGGAAGAAAATGAAATGTATAGGCAATGTTACCTAATTTCATATTTATAATTTTGTCAATATTTTTCTTAAAATCAAGAAAGACTACATGATTTTTCAATTTCTTCTAATTGTATTATGCTAATGGATGATTCTTCATCCTGAACACATTCCTAATAAACACATGATACTGAACAATTTTATAATAAATCTACAGAAAACCACTTAGGTCTAAGCCTAAAAAGTAGTTCATCTGCCTATCACAATGAATATATTATTGAACATCTATGACGTATTCATCAACATTCTAACATGTTTGTTAATTTAATGGAATGAGGGATTATGTCTATATAGTGGCAACTATATTATGAGTAATATTTTTAATTATTTACTAATAGAGATTTTGGTGCGGTATACAGCAAGGAATAAGTACAAAGAGGGTCAAATCAGATGACTTGGGGTGTTGAGACAGAAAGAAAGGTTGAGAACTATAGAATTTTAATGGCAATTCTCCAATTCTTGAAAAAATATTTTTTAAATAAATTTACTTAGTATTTAAAAGTATGTAAACTGCCTAGTTGAAAAAATATTTTTTAAATAAATTTACTTAATATTTAAAAGTACGTAAACTGCCTCCCACTAGTTGAGACCAAAAACACTTACTTCACTGTGGCACTTAGCAGAAAATTCAGCTGTGGCATTAACAGATTGTCTGGGGCTGACAGGTAACGATCAAACTGGACCTAAATGAAACAGAATGCAAAACATAAAGTGCATATATTTGCCAACAATGATTGCAAATATAACCATCTATTTCATTAATTAAATCTTAGGAAAAAGATCCCATATTCCAATTAACTAGATTATTGTGCTGAAATGAGTAAATGAGTGTTTTTTTTTTTTTCAATAGTGCAGGTAGTTGACAGACAAAGCATCCCCACCAATGGGGTGTGGCCACACAGCAATCCTTTTTCCTCCATCCTTTTATCCTGTAGGATTTGGGACACATATACATGTGCACCCAGTATGGTTTTCAAGATGCTAGGGTCAGGATTCAAACTGTGGTCAGCATGTGAGAGCTAACTTCCTATGAACAGCACTTAATCACTGTGCTACAGAGCCAGCCTCAAATGAGTATTTCTTAAAACATCCTAACTAAAACTACCAATTGTTTAATATAGTCCTTATTAGCAACACTTATTTCTAAAATCCCAAGTCCAACCATTCATTTATCTCTCTCACCAAGCTTTGGAGTAATAATAATAAGTAAAGTCATCAGATTCCAATTCTGTAATTCTTTTTCTATCTACTGCATTTGCTCATTTGTTCAATAATCCACTCAGTAGTTCAAGTGATATTTCTTGAGTACCTACTATAAGAAAGGTATTATATAGGACCAGCAGATGGTGTAATAGTTTCATCGTTGGACTCCCACAGTCAGTCATGATTTGAGTCTCAGTCCTGGTGGCTTAAAACTCATGACAGGCACGTGTATGTGCATGCCCAAAATCCCTAGAGGAGAATGGAGGAGAAGGGATTGAAGCATGGCCATCTCCCATGGTCAGGATTCAAACTGTGGTCAGCATGTGAGAGCTAACTTCCTATGAACAGCACTTAATCACTGTGCTACAGAGCCAGCCTCAAATGAGTATTTCTTAAAACATCCTAACTAAAACTACCAATTGTTTAATATAGTCCTTATTAGCAACACTTATTTCTAAAATCCCAAGTCCAACCATTCATTTATCTCTCTCACCAAGCTTTGGAGTAATAATAATAAGTAAAGTCATCAGATTCCAATTCTGTAATTCTTTTTCTATCTACTGCATTTGCTCATTTGTTCAATAATCCACTCAGTAGTTCAAGTGATATTTCTTGAGTACCTACTATAAGAAAGGTATTATATAGGACCAGCAGATGGTGTAATAGTTTCATCGTTGGACTCCCACAGTCAGTCATGATTTGAGTCTCAGTCCTGGTGGCTTAAAACTCATGACAGGCACGTGTATGTGCATGCCCAAAATCCCTAGAGGAGAATGGAGGAGAAGGGATTGAAGCATGGCCATCTCCCATGGGGAGTGATTTCTCACCTTCTGTCTCTCTAGCAAGCATGCACACCCTATAGAGCAAAAAATCTCTCTCAAAAAAAGAGAAAGGTACTATGTTAGGGAAGGGAAATGTAGTAATGAGCATAAGAAGACAATCACTAGCTTCAAAGAACTTATAGCCTCAAGAGGTTTAATACTGTAAGTATGTATATATCACTATAAACAGTGTTAAATGTTGTGAAGAAAAACACAAAGGCACTGTGAAGTGTAATCAGAACCTAATCTGAGGAAAGGATACTTGAAGCAAGACCTTTAAGGTAAAGAATCATTAGGGCAGGGTGAGGGAGGATTCAGGAGGAGAAGACAGTATGGATAAAAGTTTGAGGTGAAAAAATGACTATATAAGTAGAAATAATGTAAGACTTATACATTTTAATAATGTTAATTCTTATAATAAAAGCATTAAGTAGGAAAGTAATGTGATTTAAGTTTTAAGAAGATAAATCTGGCTATAGAAAGAAATGACTGGAAGACTAATAAATGCAAAGATGCTGACTACGAGCTACTTTTAGACTTTTAGACTACAAGGGCAGTCAAGACGGAAAGAAGTGGAGATATTTGAGACAATAAATATAAAATCATTAAAATTTGGTTACAGATAGGATGAAGGGGTTGACTGGTAGGTTTGGGATCTATATAAATTCACAGTATTACAATACATATATTCACAGTATTAACAATATATAACTATTCTTCACTTATTAAGTTGTGAAACAACTACAACCCTTACTACATATTCCCTATTTTTATCCCACTTCTTAGCATGCTGGATGCCTAGAAAAAAACAGAGACAGTAATTATGATAATAGATATTAGGTTGTCGGGAAAGTCATGACATGTTTTTCTATGCAAAAGTGCATCATGACTTTTCCAATGACCCGACAGATATTTTAGATATGCTGAACTGAGTGCCTCTGAAACCCCAACTAGAGGCAAGAAGAAATTGCACATAAATCCTTGGATAACATACAAACGTCAACTAAGACTTAGTTTCTTTAAAAACAATATATTCAACAGTCTCTGAGTTGTTTTGTTTTGTTTTGTTTAATTTTGCCAGAGGGCATATGTGCTTATCAGAGAGGAGGAGAGAAGAAAGCACCTCCCACAGGGTCTGGTCGGGCCACAATCCCTTCTCCCCCATCTCTTCTTCCTTTCAGGATTTTGGGCATGCATGCACATACAACCAGTGTGTTCTCAAGCTGCTGAGTTCAGGACTCAAACTGTGTGGTCGGTTATATGGGACCCAGATGTCTCAATCACCAGGCCATAGGCTAGCCCCTCAACTTAAATGTTTTAAAAATTAAGACAAGGTATATAAGAATTTACAATGGGGTTTAAAAATATTTTGTAGGTTATATTACAGAATGAATATGTATCAAGAGAGAAAAAGAAACAGAGGGAGAAAACATATCTATTTAATACTAAGTAATGTGACTGATCTTTGTGTGACTGTATGTCATAATTCTTAGAGGTAAATACCTTAAAGTGAAATTACTGGATAGTATGGTTAATGTATATATACCTTCCTAAAAAATTAATGCCTTTTTCAAGAATCTAAATCCATTACTTTCACTTGAACTATTTTTTTTAATTGCCAGAGGGCATGTGTATGCCTGCGTGCGTGCACCCTTAAGAGAGGAGGAAACAAAGCACCCTCTAACGGGTTGTGGTACACTATAATCCTTTTTCCTCTATTTCCTCAATTTTCATCAGGATTTGGGGCATGCATGGACAAATGCCCAGTATGTTATTCAAGTCACCAGGACTATAATTAGAACCATGGTTGGTTGTGTAGGATCCAGCTCCCAATGCACAGCACTTAACTACTGTGCTAGATGACCAGTCCATATTTGAATTTTTTTGTATCAAATTATCTTTGCTATTATGGTTTTTGTTTGCTATATAAAAATTATGACTGTTACTTCTATACAAAGTATCTTTTAGCATGACATAATATTCCTTACTTATCCTACTTAGTGTTTTTAAACTATTATTTTGTGTAGTAATATTAGACAGTGAACTCTGTTTATCTGCTGGGTATCTTACGAACTTATGCCTTTATTTTTAGTTTTGTTCTGGAATATGAAATATAGGAAAGCCCTGGAATGAAAAAAGCCATCCTGAGACCAGCAGATGGTGTAATGGTTACGTTGTGGGACTCCCACGTAGTCAATAGCAGTTCGAGTCCCAGACTTGGCGGCTTAAAACTCACGCCAGGCACATGTGTGTGCACGACCAAAAACCCGAGAGGGGAATGGAAGAGAAGGCATTGCAGAGTGGCCATTGCCCCAGGGTGGTGATTTCTTGCTTTCTATCACTGTCTCTCTGGTGGGTGTATGTGCCCTACAGCAAAAAAAACACTCTCTTTAAACAAAGAGAAAAGCCATCCTACACAACTACTTATAAAAGTCAAATCACTGTGACAGTGAATACATGTCAGTACTTTAAGCAATTAGGATAAGTGGTATAATATAATTGTTAGACCCATAGGCTTTGGAGGTTCACTTCCTGCCTTGAAGAGAATTATTATGAAAATTAAGAGTTAATAAATGAAAAACGCTTGGCATGCTCATTAAATGTTAATGGCTATTTTGTGCACTGTTGCTGTTGCTGCTATTACAGTGCCCATAGGGAATCTGTACGAGGGATAGGACTACATGCTTTGAATGTCATCAGTGGATGTGTATATGATGTCTATACACAGGACAGAGAAGCAAACAAGCAAAAGTGGTGCTCATGTAGAAAGGTGCAAACTCTTCCCTTGAAAAGGTAATACAGTGGAGGTTTAGTGAGTTGACCACTTAAGAGTAATCGAATTTAAAGACTGGAATATAATTTTAGTTATCATCTCAGGAGGAAGTCAAGAACTGCATCATGGCAGTAGAACGTCTCTATCGTCTATGATGATATACTCTAACTTTCGGACAGCTGTCATTCCTGTTTCTCTATCAAATTAGAAATAAAATAGAAAATGAAGAAATTCTAAGCGGCAATGATGAGACTATCAGGTATGGGGGAATAAATATTATTGTAAACATAAGTCTTAGACCTGCTCAGCTAAACAAACACATGCTTAATCGTTATTATCACAACCAGTATGAATACAGCATATCAGGGATAAAAATTATCATCCAGGACAAAATTATCACAAAGCAAAAAATGGAGAATAATTTTCTACAAAGAAACAAAAATTGAAATTCTTATATACTTACCATTGCAGCCTTCAGTGCCACAGAATCTAGGTTGGGCAAATTAGCTAAAGAGCCCTATTTTTAAGAAAAAGGAAAAAAAAAAAAAAGCAGTATGTAAAAAAGAAGATACACATTTCAGATCACTTATAGAATATAGTCCATTAATGGATTGTCCCAATTTGGAAAATCATTTAGCTTATTTTGAAAGAGAGGTTTCTGGAACAAGTGTCATCTCTCCAACCTCAGTAAGAGGTAGGAATATGATATGTTAGAGAGAGTAAGTTTGTTTACAATAGAAATATCACAATACTTCACATTTATTCAAAAGTTAAAGAAGAACTTGGAAAGTGCCATTGAGATAGTGAGGCTGAAGACTTTTACTTTGGAAATTTTAGAAAGTAAAAGAAAGGTAGCAGAAGAAGTTCCTATTGGTAGAAATTTGATTACTGGTTTTGCAAAGAAAAAATTGTAAGTTTTGACAGCTTACTTAAAGAGTTATTGCACTGTAATATACTGTTCATCTTAATGTCATTTGAAAGAGTTCTTTGCCTTTTTTTTAAAAAAAGATGGCTTATAAAGTTTTCTAGGATTCCCACTACTACATTACCTATCTCTACTGTAGGTCTATAATTTAATAAGATCATATGTCAGCCCCAGAAATTACTACTCTTCCTAAGTAATGGGTCATGACTTATTAGAGACTGTAATATATATAGTTATCTATTTATTCAATTAACTGACAGTGACATAGGACTCAAACATTTATCAGTATGAATATACTTTATACACTTTACAATACTAATTTAAAATTTTTCTTTTTTTTTTTTTTTTGGAGAGGTCTTTCACTATAGGGCACGTGAACTCGCCAGACAGACAGAGAGAGACATAGAGACAGAAAGCGAGAAATCACCCCCCAGGGGGGATGGTCACGCCACAATCCCTTCTCCTCTATTCTCTTGGGATCTTGGGCACGCACGCACATGCACCCGGCATGAGTTTTAAGCCACCCGGTCCAAGACGCAAATCGCGGTCGACTATGTGGGAGTCCAGCGACATAGCCATTACGCTAACTGCTGGTTCCCTACTTTTTTTTTAAGAGAGATTTTTTGCTATAGGAACATGTGCTCACTGGAGAGACAAGAGACAGAGAAACAAAAAGAAAGAAATCATCCTCCAGGGGTATGGCCACACCACAACACCTTCTCCATTCTCTGTGCAGGATTTTGGGCATGCATGCACACGCATCCAGCATAAGTTTTAAGCTGTTAGGTCGGGGGCGCAAACTAAAGGTGACTACATGGGAGTCCAGTGGCATAACCATTACTATCTGCTGGTCCCAAATTTTTCTACTTTTAACCAAAACTATTTGTAGTACAAAAAATAGTTAATATTTTTGGAGTACTCTTCTATATCTCAGGCCATTATCTAAAAACTATATGCGGTTCACTTTACAATCTCCAGAACAATTCCATTACTCAGATATTATTATTATCCCGAATTTCCAGATAAAGAAACTAACATAGAGAAATAAGTCACTTTCCCAGAAAAACAGAGTTTATAGGAAAGCCAAGTTTCAAATAGAGTTTGGCTCTAGAAGCCATACTTGAAACTGGCATATTTTGCAAATTACAAACATTTATGTGCTTACCTGTTCAGGTTTATGTTGCTGTACAGTGTTATAGACATAACTCAAGCCTACTTTAGTTAAAACGTAAGAGGCTTGCTCATTTATAAGTGTGTCCAAATGTGCTTCAATCTAAAATAAAACACAAAAGAAAGAAAACATATTTAAAAGGGAATAATATTGATAAGGGCAGAGGCAGACTTCTCTGGAGTTTGAACTCTACATCATGGATTTGTTCCTTGGAATACCACAGACTGGAGTACAGAGATGGCTTCCAGAAACAGACTTTTTCTTCCCTCAAACAGAAGTCTCCTACAAAAGGGAATGTTTTACTTAAAAAGATTTACTTACCAAAGAGGACTCTAGAAACAGATATTAGCAAAAAAATTAGGGTTGCTTCTCAGCTCACTGAGTTGGTAATAAACAAAACACAAAGAACAAAATAGTAATAAAAGAATAGCAGTATAGGAACCAACAGATGGCGTAATGGTTACATAGCTGGACTCCCAAGTAGTCAACTATGGTTCGAATCCCAGACCCAGAGGCTTCAAACTCACACCCAGTGCATGTACGTACATGTCCAAAGTCCTGAGAGGAGAATATGGAGAAGGGATTGCGGCCTGGCCATTTCCCCTGGGGGGTGATTTCTCACCTTTTGGCTCTCTGTCCCTCTCTGTCTCTCTGACAAGTGCATGCTCCCTATATAAAAAATCTCTAATAATAATAATAATAAAAGAATAACAGTGTAAAATAAAATAGGAAAAATTGTAGGAAGATGATTCCTGACCTTCTCTAAATCTTACTGCCCTTCCCACATGGTGTACTGATTCAGAAAATCTAATATACCATGTGGATAAGCCTGGAGGAAATCCCATAGCAGCTAAGGCCATTAATTGTCCTAAGGATGAAGCAGGTCTGCAACAAGTAGGGGAATGTTGAAGGCCCTTGGTCAAAGATTTCAGGTTCAGGAACTGCCTAAGAAGACCTGGCTAGCAGATGTATACAGTATATGTGCCTCGGCTTTGAACTATTTAGGGGGAAATTATGTACTTCTAATAGGGGTAGAAGCCACAGAAGGGACTAACCTGGTGGGTTGATATACTTCCCACTGGGCAGAAGCCTGTCCCTCCCTTATTTTTGCTAGAACAGGCCTGAGAGTCTAGAGGTCTGCCAATCCTTAGCAAGATGTTGCCCTCGTTTTATTAGTTTGTCCATCAATGGCACAGTATATGCTAACCATAGTGTCTGTTACCAGTGAACGCTTGCCATTGTCTAAACAGCTCCAATGGCTATACTCTGCCCTCCATAAAACTTAGTGTTTTTTTTTTTTAAGAATTATTCATTTAATTTATCATTATTATTATTTTTAATTTGCTACAGGGTATGTGCACTCACCAAAGACAGAAAGAGAGAGGGAAGCAGGGAAGGTAGAATTCCAACCATTGTAGGTCATGTGAGAAGCAAGTGCCTTAACCACCTGCTGGCCCCTACAGCTGGTTTTTAAAGGAACAGTAAGCTAAGTAAAAAACTCATCTGAATAATCAGAACAAGTATCTTCCTCAGGTAACATTAAGGAAAG
>NW_006159904.1:3839037-3850664 GCF_000334495.1 Tupaia belangeri chinensis | reverse complement strand
CACTGGAAGTAAATTGGAGGCCTTACTGGACTTACAAAGAATCAAAGAAAAATAAGGCATGCAAATGTAAACATTTAATGAAACTGAAAAAGAGTTAATACCACAGATAAAATCAATGCTCTAAGAAAAAAAAAAAAGATGGAAGAAAAACAGAACAGAGCAAGTATCAAAGAAACTTAAAAAGAAAAGAGGAAAAATTGATGAGAAGCTTCTCTCCTAATCCAATCAAGGAGAGAAGTTTCAGAATATAAAAAATAACACATAGAAATGATGAGTAGGAAAATAACAGAAAACTTTACTGAACAAAGGAAAGGTTTGAGTCTTCAAGCTGAAATGGCTCTCCGGAGTCCAAGATAGAAATAATGAAAAAAAAAAAAAAAAAAAAACATACCAAAAATATCCTGGGGGAAAAAAAAAACAAACCTGAATTTTTCAATACCCACTGCTAAACTGTTTATATACACGTGATAGCACAAAATAATCAGAGACGGCTTTTATAAACATTCTGTACCAATAATCACTATGTAAAACTAGAAGCCAAGTATCTAGCAAAGTGTACAAATGATTTTTGTTTTGCCTATCACACTATTATTATTATTATTTTTATTATTATTTTTTTGGAGACGTTTTTGCTGTACAGTGCATGTGCTCACCAGAAAGACAGAGAGAGACAGAAAGTGAGAAATCACCCCCAGGGGGGATGGACACTCTGCAATCCCTTCTCCTTCATTATCCTCTCCGGATCTTGGGCATGCATGCACATGTGGCCGGTGTGAGTTTAAGCCACCAGGTCCGAGACTCAAACCACGGTCAACTACATGGGAGTCCAGTGACAGAGCCATTACACTAACTGCTGATCCCCACACTACTATTATTTTTTTAAGAGTTTTTTTTGTTTTAGGAACCAGCAGTTAGCGTAATGGCTCTGTCGCTGGACTCCCACGTAGTCGACCGCGGTTCGCGTCCTGGACCCGGTGGCTTAAAACTCACGCCAGGCGTGTGTGCGTGCATGCCCAAGATCCCGAGAGGAGAATGGAGGAGAAGGGATTGCAGTGTGACCATCGCCCATGGGGGATGATTTCTCTCTTTCTGTCTCTATGTCTCTCTCTGTCTGTCTGGTGAGCAAACGTGCCCTATAGCGAAAACTTCTCAAAAAAAAAAAAAAAAAGTTTTTTTGTTTTGTTTTGTTTGTTTGTAATTTTGTCTTTGGCTGCATGTGTTTGCTGGAGAGAAAAAGAGACAAAGATACTGAGAGGAAATGTGAGAAATCACCCCCCAGGGGCGTTGGCCATGCTGTAATCCCCTGTCCATTCTTCTCCTGGATTCTTGGGCACACAGGCACATGTGTGTAGCATGATTTTCAAGCCACCAGATCCAGGACTCAAACTCCGGTCAACCATGTGGGTGTCAGTGATGTAACCACCACACCATCTGCTGACCCCTACATTCACTCTTAAGTGATACCATTTGGTGTACAGGACTAGAGTGACAGATATATCAAATTGTAATGTTAATGCCTACTACTAGCTAACACATAGATAAAAACATATTTGTCCTCTGTAACACACTCTGTACTACTAGAGTTCAAAAAATATAGGATACTATTCACAGTTCAAAAACTAAAAACTCTATACAGTATAACTGTTCAACTTATTCATAAGATCATCATTCTATCTTCACATAAAACAGGTATCTTAAATATAACACATTATGGCTTTTTCAAATTGGAAACTAAAATACTGAATGTATGCATGTTCCTTTCATCAGATTATATCAAGTAATTCATAAAAATGAAGTCATGGAAATTAGTCAAAATAAGTAACTTAAAGCTATCAAAAAGAGAAAAAAGATTTCATCTTAGTGAATTTTATACCAAAATTTACCTGAAACTGTAGCATTTCCAGACGTCTGTCAGTGAATTCGAAAAGAGCTAACGTTGTTTTCATCATATATAGTGAATTGACCATGAAAGTGGCCATGTCAGCTGTGCCTAAATTGCTGGCTGATACGGTACACATCTGAAGGAGAGGATCGAAGACACACGATAAAACCTGTAAGTGAAAAAATAAATCAGTGACATGGGCCTAGGCAAACAGCACTTCACTTATTCACTGCTTATATTAATGCCAAACTAACTGGAAGAGAGTCAACTTACAGAAACATATAGGAAAAGGATTAAAAGAAATGATAACTATATATATGGTTTGGAAAATGGGCATCACTGAATGAGTATTTTTTAAATTGGACAGAATTAATTTCTAATTTGAAGGAAAATCAATAAGAAGGAAATCACCCAAATGTTAGGTTACAAAATGTGCAATAAAGGGGAGAAAAGTAATCTCTAAAATTAAATTGACCACATACCTGCACAAAATCAGCTTGACGGGCGTCTAATGGCACGACTGAAGAATCATGAGATGCCAAAACTTCACGCAGCAACATGAGTGTCTGGTTTAGTGCAGAACTTGGTCCCAGATCAGGAGGTGGGAGTTCAACCTGAAATAAAAAATGGCTTATCCACTGCTTCCATCTTTTTCCATTGGATTTAATGTATAAATGCCAGTTCCCAGTAAATCAAGCATATAAAAGATACAATGTAATGTCTCACATAGTTATAAATCTATAATTTATCAAAACCTTATTTTGAATTATACTAACCAGCAAAGAAAGTAAAAGGAAAGTTTTTTTGTCATATTATCTAGAATTCATGTCACTTCATTCTCTAAAGTTCAAAAATTATTGAGAAAAGTTAATATTCATTGGAATTATGGAATTATATTTTGATTTAACATTAGGCTATACTATCTAGGTTTATATAACTACAGTCTATGATATTTATACAATAACAAATTCACTTGATGCATTTCTTAGATTGTATTCCTGTTGTGATATGACACATAATTGTTAAGTTCAAATCTTAGATTTATTCTTAACAGTGTTATAGGAAAGTTAAAGGAATCTTCAAAAATTTAATGGAAAATGCATATTATGAAAAAATTATGGGTGTCCAAAACTTTCTGCACCAAAATAAACTAGTATTTTAACTCTATTTTTCCATAAACTTTCCCTCATATATCTAACTTTTTAGAGTTTCAGAAAGATTTTGTTAAGATTAAGTCTTGTAGAAAGAAAAGCACAACATTAAAAAATTATGTGTAAGAGTTTATGCATAAGTAACATCAGCATTTTTAGCAGGAAGGATGTCTGAAAATCCTTTCTCTTTCAAAAAAACAAGAAGAAAATATTTATGAAACATGCACACACACAATAAAATCTAGTCCATGCAGAGGAAAAAGTCAATAGAAACTTCCTCTGAGGAAGACCAGG
Source organism: Tupaia belangeri chinensis (assembly GCF_000334495.1). NCBI lineage: Eukaryota > Metazoa > Chordata > Mammalia > Scandentia > Tupaiidae > Tupaia > Tupaia belangeri. Next base: position 3,847,337 of record NW_006159904.1, on the reverse strand, counting down.
CACTGGACTTACTAGACAAAAATGTTATTGGAAATATGTTCAAACCCTGAAGTAAATCATGCCTGAAAGAACTAAAAGAAAATATGAATAAAATATCAATCAATTAGAGAATATGAATAAAAATAAATGACAAAGCATAACCAAGTAGAAATTCTGAAATTAAAAAAGCACAATAACTAAAATGAAAAGTTCAATATAGGGAACTAACAGCAGAAAAAAGAAGACAAGAAAATTAACAGAGAACTGTGGGACGCCAATGACAACATCAATATAATAAGGATCCCAGAAAAAAATAAAAAGGATATAATGGATCATTGGAAAAGTCATGACTTTTCCAAATACCCAGTAGAAATAGGCAAAACATATATTTGAAAAAATATTGGCAGGAAACTTCCAAAACTTGATGAAGACAGTAATCTGAACATCCAAAAAGCTAACCAAACTCCAAGCAGGATAAACTAAGAATACTGAGATATAGCAGCAGCATCCAGTCAAAAGACAAGGAGATAATTCAAACAAGGGATTCTTGATAAGACTAACAGCTGATTTCTCATCAGAAACCATGGAGGCTAGGAGACTATATGACATATTGAAGAGAGGAAAGAAATAGACTGCCACATGAGAATTTTGTATTCAGCAAAATTACTCTCTAAGAGTGAAGGAGAAATTAAGAGATTCTCAAATAAACAAAACCAAAATTCTTCACTAGACCTGCCTTATAAGAAAAAAAAAAAGAGAATCAAATACTAGATACTAATTTGATGCACATGAATAAAGAACATTAGTAAAGGTTCCAATAAAGGTGAACATAAAATGCAGTTTTTTCATATACTTTTTGTAACTCCTTTTTTTCCCCTGATTTAAAAGACAATTTCATGAAGCAATAAGTATAAATCTATACTTATGTACATAAAATACAGAAAGATGACATCTACGACAATAACAGCATATAGTAAGAGGAGAATGGAGGTATAGAGAAGCAAGGTTTTATATACTATTGAAAGTAAGTTGGTATTAATCATAACTAGATTGTTAAAAATTAAGATGCAATTAAATTCCTAGAGCATCACTAAGAAAATATAACTTACCCCCCCCACACAAACATACATTTAAATAAATATGAAAATTAAAATAGCATACTAGAAAATATTTGTTCAATGTAAAAGAAGTACTGGAGAAACAGGTGAATAAAAAAATATTTAAAACACACAGTCAACAGAGAAATGCAGAAACAGTTCTTATTCTATCCACAATTAAATTAAATGTAAATGCCAATCAAAGTGCAGAGCCTGGCAGATGAATTTTAAAAAACAATAATAAGTGACCCAACTATTGGGTCACTGGAAAATGACAAAGTTTTTTTATGTTTTCATATGCAAAAATGCCTCATAACTTTTCTGATGACCTAGTATGTGCTATCTTCAAGAGAAATACTTTAGATTTAAAGGCACAAATAGATTAAAGGTAAAAGGATAGAAAAAGAGTATATCTTGCAAACAATAACCAAATGAGAGTTAAAGTAGATATACTCATATAAGAAAAAATAGATTTTAAGGCAAAAACTATTATTAGAAACAAAGAAGGAAAGGTTATGAACTTCATGTAAAACAATAATCACATTATAGAAACTTCTGTCTTTAGTTGTGTAGCAAATTCCAATTTATTCACACTTCACTTCTTCAGAAATCAGTCAGCACCAGCAAGTGAGTGGCATATGCACCTGCAGAGTGATGCAACTGGGAGAAAGAAGTGTTAAATATTATCAGTGCTGTGTAGTCAGGACTTGAGCTATTGGTGGAAGTCTTACATACGGATAGAAAAAAGATGAAGAAAACTTAAAACTTTTGCTCTACAAAGATTTCCCTCATTTTTATTCTGCTGTTTGACATTTTTTCCCTTTATTTCGGTCATGATCTCAAATACTCAGAAATCTTAATTAGAGATGTAACCTCAAATTGGCCACACATGACACAGTGGTGGGTATCTAAATCTAGAGCATGCAAGTACTTCTTTAGGCAGGTAACTCTGTTGTAATTATGACCATACTTTACTCCAGAATTCTCTATCACAAAATGTGCACCACTAATGCCCAGCAGGTTAATATCAATGGATGGATACAAATCACTGCTCATATTCAAGCACATTACCCTAGGGATCATGGGTAAACATTTTTGTGTTTTTTGTTTGGTTTTTGGAGAGGTTTTTGCTTTAGGGCATGTGCACTCGCCAGAAAACAGAGAGACAGAAAGCGAGAAATAACCCCCCAGGGGGGATGGCCAACACTGCAATCCCTTCTCCTCCATTCTCCTCTCGTGATCTTGGGCACACATGCACACGCACCCAGTGTGAGTTTAAGCCACCGGGTCTGGGACTTGAACCGCGGTTGACTACGTGGGAGTCCAGTGACACAGCATTATGCCAACTGCTGGTCCCTAATTTTCGTTTTAAATCAAAAGGGGAAGGTTGTTAAAATAAGGTATGAGTGTCTACTTCCACTAGATTTCAGGATCCTTATTTCAGGAATATACTTTATTTACCACTTCACCTTTCAGTGTTTTGTATAATGGATATTTAATTAATGAAAAAATGTTGATTCTGGTCACCTACATTTGACTTATGTCTGTACAACAGAATTTAGATAAAAACATACACCTAAAGTTGTACATACAGAGAGTATCTAATAAAATCCTTTTTTTTTTGGTTTGCTATAAAGCACATATGCCCACCAGAAACAGAAAGACAGAGAGAGATTTACATTTTATTTAGAAGATTTTTTTTCTCAGAATACTGGACATATTACTCCTTATTCTTACTGGTTTAATTTATAACAGACTGATTTTCAAATTAGACCTGTACTATTTCTATAGTGAGAAGAATTTTAGAAAACATTTGTTTAGCTTAACTCAATATAGCATGTCTTTTGCAATATACATATTCCTCTTGTTTGCTAGATTTGCGGTTACGAATGTTTCAGGAGAGCTTGATGAGAGGAGTATGCATACTTAAATACTTGAGTGTTTCAAACTGCTTTGTTAGAGGAAAGGTTCACCTTTCAATAAAATGATGTCCTTGAATTTTCATTTTTTTCATATTAAAGAATTAGTTCCCCAAATGTTCTTATAAGCACAAAAGGAATCAGATGAAAAAACTTCTTCTCTGAGTATACCTTTATTTTAAAAGCTATGTTTGTAACAATTTTACTACCCATTTAAAATTCTATTTAACAAAAATTTCCATGTGGGTGCTTTGCTAAGGAAGAACCTTTCTTCAATAAGCATTGTTTCCTTATAAGGCATAAATCTTCCAAGAGGAAGTGAAATGGTTTACGAGAACACGATTAAGATATAAAATATGAAATATTAAAATTTGATAAAAAAAAGATTTAAAAAAAAAGCTTACTTTTTTTAAATGAGACAAACACACTGGTAGGCATATACCCTCGACAGGGTGTCACAATAATGTAATCTCTCCCTCCTAGCCTTTCAGAAATAGAGGATCATGGGCATGCACTCATACTCAATGAGTTTTTATTTGATTTGGGATTCAGATCCCCTAACTAAAAGATGATTTTATTGAAAAAAACCTAAAATGGTTGTAAGAATGCCATTTTAATGGAATGTTAAAATATCCCTAAACATGGTTCATTTCATAATCTGAAAAAAAAAATTTTAGGGTATGATAATAATGACAATAAAAACAATAATAATGACCAAAACCCACTCACTCAGAACTCACACATGCCGCAGTACTGATTACTACTTATTACAGTCAAATTACAATTACCTTCCCTCTTTTACTTTACTCTCTTCAATGTTTTAATTGAAATATCATACTTAAAAGTTAGCTTTTGGACCAGCAGATGATGTAATGGTTACATTGTAATGGCTGGACACTGATGCAGTTGACCACGGTTTGAGTCCCGGACCTGGCAGCTTAAACTCACACTGGGTGCATGTGAGAGCATGTCCAAAATCCTGAGAAAAGAACAGTGGGGAAGGGAATTATGGTGTGGCCATCCTCCCTGGGGGTGATTTCTCACTTTCTCTTCTCTCCAGCGAGCGCAGAAGCCCTATAGCAAAAATCTCTCTCAAATGAAGAAAAAAGAAGTTGCTTTTTATTGGGATCAGCAAGCGGTGTGGTGTGGTGGCTAGGGCGCTAGATTCACACAAAGCCTACCATGGTTTGAGTCCCAGACCCAGAGGCTGAAAAATTATGGCAGGTACATATGCTTGTGTATTTGTGCCCAAAGTCTTGAGAGGAGAATGGAGATGCAGCATGGTTATCCTCCCTCTCACCAGGACGGAGGAATTTGTCAATTTTACTCTCTCTGTCTCTCACCAGCGAGTATGTGCACTCTATAGCAAAAACTTTAAAAACAAACCAAAAAACCCTCAAAGTGAAGGGGGAAATGGAATTGAAGTGGTGAGTTTTATTTTTGTTTCTTTTTGTACAGAACCAAAATTAAATTGTTATCAGTTTTGAATGACTTGCTATAAGATGTTTTATGTAAGCATGATAGTAACTATAAAACCAAAGCCTGTATTAGAACACTAAAATTAAAAGGCAAAGAATGAAAACATATTACTAGAAAAAAATATTTAACCACAAAGGAAGATAGTAATAAGGAAGAAAGGAATAAATAATCTACATAAAAATTATAAATCAAGTAACAAAATGGCAGTTGAAAGCCCTACACATCTATAATCACATGACTGAAAATGGATTGAATTCTACAATTAAAAGACATAGTTGCTGAATGGATTTAAAAGAGAAGAAAATCAACTATATTCTGCCTATAAGAAAATCACCTAAATAGTAAAAACAGACACAGAATTTAAGTGAAGGGATGAAAAAAGAGAGTCCACATGTGAAAATCAAAAACAAGCTGGAATTGTTCTACTTATCTGAGATAAAATGGACTTTTTAAGTCAGAAACTGTAAAAAGGGACAAAGAACATTACAAAATAATAAAGAAATCAATTCAGTAAGAGGACATAACATCTGTAAATATATATGCACCCAATACCAGAGCACCTAAATATATAAAGCAAACAGCAAATATTATTAGAGCCAAAGGGAGAAATAGACTTCAACACAATAGTTGATGAGACTGCAACACCCTACTCTCAGCATTGTACAGATCATCCAGATAGAATACCAACAAAGAAAGATCCGATTTAAACACTGTACAACAAATGGACCTAACAGATATTTACAGAACATTTCATCCAAAGCTGCAGAATACACACTGTTCTCATCAGCACATAGAACATTTTCCAGAGTAGACCATATATTAGACCACAAAACAAGACTCAAAACATTTAGAAAAACAGAAATCATAACAAGTATTTTTTTTATCACAATAAAATAAAACTGGAAATCAATAATAAGAGGAACTTTGGAAAGTATACAAACACATGGAAACTAAACTACATGAACCTGAAAGACTACTAGGTCAATAAAGAAATTAAGAAGAAAATCCAAAAATATTTTGAAACAAATTAAAATGATATATACCAAGATGTATGAAATATAGCTAAAACAGAAGAAGTTTGTGGCAATAAGTGCCAATGTAAAAACATTAGAAAATGTCCAAATAAACAATATAATATGCACTTCAAGAAATTAAAAGAGCAAGAAAAAATAAATTTAGTATAAGAAATAGAGATCAGGACAGAAATAAACAAAATAGAGACTAAAAAAACACAAAAGAAAAAAAATATTAAAAGTTGGTGTTTTGAAAAGATATATAAAGCAAATTAGCTGGATTAAGAAAAACAGAAGCCAGAAACAAAAAGGAGACACTCTGATCATCACAAAAATACAAAAGACCATTAGAGGGGCCAGCAGGTGGCATGATGGTCAAGGCGCTGGACATTCCCACATGGCTGCCACAGTTCAAGTCCCGGACCTGGCGACTTGCTTTCTCACTCTGTCTCTGTCCCTCTCTGGTCAAATTAAAATGAATAAATAAATAAAGTTAAATAAAATAATTATTAAAAAAAAAACCTGAACGGACCAATAACAAGTAATGAGACTGAATCAATATGAAGTCTCCCAACAAAGAAAAGTCCAGGACTAGATGGCTTCACTGCTGAATTCCATCAAAGTTTTAAAGAATACCAATTTTTCTCAAACTATTAAAAAAAGGGGGGGGGGAACGGAGGAACACTTTCAAACTCATTCTAAGGAACAACACAAAACTATGGAACAACTCTGCTGAATATATATGCAAAAATCCTAACCAAAATACCAGCAAACCAAGCCCAACAGCACATCCAAGTTATACACCACAATCAAGTGGAATTTATTCCAGGGATGCAAGGACGATTTACAAATTGAATTGTGTGAATGTACCAGACCAATTCTATTATGTGAGTACTCTAGAAAAGATTGCTACTAACCATTCTTTATTGAATTCAAAAAAAAAAAAAAGGTGTGGCTAATCTAATCAGCCTATTAGAATAGTACAATAAAAAAGCCTGCATGGTGATTGTGATGTATCCTTAAAACACTTGAATCCTTGGGGCCAGCAGATGGCATGGTGACTATGTCACTGGACTCTTTCTTGGCAGACTGCAGTTTTGAGTCCCAGAACTGGTGGAAAATCACACTGGATGTATGTGCGGGTATGTCCAAAGTCCCAGGAGGAGAATGGAGAAAGGATTGTGGCATGGTAATACCCCCAGAGGGTGATTTCTCACTTTCCCTCTCACTATTTCTGTCTCTCTTTCTCATCTATTTCTGTCTGTCTCTCTCGTGAGCACATGCACCATAAGGTTAAAGAAAAACAAAACAAAAACCTTGAATCTTTAATAATGAGACAAAATAAAGAATGATTTAATAACTGTAAAGTCATTCCTTAAGGTTCTGCTACAATAACCTGCTCCATTAAAAATATTAAATCTCACAGGACTCTTTTAGGTTTTGATATTTGTTTTTGTGGGTATTTTCTTATTTGTTTTCAAAAATAATCATAATACCTAACTTGGATAAGCATAAATTCCTTAAGGAAAATCTTGTGACATCAGAGAGTAAAAATATAAACTGTTTGGAAAAAAATCCTTCATAAGAGTCCCAGTTTTCCAATCTGTCATCTTAGTCCCCACCTAAATACAGGAAGTATGATTTAGTGCAGGAAGTATGATTTAGTACAGATGTTTGGTTACAGAAAAATGCTAATGAAACTGGGGCTTGAGGTTCCATCTCCAATTTATAACTCAAGTTATACTGTTTCAGGAACACAGAATTTAAAGTCAATGTCCAGTAAGACATCTTGAAATGAAGGCTGTTGCTTATAGGAAGAATTCAAAAGAAGACTGTATGGAAAGGGGAAAAAAAATCATTAACTGATACTAAAACAACATCTTCAAATATTAAAGATTGACATTAACATACTTTAAGAATTGCATTTTCCAAACATACCTTGTCCATTAATTTACTTGCATGAAGACTCAAACTATTGAAGAATATTTTTTTGCTTAGCAAATGCATTTCTTCAATGGTAGTCAATAATGTAGTTGCGCTATTTCCAACAATGCCACTACAAACAAAGAGTATTTCAGGTTGCTCAACAGAAGATGAAACAATTCATTTCTTTAACTGAGTATAAAGCTTTAAATAGATCTAGATTTAAATAAAATTTTTATGTAAAATAAAACCTAAGAATTAGAAATAATTACTCTAATTTCATTATAAAAATGTCAGGTTTTTTTTTCCTTTTGAGTTAGGTAATAAAAAAAAAAAAACAAGCTACTGTGTTGTCAATATTTCACAATCCTTTTTAGCAAAACTGGATTAGAACATATACATCATACAATAAGGAAGTAAAATGAATAAATATAAATTGAAACTAGTACTTTGATAAAAAATTTGGAGATCAAAACACATTTATATCCACTGGATTAAATTTGGGAGTTATCAGTTGTTTCTTTCAGACACTCGGGTACAGGATTTTCTAATTATTGACTACTCATTAGGTACCAGTAACTAGTCCAGACATTTGCGGATGCTTTTGATATTTTACTCCATATTTCTTCCCACCATGTTCTTATACCTAAAACTTGATTTTTCAATTTTAGGTATTAATTACTAATTCCCCCATCTAAAAAATGAGAATTAAACTCTCCTACATAATATTCTTGGCCCACCAGATAACATTCAAACATCACCTTCCCCAGGCTTCCAAATACAGTTATCATAACAGGTTCTAGTAAATAAATATTAATTTTACATCATTACACTCATGCAAATACTATTCAGAACTGACGTAAGATTAAGTGACATACAACATAAGGGAA
>NW_006159904.1:3808492-3838828 GCF_000334495.1 Tupaia belangeri chinensis | reverse complement strand
AGCAGGCTGGTGTGACAGCCACACAACAGGCTGCAGAGTAACTTGTCTAGACTGGAGGAGAATGAGGATTCTATGAAGGTACTGGGAAGGAGGACAGAGGGGCTACTTGATGTCTAAGACTATATGGTAAGTGTCAAGTCCATTTAATCATTTGGATCTGAAATAGCGAGAAAGGCATAGGAAAACAAGTAACTACAAAAAGCAAGGCGATTCTTAACACTAAGGAGAAAAGTGTTACAGGAAAGGTTATGCAATTCAAGTACGCTAGATTCTCTGATTTCAAAGCTTTCTTTCTTTTTATGAGAGTTTTAATGTACACGAGCTAAAAATTTTCTTCCAATCTCACTGGGTATTCCTTCCTAGTTTTTGTTGTGGGTTTCTCTTCCTTTTTTTTTTTTAATATTTATTTCTTCTGAGAGAGAAAGTGAGAGAGAGGGAACAAGGAGAAATGGGAAAGGAAGGAAGAGGGAGAATAGGAGTCCCCAACAAGGTCTTTATGCTGCAAAATCCACCCTAGCCTGTCAACAAGGATCACGGGCACACACAGACAGCATGTACTGGAAGTCCCCAGAATATGAACCCAGGCCCTTCTCATGTGGTTTCAGCACCATGCCACAATGCTTTACTACTGAACCACCACAGCTAGCACTCTCCTGTTCTTGACCTATAAATATTGGAGCTCCCCAGGACTCTGTCACAGGCCCTATTATGACACTCATTCAATTGATCTTACCTACTTCCATGCCTTTAACACATATCATCTATGGGATGAAAACTACATTTATAGTTTCAGCTCTAATTTCTCTAGTTTATCTGCTTACTCAACATTTCCTACAGTGTGTCCACAGGTACATCAAGTCTGACATGGCTAAAACTGCACTGAACTCCTTCCTACTCACCCATCCCCATCAATCCTGTATCCAGGATTCCCCATCTCAGCAAACAGCAATACCATCCACACAGCCGTTGCAGTAAAAAAGCAAGATTTCACGTTTGACTCTTTACATCTCATTCCAAGTACTCTATATACATGTCCCATTGGACATAACATAAAGCATCTCTGGAATCAATTACTTTACAACACCTCCAAGACTATCGCCCTAGTCTAACCCACCATTCTCACCTCAGAACCACAAACTGCTTCCTAAATACCCTTCTTATTTCTCCTTTCACCCCACTAAATGCATCATCTACAGAGTACTCTAAGTAACCTTACACCATAAATCAGTTCAAGTTCCTCAGCCTACCAGGACAGAATAAAATCTTTACCATGGCCTACAGAGTCATATATGATACGACCTCTCTTTACCTTTCTGATTTCATGTCCTCCTACTTCTTTCAATTTACTACCCTCTAACCACTGGTCCTCCTTCTGATTCTCTAAATTACAAGCTTTTCTTAGCTTCAGGACTAGAGTATTCTGCCTAGGACAATCTTCTCTAAGAGCATTTTATGCCCAACTCCCTCAGATTATGTAGGTTTCTGTTCAAACATCATCTGCACTGAAAGGCTTTCTAAAAGAGTCACACACAGACACATACACATACACACACACTGACACACACACACACACTGACACACACACACACACTGACACACACACACACACTGACACACACACACACACTGACACACACACACACACTGACACACACACACACACTGACACACACACACACACTGACACACACACACACACTGACACACACACACACACTGACACACACACACACACTGACACACACACACACACTGACACACACACACACACTGACACACACACACACACTGACACACACACACACACTGACACACACACACACACTGACACACACACACACACACTGACACATGCCCTACCTATACCTACATGGTCATTCCCTATACTTTCTATTTATTTTCTCCTACTTTAATTCTCTTCAGTTCCATTACTGCTATCTAGAAATTATTATTTTATACATGTCTAATTGTCTCCTTTATGTAGCTTCAAGCTCTGTATTATTCATTGATGTTTCCTTAGCACACAAGAGTGACAAGTCTATAGTCAACTTTTCAATAGACTAAATGAAGAAATGTGTGAATATGTAGAAAAAGTACATGTAAAAGATTCTTACTGTCATGTTCGATATTCTCTGCAGAGAAAAATTATAGTTCTGAACCTAAGAATCTTTATCATCAGAATCCACTTGATTTTATTTCTAGCATCTTCTGTATGACAAACTGAACTATCAATATCTTTAAATGTAGTACCATCATGAATATTACTAAATAAACTATTTTAAAAATTATTTTACCACCATCTTTTCTAACACATCATTCGATATGCTTAGCTGCTTTTAGTTGCCTTTGTGTTTTCTAAATATTTATCATTCTCTTATTTTAGGAAGCCTGTATCATTAAAATTGCAACTAATTTACTGCTTTTTGGTCATGGAGAAAGATAATAAATTTATATCTAAAATGTAGAGAGGACCAACACAAATCCTTTCTCAATTTTGCAGCATATAAAGTTTATTGTAGCACATAAAGTTACTGATCTGTAAACTACTGATCCTTGAAAGTCTCCCAGATCTATTAGTTATAACTCTCGGATTTTAACAGTTAGCTTTCAATTTCTGATACTGCCATACTGGAAAATTTGTAAATTTTAATGGAAAAATATAGAAACTATAAAAAATATTGTTTAGAAGGACATTGTTTTAATCCAACAACACATTTAACATGATCTTATCATGACAGTTACAACAAAAATTAAGTGTATATTAACTAACATGCAAAACAAAAATGAATGCAAACTTTCAAGTCAGAGATCACATTTTAGATAAGTACTTCCTAATCAGATAAAGTTGGTTTTATATAGAGAAGATAAAGTTATGGCTTCTTTTTATGACTAAAAAGGAAACTAAATGATAAAGAAGACTTTAGGTTACTTACATCCAGAATAGGACATTTCACTCATTATGCCCTATTCTGAGTTTATTATATGGTTGCTCTAGTTGACACAGATCTCTTTTACTAATGCAGGAAGACTTAATAAATACTTTACAATAACTTATATCTGAATATAAGGGGTGTGTGTGTGTGTGTGTATGTGTGTGTGTATGTAGCTATACTTAGAGAAAAAAAAGAAATGACAGGGCTTCAAGGTATAGTATGCATAAAATGTATATAATAATTCACATGGTATGGATGTTCTACTATTTACACTAAGTCATATACATGGTGAAAACAAACAAAAACATTTTACACACGACTATAACCGAAAAGAAACATCACCTGGAACCTAACAAGCACATTTCACCATTCCACTTACCTGATTGTATGGTGATAAAATTTGAGGAGATTAGAAATTTTATAAAGTAAAACTGCCCCAGGTTCAGCAACTATTACTTGTTCGATCCGAACCTATTAAAATACGTGAGAAGAAATTAAACATTTCTTTTTTTTTGGAGAGGTTTTCGCTATAGGGCACGTGCGCATGCCAGACAGACAGAAAGAGACAGAGAGACAGAAAGTGAGAAATCCCCCCCCAGGGGGGATGGTCATGCCGCAATCCCTTCTCCTCCATTCTCCTCTCGGGATCTTGGGCACACACGCACATGCGCCCAGCGTGAGTTTTAAGCTACCAGGTCTGGGACGTGAACCGCAGTCGACTACGTGGGAGTCCAGCGACATAGCCATTACGCCAACTGCTGGTCCCAGAAATTAAACATTTCTTAAAAGTATACCTTTATGCATGACATGGTATAAATGGCATAAAAATTATAGGTAAAATTTTATTGTAGAGAAGACAAAATACCTCTAAATAAGAAATTTCTGAGTATTAAGTCATAGGAGATGGTAAAATAAACATTTTAACACAAAAAAATGACCCATTACCTGCAAAATTTGGTTCAAGGTAGTTGTTAACAGAAATAACAATACAATGAGATCACTTGGAGGCTTATCATCAATATATAATGGAATTTATTTCAATACTAAATCACAAAACAGCTGCTACATTCCTAAAAATACATTATCAGTGAAAATACATCAGTCTATTACCAAATATTCAGGAAAAAATGATAGAATTCTTGTCTTTAAACTACAACTTTTTCTATTAATTAGTGAATAGGAAAGTAGAGAACTCTTAAAATAGCACTAACATATTTGCAACTACTACCCAAAATCAGATCTAGTTCAGGATTAACCTGATCCACTTTAGGATTAGGTAACACAAATCTTTTCTAAATAATAAATTCCATCCCATTGTCTCCCCCCACCGCCCCAAAAAAAGGGCCAGTAGGTGACAAGGTGGTTAAGGTGCTGGACTCCCACATAGCCAACCATGGTTTCATTCCTGGGCCTGGTTTCATTCCTGGGCTTTCTCACTCTCCATCTCTCTCTCTCTTTCTGGTCAAATTGAATAATAATAATAATAATAAATAAAATAAAATAAATAATTCTTTAAAAAAATAAAATTCCATCCCTCACTCAATTTCCTCTTACTCTTAATTCCTTCATTAATAAATACTACCTAAACCACACTGATACATGCTTATTTACATACTGCATTAAATCTGCCTTTAAGTTGCTACTTACATTGTATTTTCCTTCTTAGTTTCTAAACACAAAAATAGACATTGTATTTTCTGCTTCTTTTACATTTCTGCAGTATAGAACAGTATACATAGAACAGGTGTTTAATAAATGCCTTTGAAAGTTGAAATTTCTCTGTTCTTAGATTTTGCCATATGTCATAATGCCAACAAATGTGATTTGCTAAAATGAGATTTTATAAATGAATGTATATCATCATACAGAAACATCTTGGACTGTAGAAATCAATTTACCTTTACATTAATATGTTTATGAAACTGATTTTTTTCTTTTGATATAATGCAAAAGACTAGCTAAATACTGTCATACCATGATCATAAGTAGGTATTAAATTTTTAAAATTAATTTAAAATTTTAAAAAATGTTTAATTAAAATGACATTTTCAGACTTAGGCTCAGCAGTTATTTAAACAATATGTTCTACCAATAAAAATGAGACTTTTTTTTTAACATTCAGTTTAATTTTTTAAATTATTTTATTCAGTTTCATTTATTCATTCATTCATTTTAATTTGACCAGAGACACACACACACACACACACACACAAAGAGAGAGAGAGAGAGAGAGAGAGAGAGAGAGAGAGAGAGGAGAAAGTGAGAAAGCAAGCCACCAGGTCCAGGACTCAAACCATGGTCGGCCATGTGGGAGTGTCCAGCGCCTTAACCACCATGCCACTTGCCGGTCCCCTAAAAGTGATACTTTCTGGATATAATTATTAGATCATCAAGAAGTCATGACGTGTTTTTCTATGCAAAAATACATCATGACAAACCAATAACAAAGAAAAATGTAAGTGATGTTCATTGCAGACAGACTTGTCTGGCAGATCAATAACACCATGTCAGCTATCTGGCAACCTGACTTCTAGAATTTGGAGGCATTGAGAAAATACTCTTTATTCCAATTCTCTTAAAGGAGAATGTAAGGAAGGAGGTGAGAGAGGTAAAAACGGAAAAGAAAAGAGGGAAAAAAGGAAAATAAAAGAACTAAGAAAACAACAACTATCTCTCACCACACATAGGACGATTTAGAGGGAAAGTTCACCCTTTCAGCTACAACATAGAATATAACAGAAAGACTAAAACAATCAGAGTTACAAATGGTACTCCAAGTTTGGTTTGTTTGCCACAGAAAAAGAAACATTCTGTCTTAATGAGGACTGTATGAGAGGCCAATCATGTTCTGCAAAAGTCAGTGGTCACAGTAAAAACAAGAGACAAGAGAAACAAAAATAAGTAAACAGGGTAAAAGATACTAAAGAAGTGGGTGGCAGGGGCAAGTTCCTAATGGTGTAAACAGTGGAGGAAAAGAATCATTAGTAGAGCTAGAGAACAGTAATGAGAACAAGGGCTCAGATAGAAGACCAGTGGAACAGTCCCTGACACACAGTAAGCGCTTAATAAATTTTAACTGTATTGTAAGAAGTGGCACAGATGATAAAGGCGGATATGAAAAATGGGCTTCAGGCCATCTGCCAGCAAAGTAGCTAAAAAAGAGATAACAGAACCCTGGCTCTCTCCAAGGTCAGAGAGTACTAGAGCAGAAGGAAGGGCAAGACGACAAGAGGAGAATGAGTATTCGTGCTTATACAGAAGGGGACAAGAGAAGAAATGAAGGCTGAAAGAGATAATGACAAGCCACCTTTACCTTAACATCACAGAGTGCTGCTAAGGGTGGACCTATGTTCCCAAGTAAATGTTAGCAATCTGTAGACACAGTGACTGTATCATATAAGGCAGAATTCAGCTCTATTTTCCATGTCATCTATCTTTGTAAATATACCTAGTTTCATAGACTGCTACCATAGTTTAAGAAGGTCAGTTATTTTCAAAAGAGAAAAAAATCCAAATGATAAACATTTTGTGTACTGTTAATACTATAAACAGATGCATGTTCAAAAGATCTATGATGGTCTAAATCTATCAATAATATATTTTAGACATTTTAAATTTTTTTCCTCTTGGGGAATACATTTAATATAGTGTTGAAAATACTTTATGATATTTTCATGGAAGGTTATATATAGCTCATAAACAAAAAATCTGTTGTATAAATTTTTTTTTTTGAGAGGTTTTTGCTATAGGGCGCATGCACTCGCCAGACAGACAGAGAGAGACATAGAGACAGAAAGCGAAAAATCACCCCCCCCAGGGGGGATGGTCACACCACAATCCCTTCTCCTCCATTCTCCTCTCGGGATCTTGGGCACGCACGCACACACGCCCGGCGTGAGCTTTAAGCCACCGGGTCCGGGACGTGAACCACGGTCGACTATGTGGGAGTCCAGCGACATAGCCATTACACTAACTGCTGGTTCCCAATTTTTTAAACCAAACATTTTAATTTAGTACATCAATTTTATCTGTTCCTTAAATCTATTTCTAGCTCTTAAAAACATACCCAAAAAAAGTCCATTGCTAATATAGCAATAAAAACACTTTGGGTACTGAAAAAAAATCAATTATGGGAAATATAATCTGTAACAAATAAGGCAATATATGCAAATGAAGGATATTTTTAACTTTTTTTCAAAGAAAACTGGAAATGTTTATTTTAAAATGTATTTAATTAGCCTACATTAATGTGTTAATTTGACAAAATACTGTTTGAAGTCAAGCAATAAGTTTCTTTAAACTCATAAGGATATGATGATAATCAAGCCATATACCGTCTAACACACATAAAAACAAAATATTTTACCTTCAGAGGCCTGCATACTCCTTCGGTGATATGCCCAACAACTTCTTGAATATTTTCTTCAACACCTAATATAATTAAATTATTTTCCATGTTTCACATAAGCTCAAAAAATCAACAAATAATAATACATATAATTAAAGCCTCTAATAAAATTTCAGATAATAGAAAAATATTTTACCAAATATGGTACCTTTTGGGACATTACTAATATGTTAATAACTAGTGTGTTTCTAGACAACCTTGTTAGTTCATTTAACTGCTGAATAAAATACACATATTTCTGGGGCCAACAGATGGCATGATGGTTAAGGTGTTGACTCCCACATGATCGACTGCAGTTTGCGTCACAGACCCAGCAGCTTGAAACTCACACTGGGTGTAGGTGCATGTGTACCCAAAATCCCAAGAGGAGAATGGAGGAGAAGGGACTGTAGGATGGCCATCTTCCCTGTGGGGTGATTTTTCATTTCCTGTCTCTCTAATGGGAACACGTGACCTGTAGCAAAAATCTCTCAAAATAAATAAAATAAATATATTTCTTTGTGAAAAAGAATAAGCGCATGAGACAAAGGATAAAAGGCTATGAAAAACACGTATGGAGGTAATATGAAGATGTATTAGCATTTGTTTTATGAACACCTTCTTTCAGACAGTTGAACTGAGCTGATAAGCTGAGGGCATAAAGTTGAAAAACTCATCTTGTAATCTACTAGAAAAATGATATTCTCTAAATGTTGACTATTTATCAAGCACTGTAATGAGTACTTGACATTTACTGCTTATAACCACCTTCACTTTTATGGATGAAGAAAATGAGGCTCAGAAGATTTAAGTCATTCTCACAGAACAACCTATTTCATCCAACTCCAATCTATTTCATTCCTAACCCTTAACACTGACTCTCATATATGCTTTTCTAAAACCTCTTTGAAAAATACATTCTTTTAATCTGGGTAATTAGAATAATAACAGAAAAAAAACTTTAACAAATGTACTTTGTGCCAGTCTAACATATTTTTTGACTCTGATCTGAATATTAAAGAGTTAACAACTATGAAAAATCCTGAGAGGAGAATGCAGGAGAAGGAATGGGGAGGGTGGTGCTTTCTTACCCTCCCAATCCCAAATATTATCATCACCAATTTGTACACCAGCCTCTCCTGTAGACCATGTGATGAACCACAGTGATATGTGACCAAGCTATGCAAAATAGTCAAGTAACACCAGGTCACAGTATTTCTCCTCATTTTCTATCAAAAAAGAACATCTTTTAATTATGCACTAAATACTCAAACTCTAAAAGAAGTATTTTAAAGTAGTTAAAACTAAGATTTGAAATTAAACAGCAGCAATTCTCAGCAATAGTAACTTTCTTCCTTGAATTCAAGACAAAAAATTTTAAGCACACTTTATACACGTCATAATTATTTTTAAAATAAAAGCTTTAAAATAGTCCCATGAAAATGAGAAAGAAGGTTGGGGTAATAGAATTGAAATAATCAGTAGCTTAATGACCTTAAGCAAGTCATTCAGCCTGTTTTCTCAGATAAAACTTAGATAAATACCACCCTCTGTCTTTAAAGTGTCAGACTGAGGATCTGAGATATGCTAGATGCTCCAGTCATTTCTCAAAAGTGAAGCAGAGGAGTGTAGGCTTGTTATGGAAAATAAAAGTATCCTCTATAAAACTGTCAACAGTTGAGTGACAGGATGAAAGTAATGGAGCAGAAAGTCTGTTAGCAGCCTAAGTGGGTACCTAGAGAAAGGACGATGAAGTAGGGCGTTTACTGTACTATCTAGGTGAAACGTTTATCTCAGTGAAGAAGACAGAAATGAAAATAGAAACAGAGGCCTGTGTTATGTTCTATATTTAGGTATTCCCCAAAACAACTTGAGGACCCACCTTGCATAGTCACATGCTTTAAGAGGGCTTCAAGATGTTCCTTTTCAGAAGCAGTAGCTTGATGGAGCCAAGCCAACATATCTCCCACATACCTAACAAAAACCAAATGTTAGCAAAAATTTCCTTCAACAAAATCCCCATCAAATCCTCTACTGCTGACTGACTACTATACCTCAAAGGGTCATGGGAATGCATTTCAATGGGTCTAGGTGTGCCTCCTGGGCCACCTCTTGTAAGGGCATCAATAAATCCACGAACAACTGTACTTCTTCTGGCTGTTCCAAATTCATCTAAGGTGTACCTGGAAAAAACAAGACATACAAAAAACTTTTTTCCCCTAATAATTATGTTGGCCTATTCATGATTTCTGATGTTAAGAAAGACATCTAAAGCTTCCTTAGACACACTTTTAAATGATAAAAAAAAAAGAAATTATGGGACCAGCAGGTGACATGGTGGTTAAGGACGCTGGACTCCCACATGGCCAAAAGCCACTCAAGTCGTGGACCTGGTGGCTTGCTTTCTCACTTTCCATCTCTCTCTCTCTCTCTCTCTCTCTCTCTCTCTCCTTCTTTCTCTCTTTCTCTTCTCTCTCTCTCATTCTTACTCTCTTGCTCTGTCCCTCTCTGATCAAATTTTAAAACTAAATAAAGTTAAATAAAATAATTCTAAAAACAAAAAATTTTTAAAAAAATAAAGAAATTATGAGCTAACCTGAGCATCCTGGAAATTCAATCTAAAGGTAGCAATTTTTACACCTCTTAAGAAAGAATGAAGGGATTTGGGACTAAAACAGTCGCACTGACAGCAAGGGCAGTGAATTAGCAAAAGTTTAAAAAAAAAAAAAAAAAAAAAGCCAGTTAGAACTACTGAATGCCTCAGGTTTCAGTTCCTCAAAGTCCAAAACATGATACTCTACTGCTTTACATGAGGCCATAATACATACCCCTCAGAGGCTAGTTATAATTAGAACTCTGAATCCAAATACTGACATTTTCTCCTACATTAAAAAAGTTCTCTTTCACATATCCTCACAATTTACCACCAAAATTTGTCTAAATACTGCTACTCATTTTCAAAAGCTTATTTTGATTCTAATATTAGATATATTCAATATTCCTTAAATTTGCTGACCAATCATGCATACATAGCAAATACTTTTTTCTTTTAAATATACAGGAAAGGGCAAGGCTTCAAAAAGATCATGAAAACTGCATATTAAAAAAAGAACTGTGCATAGGTTTTAAAATGTTTTTACACTAAAATAAACTCAGACTTTAATTTCATTTGTTCATTAACTTTCTGAAATCCCCTCATATTTAGAAGTCACCTATTGCAGTCGAAAGAGAAAAGAAAAAGAAAAAACTTCCTAAGGTGAGGGACATGGCAGGGAACGAAAGCTTTGACGGGAAGGATAGGACAATCTGGGGTGTAATATATCAAGATGGGTCTGGAATTGCCAAAGGTATCCATTTCTTTGACTAGATTCAGTCTTTGTTTCCCATTATGACTACCATTCCTTACACCCATCTCCCTATTAAATGTTCTTTGTAGGCCGGCCCAGTAGAATAGGAGTAAAGTGCTGTGCATATGGATCTAGATCCCACACTGCCCACCATGATTAAAATTCCAGCCCAGGTGGCTTAAAATGCATGCAGGGCACATGACCCCTTACGGGGTCTTTGATTACATATGCACATGCACCTGGTATGTTTCTCAAGTCACCAAGTCTGGGACACAAAATGTGTAGTCAGCCATGTTTGATCCAACTGCCTTAACTACCATACCATGGACTGGCCTAATTCATTAATTACTAAATCCCTAGATAGTACTATACCACACACTATTAAAAATTACTTCATTAACCTATGTATAATGAAAGTTGCAGAAATTTTCCAAAGATTTTTAGAAGAATTTCTTAGGCCGTATTGCTTTCTTTAATACGCTGTTACAGTTGCTTAATTTAAAAAAATCCACTTTGTGAAATGAAAGAATGTTGGAGAAGGGATTGTTCCTAAACACAAAAGGAAGTGAAGGAAAATAAATAGTTACAATTTTAGGAATCTGGATTTTTTTGTGTGGTTGATTCACTATTAACCAGACTGTGGTTCTGTGTGTGTTCATGTTTATTTTCAGTAAAACGAAAATGGTTCTGAAATTCCCTGCAGTAACATACTAGTGTAGGAAAGAGAAAGCACAATATCAAGCCAAGTTTTTATAAACTGCATAATTTCTTTACTTGCTATTTTTAAAGAATTACTTTATTTAACTTTATTTATTTTTTAATTTATTTATTTTAATTGACCATAGAGGGACGAGTGAGAGAGACGGAAAGTAAGAAAGCAAGCCACCAGGTACGGGACGGTCAGCTATGTGGAAGTCCAGCACCCTTAACCACCATGCCACCTGCAGGCCCCATTACTTGTTACTTTTTAAAACAAATTAGAACCAAAATGCTCACTTGTATTTTTTCCCTCATGGTCTTAAATTATAAATATACTTAGTGTGAAGGCCTTGTTGAAAATGATCACCCAAATCTATGAAATAATAATAATCAGATGGCTTCTCAGCACAAAATTCACAAACTTAATTTTCAAAATACTATATAAAAAAATATCCTCACTTCCAAGACTCTATTGATTATAATAAACATAAACTACATAATTTCTGTTTTTGAGAATGGTCCCTGGACCACAGATACAACAAAACACTGCATTCCCTGGTGTTTTAAATGGGAAGGAAAATCACCAGGTCTGGTAAACAATGGACTGTAGTCTGAACAAGAACATGAAATATACATTAATATTAATGTTAATCTTCCTATGACACAAAATATAATTTGAAGGAAAAACTGCAAGGAGTCACAACAAATCTCCAATGATATCTGTATACATGAAATACTCTTCCCAGGAAACTAAGAAACTTTATTTGAACAAAATCAGACTCTTTTTTAACAAAGGTCAAAAGCTCAAAACGAAGGGTAAATGTTCCAAATATGTAAATATGTAAATATTCTAAAATGCCCCTAACTAAAATGAAAAGTCATACTTTGTACAATTTAGCTAGAGTTAACATGAAAAATTGTGATTAAAAAGCAAATTGAGAAAAGAATGGTATAAAAGCTCCTTTACAGAATGCAACAAACACATAAAGAATAAAAAAAAAATCAGCACTTTACATATTATTATGTTCTTTAATAATTTATATTCTGAAGGGGTCGGTAGGTGGTGTGATGATTAAGGAACTGGACTCCCACATGGTTGACCAAGGTTTAAGTCCTGGACTGGGCAGCTAACTTTCTCAGGTTCCCTTTCTCTCTCCCTCTGTCTCTCTAGTCAAGTTTAAAAAATAATAATAATAACAAAATTAAATAAATAGTTTTTAAAAATGACTAGCTGGGCATATAAAAGGTCACTAAATGAAGTTACGTTAAAAAATTATATTCTGAAGATTTATCAAAGGAAATAAATCATCAATATTTTTAAAAGCTTTTTAAATTTATGATAGGGCATACGTGCAAGCATGTGAAAATGAGAGAGGTAGAGAGAGAGAAGCTCGCTCTGCAGGGTCTGGTCATGCTGCAATTCCCCCCTTTCTCTAGGTCTCCAGTGTATCTAATCTAGGGCACTTGTGCACATGCCCATCATGCCTCAGGCTGACTGGACTGGGGACTGAAACAGTAGTCACAGAGAAGGGTCTGGCTTATCCTGATTGGCTGCACCATGGAGCCAGCACTGAAATCATCAATTTTTTTTACTTTCATTGAGCACTGAAATCATCAATTTTTTTTACTTTCATGGACAGTAAAGTGTTGGTTTTTTTTTTTTTTAATGTTGTACTTAATTTATTAAAAGTTAATAATGGGGCCAGATGGTGATGCAGTGTTAAAACACAATGCCGGGCCAGCAGGTGGCATAGTGGTTAAGGTGCTGAATTCCCACATGGCTGACAGCAGTTAAAGTCTTAAACCTGAGAGCCTGAAAGTCACACTGCCTGTGTGTGTATACATGTCCAAAATCCCAAGAGGAGAACGGAGCAGGGATTGTGGTATGGCCAATCCCCTTGGCAGGGTGATTTCTCGCTGTCTCTCTGGAGTGCACACATGCCCTATGGCAAAAATTACTCAAAAAAAAAACAAATACACACACACACACACACACACACAAAACAAAAAACACACAATGCTCTGGAAGGCAATCCCACATGGGAAGGTCCTCAGTTCAAGTCTGGGATCTTCCTGTATACAGTGGAATGTGTGCCTGTCATCTGAGGCTGGCTGAGACAGATTCTGACATCAAGATCCTATTAGGTAAGCTCTCTTTTTCTCTCTCTCCTCCTCTTCTCGTCTTCCTCACTCATGGAAAAAATAAATACATAGTTTTTTTTTTTTTTAAAAAGTGGGATGTAATAGCTATGTCGCTTGACTCTCATGTAGTTGACCGTGGTTTGAGTCCCAGACCTGGCAGCTTAAACTCACACCAGGCGTGTGTGCGTGCATGCCCAAGATCCCAAGAGGAGAATGGAGGAGAAGGGGTTGCGGCGTGACCATCCCCCCTGGGGGGGTGATTTCTTACTTTGTGTCTCTCTGTCTCTGTTTCTCTGGCAAGCGCACATGCCCTACAGCAAAAACCTCTCCCCCCCAAAAAAAGTAAAAAGAAAAAGTGAACAATGCTTTAATATTCCAGTTATACACTACCTAAGAAACACTGAGTATGGCAACTATCCCCTGAGATTTCAATAACTGACATTTTTCTTTTGAGTGATACCTACACATTTGAGACTGAGTGAAACTTTTTCACATTACTTAAATAAAGTTCATATAGTGCCATCTTGTGGTTAAAATGATAAATTATTAAGTTTTTCTTAAAACTTAAGGAATCTACTAACACTTTGAAAATAGATAATTGCTTAATGAAATTTCAATTTTCTCTTCTCTGGCATTCATCTTATCCAAGTCAACTGCTCTTAAAAAAATCTTTTTTCTTATTCAACTTCCCAATGTCTTTTATGATCTTCCAAATTGCCATTATTGCTCTTACTCCCTGGCATGTGTGCTTAAGAGGTAAACCTCTGCCTCTCTATTTGCCTCTCCAATCTGTTTTTTTCAAGCTTCCTCCCAGTCGTTATATAGGCCTTAAATATATTCCTCATTAGTCAACCGCTCTCTAGTCATTTCTTTTCAAAATGAAAAGAATATCTAAAATTTATGATGTGCCAATTATTACACTAAGCAAGAACCTTTTGTGAATAATCTAATTTAATCTGTATAATATCCCTCCCCTTAGATAGGCACTATTACCATTTTCATTTTATAAGTTCTTGGAATTATTAATAATTTCCAAAAGTGCATGTTCCCTCTCAATCCACATCCTTATATCTATGTTTTCTCAACCTGGAATGTTTTACCTATGTTGTGCCTACACTTAGAACAGTGCATGTACACAGTCTGCAAGCAGCACTGGGGTATTACTAGTACTTTATACGGCTGTCCTAGCACTGATGTCCTATAACCTTATATAGGATAAGCAATGTTCCAATCAGAAAGTAACAGGGAAATCTGCTGAAAAGTATACGCAGTATTAGAAAGAAATGATTCAGAACAGGATACACTGGTTCTGTAGGAGTCCCCTGTGGCTTTCTGTTTCCTGAATTATCATCAATCCCTTGATCTCCCTAAAGTTTATTCTCACAGCACTCCAGGCTTTAAAAAAAAGAAAAAGCTTTTACTTTTTAGTTAATGAAAAAATACAAGAATAAAATTAAAATATGGAATAATTAAGAAATGCATCAACAAGCTTAAAATGCAGACTTCTTACTAAAAGCAGTAAACTAGAGCTCATGGTTGACATAACTTATAAGATCAAAGAACTGAACCCTTGGCTTTCTTGAATCTTATTAATAGAATGTTTAAGTATTTTTTTCATCTTTTGGTAGTTCTATAGTTGTTTTCATCTTTGGTAGTTTTATTCCTCTATGATCCCCCACTCTCCAGGGCAGGTTTGATACAGGAGTTTTAGTTACTTATGTTTCTGAGGGAATTAATGAGAGAATAGACAGGAAAGGCCACTTAATTAATCTCTACTTCAGAGGTAGTCTAGACACAGGGACACCTTGGTTTTTCCCCTCCATACTGTTTTCTACACCATTCAAATAAACTGATCTTCTGATGATACATAGTCAAATAAGGCAAAGATATCATTGTACCTTAGTATAAATATTACACAAATTATGAATTTGATAATCCTGAAAATTAAATTATCAAACAAAAAGTAGAACTTATTTTTTAATTAGGAAAAAGTCACCAACTTATATAAGATAGGTCTATCCTGCAGGGCTTCCATTGCCTGAGTTAATACTGGAGATATGTCACAAGATTCTTGTGTTAATGCTCTGCATTCACCTGAAAAATAATTATCATAACTTTTGTTAAAATTAGGTCTTTATAATGTCTACTGTACATCAGGAGTCTAAATTCCAGCAAAATACCATGAAAAAAATGTTTAGAGAAACCTAGAGAACACTTACCAATCAAAAATTTATATTGTCATCCAAACTAAAAATGCAAAATTATATAACCTTTAAATGACCATGTTAGGTATATTCAAATCCCATATTTTATTATTAGTATTATTAAAAAACTACAGCTCTGAAGAAACCAATAATGAACAAATATTTACTGAATAGTTACCACACATGGCATATAAGGAAGGAGAGAAAGAATATCAAAAATATATTATCAGTCCCTTCTCTGAGAAGCGACTTTTAAGTTGTTTGCTGAACATATTTACATGTATAGACCACCATGTAACAAAGTTATAATTTCAAAATATTTTGACTTTTAAATGCTTAAAAATCTCTATACCAAGATATTTTATTTATTTTATTATTCTAATTAATATTCCCATAAAATGTAATGTAAGTGCCTCCTATGTTCACTTATAAATTGTTCAGAAATTTGCAACCTTCTGGTATTTGAAGACTTCACTCCAGCAACTACGTCCTAGCACGCACTGACTGAAAACAACGTATACAAGTATAGAATTGAAGAGCTCTCAAAATGACTCCAGCATCCCTAGGAGTCAGAGGCCCACCGTTTGGAACCACTGCATTAGATATTATGGGACAAGGAAATTTAAACAATGTCTTTGGCCTTGGAGGAAATAGCAATCCAACCAGAGAGATAAGATACACATGTGTGAAAAATTAAATAATCAAGTGTACTAAAGAATGCTAAGTATCTCCAATGATTAGTGCTCGGAGATGGGAAGTCACTGTGGTTTTCTGTAGCCCTGTAGAGCTCCAGGAATATGTACAACCTGAGCACCACTTTGAGGATTGAAATAGGATTTGGTTCAAAGACATAAAGCCAGAGTAAATCATACAAACCAGAGAAGAGAATGCAGCTTTCACAGTATGGCACAGGAGAACTAGTTAACTGGATTTCATTCCAATTCCCTCCAAAAATAAGTTGGTAATACCTAACTAAAATAACACGTGCTCCTGTACCACTTTTGTATTCTGTTTTTTTGTTTGGGGGGAGAGGTTTCTGCTACAGGGCGTGTGCGCTCGCCAAAAAGACAGAGAGAGACAGGGAGACAGAAAGCGAGAAATCACCCCCCAGAGGGGATGGCCACGCCGCAATCCCTTCTCCTCCATTCTCCTCTCGGGATCTTGGGCACACACACGCACACGTGCCTGGCATAAGTTTAAGCCACTGGGTCCGGGACTCAAACCGTGGTCAGCTACATGGGAGTTCAGCAACATAGCCATTACGCTAACTGCTGGTCCCATGTATTCTCTGTTTTTTTAACAGCTATTTTGAAAACAGGCTACTGAAATGTTTAAAAACAAAAACAGAAACACCACCACCAATAAAACAGCTACAACAACAAAAGACTTTAAGCTAAAGCAAAGCATTTGTGGTAGGCTAGGTAGTGGCACTTCATCCCTGGAATCTGTGAAAATGGTACTTTTTGTTTTTTGGGTTTTTTTGAGAGGTTTTTGTTATAGGGTGCATGCACTCGCCAGAAAGACAGAAAAAGACAGAGAGACAGAAAGCGAGAAGTCACCCCCCAAGGGGGATGGCCACGCCGCAATCCTTTATCCTCCCTTCTCTCAGGATCTTGGACACGCACACACACGCACCCGGTGTGAGTTTAAAACACCAAGTTCGGGACTCGAACCGTGGTCGACTACATGGGAGTCCAGCGACATAGTCCCCAAAAATGTTACTTTTTAAGGTAAAAGGGATTTTGCAGATGGAATGAAGGTGAAAGGCCTTAAAATAGGGAGATTTTTCTGAGATTACTCAAGTAAGTACAAGGTAACAAGACAACCACATGGGCCTTAAAAGGAAGAAGCTGGCAGAAGGGACAGAAATATGAGATGAGAAAAAGGCAAGAAAAATTCAAAGTAAGACAGTGATTCAATCTGACACTGCTGACTTTGAAAATGGTGCCACAAGCACAGTATAAAGGAAGCCTCTGAAAATGCAAAAGTCCTCGGGGACAGCAAGCATGGACACTCAGATCTCAATCCTACAAATGCAAGAATTGAATTCTGCCAACACATGGAATGAGTAAGGAATGAATTACTCCTTAGAGCCTACAGAAACAAATGGAGTAGCTCTGCCAAGTTTGAGACTCATGTCTGATTCCTGACCTACAGAACTATAAATCTGTAAATTTGTATTGATTGAAGCCATAAATTTGTGATAGTTTGTTAAAGTAGCAATAAAAAATTAATTCATAATTTATAACTTTAGTTATATAAAGAGGTGATGTCTAGTCAACTTTAAGGTAATGTAGGGCAGAAATACTACGTTCATCTCTTACTTACATCCTTAATCAAGCATCCTCCTTGGCTGACAAACCGAGGAGACTTGGAAAAGTTTGTAGAAAAATGGAATTAAGTATAAGTTCATTTTGGTTTAAAAAAAATGCTGAAATCCATGCAAAGTTTTATCATTAACACACATTTTCCATGAACTTTCTGAAGACTTCCTTTAGATGCTCATGATAAAGGCAGTATGTTCAAATGTAAATTTTGTTTTTAGTAAATACTTCTGATTATTAAAATCAAAATATACTAAAGCAGAACAAGTGAAATTTTAAAATGAAATACTAATATTCATGAATCTAGACAACATGAAAGAAATAACTTACTTTGAGCCCATCGGTAAAGTCTTTCATAAGCTGTTTCCTGAAGCAATGCCATCTGTTCCATAATTTCTAAACTAAAAATAATAATAATAATTTAAACATATTATAATTTAAACTTTCAGTCAATAGATACATCTAAGCACCTAATTATTTTGATTACAGAATTTATGTCTAAAATTTTAGAAACATCAGCATTAATGCAATCAGTTCAATGAGGCATTACTCACCCTGCTGTTTGTTGGTTAGTCCGTAAGAGGACTTTGACATCATTATGAATCTGCTTTACTCTTCCTAGTGCCTTGAAAAAATGCTTTAAAATAAAGAATATGACTTTAAATAGTCCAAACTTTCAGGTAAAATTACAATACTCCAAATTGGAAAATCACTTCAAGAGGAAACAAACTCTCTCATCTGTTCTAATAAAGCACTCCTATACTGATCTCAGTCTTCTCTAATTTCTGTAGAAGGTGTAACCGGTATTTATTCACATTAACATATATTTAAACCAATGTCAATTATGTGCCAGTGTGGTAGTTTCCAGGGATAGAAAATTAATAAAAGCGAAAATCACTGTCCTCAAAAAGTATAAAGTCTAGGGGATGGCAGGTGGTGTGGTAGTTAAAGGCGCTGGATTCCCATGTGGCTGACCATGATTTGAGTCCCAGATCCGGTGGCTTGCTTTCTTCTTTTCCCTTTCTCTTTCTCTGTCTATCTCTAGTCAAATTAAAAATAATAATAACAAATGGAATTAAATAATAACAAATGGAATTAAATAATTTTTTAAAAAAAGTATATAGTGAGAAAAACACAAGCCAAAAGAAAACCAAATAAAGAAAAACACTATGTATTACACATCTCATGAGTTATGCATAGCATTCTTATCATTGAAGATGATGTTTTATATATCTGCAATATACCTATTTTCTTCTCTTCATACAAAAGAATGAAAATTTAGATATATAAAGGGTGCTAATTAAATATATAGAAGTTGATTTATGCCAAAGCGATGACTTATTTTTTATCTCTTTAGAAAAATATATTCAGTTTCCAGAATGCCACTAACAGTGTTCTAACCATGAAAACAATGACTATTAATATTTCTTTGATGACTAAAACTGGGGGGGAGGGGGGGAGACAAAACAAAAAAAAAACCTCTTTCTCTAATATAGTTTGCTATTTTTCCCAAATGAAGAAAAAGTGAGATGTCAAATATTTCTAATTTGCAGAGGTTTTCAAATTACAAGGGCAATGTATAATGGAAAGTAATGTTCCTGTAAGTTCTCTCATCTACTCACTTCCATACACTCAAACTTTTGGTTCCACGGTAATGTTATTGCAATGAAAACAGAAACTGGGAGATATGAAAAGAGTTACAGAGAACATGTGTGTACTATTTGTGTTGTGACAAAGGGGCAGAGAGTGTAAGGGACTAAACTCTTCTCTTTTTTTTTTTTTTAGGTTTCTGTCCTAGGGGCATGAGCTTTCTGGAAAGAGATAGATAAAGGGAAAGTGAAAAATCAGCCCCCGGGGGAGATGGTCACATCACAATCCCTTCTCCTCCATTCCTTTCTGGGGACTTTGAGCACACATGCACATGTGCCCAGAGTGATTTCCAAGCTGCCAGGTCTGGTACTCAAACTGCAGTTGCCATGTGGGAGCCCAGGGCCTTATCCACCATGCCATCTGCTGGCCCCCAAGTCCTTATATTTCATGATAGAAAATAAATTGAAAACTGTTAACATAGATAATCAAAGAATACTCTTTTTAACTAGAAATCTAAACTACAGAATTATAAAATGAAGCAATTAAAAACATTAAAATTGTTGACAAAAGAGATGATGTAGGTTTTCTTTATAAGCTTTGTTGTATTCTGAATTTTACAAATAAGTACATGTATTACTTTGAAAAGGTAAACCTTAAACATTAATTAAAATATGTACCTTAATTCTAAATTTAAAAAAATCTATAGCAGCTATACATTAAATGATTACAAGGGAAAGCAGATACCTCAGTAACAGGTCCTTCTCTTGTACCGCGGAGAAGACTCATTTCATCAGAAGTCAGTTGGAACTTGGATAAAAAGGCATCTGCAACTTGTGCCCTTATTTCTGATCTCTGACTTAATTAAAAAAATAAAAATAAATATAAATAATAAAACCAAGCATGCTATGCATTTGAAAACTTTAAAACAAGTTATATCTCCAACATAAATTTTTAAAACAAAGTTGTGAAAATTTCTCAATATCTTCTAAAGTCTCATTTCTGCCTCAAAATATTGGAGACTTATCAGGTATGTACATGGTAGTTAGCTAACTTGCGAACAGTAAGAAAACTTGATCATTATGCAAAATAATAAATATATTCACAAATGGTCCCTGCACTACAATTTTCATCCACTTGCCAATACTTGAATTGTTCATCTTGAAATTGACATGGCTGATTTACAGGAGAGAACTGTGCT
This sequence comes from Tupaia belangeri chinensis, assembly GCF_000334495.1. Lineage (NCBI taxonomy): Eukaryota > Metazoa > Chordata > Mammalia > Scandentia > Tupaiidae > Tupaia > Tupaia belangeri. The sequence goes on along the minus strand of NW_006159904.1, from coordinate 3,818,004 downwards.
CTGTTCTCAACCAATTTGGTCTGTTACAGAGAGAGAGGTACTCTCTAGAGTATCTTCAGGCCATGATCCACCCCCAGATGGATCAGATCACAGGCACACAGCTGCATGCTCATGAACGTCCTAGTATGTAAACCCAGAGCCTTTCCCATGTGGACACAGTTACATTGTTAGTGTACCCCAACTTAGCCCCTACCATTTCTTCAAAAACGGGTAATTTCTCTTTTTTCATATTTCCCATTTTTTCTACATAGTATTTTAATAAAAATAGTCTTTTAAATTGTATTTCCTGAATAAAATCTATCTAGGTCTATTAACTATAAGAAAAAGGCTCACTATAGTTTGGAATGCAACCTGCAAGGACCCATGCGACCTGACAGAATCACCATCTAAAGGCAAGTTAGAAACACAAACTACCAGAACAGAAGAAACTCGTTTATTCCTGGTTTCTATAGCTCAGGTTAGAAGACATACAAATAAAATTATAAACGTGTTTCACTAGTAGCATTCACAGGGTAGTGATATTCCAAAATCAAACAATATTCAAGTGAAAATGAACGAAGATAAGTACTAGTACTATATTCACAGATGGCACATTGTATCTGCCATCTTTGTTTTATTTGTATCTTTGAGTTGGAAGTTTTAAATTAATAAAGTTAAGTGTTCCTGATGAATAATAAAGAAATTTACAATGGAAAAGTCCTATGGGTGGCAGTGATAATTCTGTTTATCTAAAATGGTAAAGTAAATCACCTATTTAAGTCTACATAAATTTAAATGACATATTTTATTAATCACCTTATTGCTAATATCAAAAAGTCACCTAAGCAGATTTTGCTTTATACTCTTAGATAAAGCTCCAATCATGATATGGATTTGATGTAATTATAAAACTTCGTAAAATTTCTCAAGACCTCACAAATTAACTACTTTAACTGAAATATTTAAGAGCTTTTATTGGATCTGTATTTAGGACCAATTTATTAGGCACTAAGGAAAATTAGTCTCCTTAATTTATCTCAATTTCATTTTTGTTTGAACCAAAATTAGTGTTACTTACCCTGATAATACCCTTTAATCATTAAAATACAGTCCAGGGTCACGTGGGTGAAAAAATTCATTCCCAAAATATGTAATATGGTTGATTAAATCTAAAAATCAATCTGAGATAAGACAGACCAGACATACACTATATCTTCAAAACAGATGATCCAGAAATATTTTTAACATGGCCACCTAATAAGGGCTTGGTATTTCAGGATGACAACTTTTAAAGTAGTAACAGAATAAATTCTAGCATATTTTTCAAGTCTTATTTAGTCTTGCAATATATATTCTTTCGAGGTAAATTTTCACACCTTGACAGAAAGCTATTGTTAGTTGGTCTAAGCAAAATTTCAAGGGATTTTTAACATCTTAATAAAAATTATATGGAACAAGGGGCTAGACAGTGGCTTAGCTGACATGCAACACTTTGTAAGGCTGGCCTACATGAGAAGGCTCAGGGTATAGAAACGTACTTGGACATTCTGGGTACACATGTGCCCATGATCTAGGGCTGGCTGAGGCTGGGGATAGGTTGTAGCATGTGAACTCTATCAAAGCTGCCTGTCTGCCTCTTCCCCTGCTATGTTTCTCATTCACAGAACAATTAAATTTTAAAAATTATGTGAAATATAGGGACCAGCAGTTGGCTTAATGGCTATGTTGCTGGACTCCCATGTAGTCAACTACAGTTCAAATCCCGGACCTGGTGGTTTAAATTCACTCCAGGTGCGTGTGCAAGATCCCAAGAGGAGAATGGAGGAGAAGGGACTATGGCATGGCCATCCCCTCTGGGGGGTGATTTCTCGCTTTCTGTTTCTCTCTCTCTCTCTGTCTTTCTGGTGAGCGCATGCACCCTATAGCAAAAACCTCTCCAAAAAAAGAAAAAAATAAAAATTATGTGAAATATTAACTTAAAACGCATACAGGAAAACCTATAAATCACAACTTCAAGAGTGTCTGAGATATATTCAAGTAATCATTGTATATTATGTAAATTATATAGTACATAAATATTATAAATATATAGTGTGGGATGATACGCAGCTGATAAAAATGAAGTAGTTCTAATATTTACTAGCATAAAATGATCTGTAAGATATTTTACAGGAACAAAAAGCAAGTTGCAAGAAAATATGTACAGGAATCTCTATCCTTTGGGTAAATACCTAAGCGTGGAATACTGGGTCTACAGTAGTTCTATTTATAGGTTTCTAAGGAATCTCTGTATCATTCTCCCAAGTGGTTGTACTGATTTACAGTCCCACCAACAGTGTAGGAGTGTTCCCCTTGTACCCGGGTTTCAACAGCACTTACCATTATTATTTTTTTTTTTTAATTTTAGCCGTTCTGACTAGGTTAATTGGTATTTCACTGTGGCTTTGATTTGTATTTCCCTTGTGATAGAGATGTCAAGTACATTGCCATATGTTTTGGGGCCATTTGTACATCTTCTTCAGACAGCTGTCTCTCCAGTTCATTTTCCCATCTTTTAATTGGATTGATTTTTTTATTTTTTGAGTTCCCCGTATTTTTTGGTCATCAGTCCCTTATCTGAGGTATAGCTTGCAAATATGTCCCTTTTATGTCGATTTTGCTGAGAATCTTAATCACGAAGGGATGTTGTATTTTATCAAATGCTTTTTCTGCATCAATTGATATGATCACATGGTTTTTTAATCTTTTCTTTGTTAATGTGATGTATTACACTTTTTGTTTTGTGTATGTTGAACTATCCTTGCATCCCTGGAATAAAGCCTACTTGGTCATGATGTATAATCTTTTATTTTTATTTTTTTAAATTATTTTTATTTTATTTTATTCATTCATTCATTTATTTTAATTTGACCAGAGAGAGAAAGAGAGAAAGTAAGAAAGCAAGCCAGCAAGTCCAGGACTCGAACCATGCTCGGCCACCATGCCACCTGCTGGTCCCGATGTATAATCTTTTTAATATGTTGTTGAATACAATCTGCTAGTATCTTACTGAGAATTTTTGCATTTGTATTCATCAAGGATATTGATCACAAAACAAGCCTTTAGAAATCCAAAGGTGTACAGAAACTATATCTAGCATCTTTTTTCACCAAGATGGAATCAAACTTGAAATCAACTATAGAAAGAGCCCTCGAAAATTCACAAACACCTGGAAACTAAATAGCCTTCTCTAAATGACTACAACTATAGAAGAAATTAAGAATGAAATAAAAGGTTCATAGAAACCAATGATAATGAAAAAAAAAGTGTTTATAACCTATGGAACAGAGCAAAAACAGTCATAAGAGAGAAGTTCAAGGTGCAAGGTGGCAAGTAACCTAACAATACAACTCAGGGAACTGGAAAGATTTAAGGAAAGTTCTGAATGGTACTTGCAGGTCAATATTAACTAATTAATCACCAGTTTGGGGCTAGAATTGTTTAGCTATTAAAATAGAGAACATTTTAAAAAAGAACTTGGTACATATCATAATTCATTTTATTAATTTCATTGCATTTTATTCCTTTTTTTTTATAAGATAGAAAAGGAAGTTTCTGATTACCATCCTAACTGAAGGAGATCACTCCATTCGACCTGAGTCCTTTCTAGCCCTGAGATCCATGATATTCTCTTACACAAGTAACTATAATAGTCTCTATAATTTCCCATTTAGCATATCTTAATATAAATTTAAGAGAACTGTGTTTGGAAGGATTAAAAACTCAAATATGAAAGAATACCAAGACTAATGGATGTGGAACTAAGGAGTGTTGGCCATGTACTTGCCATTCCTGGTGTAGAGCAGTGTTTTTCAAACTCTTTTTGACCATGATTTATTGGGTCGTCAGAAAAGTCACAGCGTATTTTTCTATGCAAAAATGTGTCATGACTTTTCTGATGACTTAATATAATAAGAAGTATATCTTAAACCTTTACTAGAAACTGAAACAAAGGCATCACTAAATAATATTATATTCAAATTATTTTCTATTTTGTTCAATCCTAATCCATTAGAGGTTACTCATGATTTACATAAATAATTTCATGATACATTGGTCCTAAACTCCACTAGCTTTGAAAAACACTATCTTGATCACGGCTGACAAACGTTTTTTTTTTATAAAGACAGATGGTAAATATTCTAGGCTTTGTGAGCCACATATAGTCTCCATTGTAATCATTCAGTTCTGTGAAAACAGTCATAGACAATATGTACATGCATGAGCACAGCTGTATTTCAATGTAATTTTATTGTCATAAACAAGTGGTGAGCTAGATTTGGCCTATGAACCATAGCAAAATGACCTATAAGCTTCACTATAATATATTGAGCTAAACTTCATAATAAATACCTATGACAGCATAAGCTCCACATGACCAATGAAGTGCTAAGAATACTTAAAAGTTTAGGGAACCAGCAGTTAGTGTAATGGCTATGTTGCTGGACTCCCACGTAGTTGACCGCGGTTCGTGTCCCGGACCCGGTGGCTTAAAACTCACGCTGGGCGCGTGTGCGTGCGTGCCCAAGATCCCGAGAGGAGAATGGAGAAGGGATTGCAGCGTGACCATCCCCCCTGGGGGGTGATCTCTCGCTTTCTGTCTCTATGTCTCTCTCTGTCTGAATGGTGAGCGCACGCGCCCTACAGTGAAAACCTCTACAAAAAAAAAAAAAGTTTAAATGATGTATTCAGCTACTAAGTAGTAGAAAGGTATATTGCATCATAGCATAACACTTTTCTCTTTCTACACTATTTCAGACAGGACAAGTGCACTGTTCATGAGTATTAGCTTAACCATGTTCAATACAATATATTGCTAATCCATTTTGTATTTGTCTTTGCTCATTCATTCTATCAACAAATATTAGTATACCTATTTGTATAGATTACTGCCAGAAGAATTTATACAGTTAACAATTACACCAGTGAATTAATCACAGTTGAAAACATAAAAGACTGTGGAAAAAAAAAAGTAGTAAATAATGAAATTTTGAAAACAGTGTACATTTAAAGAGCAATCATTTTGACGTCAAGTCCACAGCAATAAACAATACATCACCACTTCTATTCCCAAAGAGGGAATAAGTTCTCAACACCAGTATCAAATTCGATGCTCCTAAACTACTGTTCTTATGTTACTATTGAATAATAATAGCCTAGGGTCCTGTGTTGTATCAGTTTTCAACCACGTTATTTATTATGTCAAATCTGATTTGCAATTATCTATAATTTTCTTTCCACTTAGTCTCCAAATTAATGGAGAAGTGACCAGATAAAGAAAAACTTACCTCTCAGCTTGAAGCTTAGTCGTTTTTACTATTAAATCTTGAGTCTGTTCCTTTGCTGCCTAGAATTATAAACATGACTAACATCAATACATTTCAATTATATTATACTTCAGAAAATTAAAACTTCCACTTACTGGACATCAGATTCACAGCAAATAAGACCACTCTCCAGAACTCAAAAGTTTAACAAAAGCCAAAGCTGAAATACATGTTTCATATATAATCTTTAAGAAGATGAACTAATTCAGAGTTCCCAATACACATATAATGCCAGGGGCTATGAGAAAGAAAAAGGTAATCAGATGCTAACTAAGGAACCTAATAGCTCATCATGCTTTTTAGTGAAACAGAAGCACTGAAAGAGCAAGTTAAGGATAAAAATGACTTCAGCTATGAACATGTTGAATTGAGATACCTTGAGATTTCTAAATGAAGTTGTAAATTAGGTCACCAGAATGCTGGTGTGGAGAGCAACAGAATGACTGAAATGAAAATAGTAATTAGACAACTGGCATATAGAAACTACCTGCTGTGTAAGGTCTAATGAGAAGTAGAGAGAGCCCCATTTATAGGACACAGGGTTGTTACCAAGTTTCATGGTAGGCAATGTTTCTATCCTAAGACAGTTTAAGGGATCAAGATTGAAAATCTACCCAAAGATCAGCCAATTGTTTATGAAGGAGATTCAAATTAAAGATACATGTAACCAGTAAAATTTTGTATCACAGACCTGAACTGGGGAATCCTACAAAACTAAGCCAGTAAGCAATGAGAGAAGTAGTTTTGAGGCAGGTAGAGACATAGGATCCATGTGCTGAAGGGACATTAGGTGAGCCAGAATTATGCATAAACTAAGCCACTAGTACGTGGGAACTATAAAACAGACAAAACATAAAATAGTGGGTGAATCAACCTGCCTAAGAGAGAATTACCAGAGCAAATATCCAAAGATACTGGGTCATTTTCTTGCTGGACTACTGCAATAAAGAGTCATGCTGCGGGGACCAGCAGGTGGCATCATGGTTGGGGTGCTGGACATTCCCACATGGCCAATCCTGGTTCAAGTCCTGAACCTGGTGGCTTGCTTTCACACTTTCTCTCCCTCTCTGTGTCTCTCTGCTCAAAATGAACATGTTGAATTGAGATACCTTGAGATTTCTAAATGAAGTTGTAAATTAGGTCACCAGAATGCTGGTGTGGAGAGCAACAGAATGACTGAAATGAAAATAGTAATTAGACAACTGGCATATAGAAACTACCTGCTGTGTAAGGTCTAATGAGAAGTAGAGAGAGCCCCATTTATAGGACACAGGGTTGTTACCAAGTTTCATGGTAGGCAATGTTTCTATCCTAAGACAGTTTAAGGGATCAAGATTGAAAATCTACCCAAAGATCAGCCAATTGTTTATGAAGGAGATTCAAATTAAAGATACATGTAACCAGTAAAATTTTGTATCACAGACCTGAACTGGGGAATCCTACAAAACTAAGCCAGTAAGCAATGAGAGAAGTAGTTTTGAGGCAGGTAGAGACATAGGATCCATGTGCTGAAGGGACATTAGGTGAGCCAGAATTATGCATAAACTAAGCCACTAGTACGTGGGAACTATAAAACAGACAAAACATAAAATAGTGGGTGAATCAACCTGCCTAAGAGAGAATTACCAGAGCAAATATCCAAAGATACTGGGTCATTTTCTTGCTGGACTACTGCAATAAAGAGTCATGCTGCGGGGACCAGCAGGTGGCATCATGGTTGGGGTGCTGGACATTCCCACATGGCCAATCCTGGTTCAAGTCCTGAACCTGGTGGCTTGCTTTCACACTTTCTCTCCCTCTCTGTGTCTCTCTGCTCAAAATAAAATAAGTAAATGAATAAATAAAATTTTACAAAAAGAGTCATGCTGTTGCTTCTTTTTTTAAAGAATTATTTAACTTTATTTATTCATTCATTTTTTAAAAAATTTGTCCAGAGATAGCAACAGAGACAGAGAGAGAGAGGTGAGAAAGCAAGTCACCAGGTCTGGGACTTGAACCATGGTTGGCCATGTGGATGTGTTCAGCACCTTAACCACACCACCACTCACTAGCTTCTTCGGTTAAGATTTCTCAAGATGCCTTAGAGGCCTCATCCTCCTACAAACTCTGTTCTGATCGAAATTCTGACTTAGTGCTTCATGTGTATCCTGTCAGTAACAAAGTTCTCAGCCCTACCTCTAGTGGAACTATTTTGGGTCTGTGTTCTTAACAACCAAATCATGTGCTTAGCAAGAAGAAAATGGCTTTGAACCTAAATAACTAAGTGTCTCACAAACTTTTAAGGAATGGAGCAGAACAGGATGGTTCCCAAAGTATTCTTCTGTAATCATTCATCTTCAAGTGCATTATATTTCCTAATCTCATTTTGTTATAAAGTTCTATTTCTACTCTTTTACATTTTAAATTTGTAAATTTTTTTTCAAATATAGTATTTCCTCAGTTCTAAGAAATATGTACATCTCAAAATTCTTTGGAAAAAAGCCTCAGAAAATCAATATCAAAAACCATTTATGGGAACCAGCAGTTAGCGTAATGGCTATGTCGCTGAACTCCCACGTAGTCGACTGCGGTTCATGTCCCGGACCCGGTGGCTTAAAACTCACGCCGGGCGTGTGTGCGTGCGTGCCCAAGATCCTGAGAGGAGAATGGAGGAGAAGGGACTGTGGCATGACCATCCTCCCTGGGGGGTGATTTCTCGCTTTCTGTCTCTATGTCTCTGTCTAGCGAGCACACGCGCCCTAAAGCGAAAATCTCTCCAAAAAAACATTTATTAGCTTCTTTTTAGCCCCAGCCATTACTACATGAAGGATGTATCTTAAAATCAATAACATCTATTAATCAGTAAAATATGGTACCTAGTACAATGTTAAGCAATAACAATTTACTAACTTTTTTGCATATTTTCTGACTTTCCATTATACACTGTGGTAATAATTCCAAAGTAATGTTGAATAATACTAGTAAAGATTACTATACTAAAGTTAAATTTCAGTTAATGTCTCTTAAATGCTAAGGATAAATGCTTTTCATTAAATAATAAACATAGGTCTGTAAATATAATTTATGCAAGCAGAACCAAAGCCAAAGGAATAAACCACAACACATAAAATTAGTGATTAATTTTTTAAATTTTGGGGCTGGCAGGTGGCATAGTGGTTAAGGTGCTGGACTCCCACATAGCTGGCTACTGTTCAAATCCTGGACTTGGCAGCTTGCTTTCTTGCTTTGTCTATCTCTCTCTTTCTGCTGCTCTGTGGTAGAATTGAAAAAATAATAATGATGATGAATAAAATTAAATAATTCTAAAAAAAAATTAATTTTATCCCTAAAAATTTTCAAAAAGACCCATATTTCAAATATTTTAGAAAATGTTAAGTAATCCTTGTAATATCTTATAATGAAAAAAAAGGTGAGGAGACTCTAAGAAGTAGTATTTTTATGAATTAATTAATTCAAAACATCATTCTAGAATTGATAGTATGAGTCGGTACTACTGAGATTCCAATAAAACACTATATCCAAATATTTTAATTTTAGTAAATTTGGAAAAGGTAAACAAAACTGGAAATGATGGATCTTATCCGTACTGACCTAAGGAATGATAAGTGCATCAAAAACAAATGTAAACAAAAGGTAGTATCAAATAATTTTAAAAATTCAATTCAAAAACTAGGCAAGAATTATTTTTTCGTTATTTTTTGCCATAGGGTATGTGTGCTTGTTGAAGAGAGACAGAGAAAGCAAGTGACAGGAAAATTGAAAAGTCAACCCTCAGGGGCATAGCCACACCATAATCCCTTCTTCTCCATTCTCCTGGGATCTTGAGCATACACACACACACACACACACACACACACACACAAACACACACACACAGGGTGTGATTTGCAACTGCCAGGTCCAGGTTTAAAAATGTAGTTGGCCATATGGGAGTTCGGCATCATAACCATGTCACCTGCTGGCCCAGGTAGAAATCTTTTATAAGTGATGAAAATGTTCTATATCTTGCCAATGGTGGTTGTTTCATAAGTGTATAAAACTGCTAAATATGTCCATTTTAATATTTCAAAAGGATGCAACTTATTACTGAGTTGCACCCACTATTACTTAAGTGAGTCATGACACATTTTTGCATAGAAAAGCATAGAAAAATAAATCATGACTTTC
>NW_006159904.1:3768765-3808475 GCF_000334495.1 Tupaia belangeri chinensis | reverse complement strand
ACATAAACTAATCTTCAATGAAGTTAGTATAAAAAAGGAAGGAAAAATAGGCTTACTTCACTGTAGAGCAAAAAACAGAATGGGGGTGGCACAAAGAAAATAAAAAGGACAAAACAGAAGAAACCACTTTGGTTGTGATTTAAAATATTTACAAACTATTTTAAAAATAGTATAAATAGGATAAATACACTTTGAACTTTGTACACTTAAAAAAAGCTGTGAGAACACAATATAATATAATCAAGGGTAAGAATGAGAAAAGAAGCAATATTGCCTAAAGACAGGAAACAAAGTGATCTAATATAACAAAAAATACATTCATATTGTAAAATAAACACAGGAGTGTAATAAAACCTTAAAGAGTATAATTTGAAAAAACTGCAGTAACTCACGGAAAGTAAAAGATGAGATAAGGAAAAAAAAAAATGGTCAAACAAAACCAAGTGAACCAATAAAATTAGTATGTGTAAAAAAAATATGAAATGGCAATAATAGTTAGCAAATATTATAAAATTCTTTAAATATTATAAAATTCACAATGATCTAAAGATTAGACTAATAGACTACATATATGTCAATGATATCGGATATATTTTAAAGAAGGCTAGGAATGGTAAAATATTAAAAGAACAGGAAATTGACCAGTCCGATAGAATATACTCTGGTTAATCTTCGGAATATACAGATTAGTGATTCTTCTTAGAATCACTGTTGCTGCCAACGGTTCCAAAAGAATCTTATAGATCTAAAGTTGGAATTAAACATGTGAAGGTAGCAGACATAATCTTGACTGATCCTTAGGAGGAACCTATTCTATGCCTCTTCTAAAAAAATCTACATGAATGAGGGTAACTGGATTAAATGCTGATTCTGCAGTCAAACCAGAGGTTTAGAACTACTTCAATATACAGACCTAAAATTATATATGTTTTTTAGGATAATTTTCTTAGGCTAAATATAAATCAAAATGAAGGCCAATCTTTATAAGGCACAGCTTTAGTTTGAACTTATTCCTAAAGTTTTCTACTAAATTGGAAGATTTCTCAAAATTTTACACAACTCTTTACTGACTATACTAAAACATAAAGGTTTCAGGAGTCAACCAAGCAATATTAGTAAGTCATCAGCCAGGGCCAGCAGGTGACACAGTAGTTAAGGTACTAGACTCCCACATGCCCCACTATAGTTTGAATCCCAGTCCTGGTGGCTTGAAAACCATGCCAGGCTTGTGTGCATGCATGCCCATAAACCCAAGAGGAGAATGGAGGCAAAAGGACTGCTGTACGGCCATCCTCTGGGAGGATCCTTCTCACCATCTCTCTCTGTCTCTCTGTCTCTCTCTCGGACAAGCACACACACCTTAGAGCAAAAATATTTTTTTAAAAAAAAGCTATCAGACAAAGAAATACAAAGGTATGCATAATTTTTTCATTCTGAGTAAAAAAATTAAATTTTAATTTAATCATAATTCTGGCAGGGTGTAATACATTAGATATCCGTATTCTTTGTAGACCTATCTAACAATGTTCGAATTCTTTGTACGGGAAAACCTGACCATTATGTAGTACCTGAAGGCGACTTGTCATATCTTGACAACAGTTGCTCATTGCTTGAACATCTTCATTTATGCTTTCGAGTTCCTGAAAAAAGTAACATCCAACATTATATATGCTATAGAGAATTTCTCTTCTTTTAGCCAAATCTTTTCTTTTAATTTAATGAGTTTTGTTTGTCAAGTTCTGACAAGAGATCCCAAATTTAAAATTGAAAATGAATAAAAAGAATAATATCTAGTGTTAGAAAGGTGTAAAGAACTTAGTCCACTCCTTTTGGGGTATTACAATATTACAATAAGAAAATGGCAAATGTTTTAAAAATACAAATACCTCTTTACTCACTATGGTAATATTAAGAATTTATCCTATAGAATTAATTGGATCAAGTGTGAATAATATACATATAGGAATGATTAACCCACAGTTGCCTAAAACTAATGAACACATAAAAGAAATGCAATTACATAATGGAAATCTATGCATATATTAACAATGACAATGTATATACATGTTTATGAAAAGGTGTCTACATAAAGTAAAAGAGTTATAATACATATATTCTCATTTTTTAGAAAAAATACATATTAATATATAGAAGAACACAAGCAAGAACACACAATACTGACAAAGCTATTTTGAATGATGAGATCATACATAATTATTTCTACTTCTCACCTTATTATCTAACTTTTCTATATTATTTTCTAAATTTTAATTAATAAAAAAAGCAAATTTGAAAAATAAATAAACAGTGTCTCCTCCTATCTTGTTAAAAGTAATCACATATTGTGATCAGCAGATGGCTTAATGGTTATGCCGCTGAATTCCCATGTGGTTGATTGCAGTTCAAGTCCTGGACGGGTTGGCTTGAAACTCATGTCAGAGAACCAGCAGATGGAATAATGGTTATGTTGCTGGACTCCCACATAGTTAACCATGGTTCAAATCCTAGACCCGGCAACTCATGCTGGGTATGTGTGAATGCATTCCCAAAATCCTGAGAACAGAATGGAGGAGAAGGGATTGCAACATGGCCACCCATCCTGGGGGTGATTTCTTGCGTTCTGTCTCTCTGTCTCAATGTCTCTGGTGAGCACACACGTCCTATAGCAAAAATCTCTAAAAACAAAACAAAACAAACAAACAAACAAAAAACGCAATAAAAAACAACTTACACCGAGTGCATGTGTAAGTCTGCCTAAAATCCTGAGAGGAGACTGGAGGAGAAGAGATTGCAGTGTGGCCATCCCCTCTGGGAGGTGATTTCTCACTTTCTGTTTCTGGCTCTCTCTGTTTCTCGGTGAATGCACAGGTCCTACAAAAATATCTCTTTTAAAAGAAAAAGTAATCGCATTTTAAATCATGTGAAAAATCAGATAATTTTCTCTGTAGCATTTCTTCCTCCAGCTCCCTCCACATGTGCATGAATTTAACTGGTCTTTTAATACTAGCATTAATTAATGCTCTTAACGAATATGTCTTACCTACTTCTTTTTTACTACTGAAACAGTCACTATTTTAGTTCAGATCAATTGTTATCTCTTGAAGGACTGATAAAAACATCTTCCATGGGACCAGTAGTTAGCATAACGGCTATGTCACTGAACTCCCATGTAGTCGACCATGGTTCGAGTCCCGGATCCAGTGGCTTAAACTCACACCAGGCGTGTGTGCCCAAGATCCCAAGAGGAGAATGGAGAAGGGATTGCGGTGTGGCCATCCCCCCAAGGGGGTGATTTCTCGCTTTCTATCTCTCTGTCTCTGTCTTCCTGGCGAGCACTCGCACCCTATAGCAAAAAACTTTCCCCCAAAAAAAAAAAAAAAAATCTTCCAACAGGTCTCTCAGATGCTAAAATCAGCCCCTCTAAACCATCTTTACTCGTTACTAAACCAATATTATTAAATGTTATATAAAATTATGAGGATATTTCAAAATGTTCATGGATGAAAACAGGGTAAAAGTACAAGTTTATTTTGGTGTAAGACATTTTTGAAATCCATGCATAAATTTTTCATAATACATACTTTCCATGACTTTTTGAAGACTCCCCATCTAATCATATGACATTTAGCTTCATCATAAACTACTATCTTCTTTTACCCAATTCAATTCAGTGCCACACAACAGAAAAATATGCAAGGAAGGACAGTTTTGGTGAGAGACAATCCCTGACAAATAACACGGCAGTTTTGTGAAGGTATGGCCAATCAGGGCAAGAGTACGAAAGCAGTCAAGCAAAACTATAAACACAATGTGAGGACAAACTACAGTTAGGAAATCACTTACAAGAATAGGAGCACAAATCTTAGATCTAGAATTGAGATTTTTCTCTCCTTAGATCTAGAATTAAGGTTTTTCCTCTATAAAGAACTCTGAACTATAAGAATCCTAGCATCAGACACGTTATCTTCATGTTTTTATCATAAATAGAACATGAGTCAAATTAAACCAAGTCCTAAGCTGCTTTGAGGTGAACCGTAAAATGCAAGATTTCAAAATATTCATTAATATCAGCAACAGCAGATATCTAAGCAAACTAATCTTAGCATTTCTTTAAATCTCATTGTACAATCTATTAGGTTATTGGGAAAGTCATGATGTATTTTTCTGTGTTTTTCTATGCAAAAATGCATCACGACTTTCCCAACAACCCAATAATAAGATGTACTATGACATCATCAGTGAACTAGATCAAGAATAAGTACTCTTAATATTTACGTTCACTATAATGGCACATTAAATGGATTTGAGCTGTGAAAATAATAGAAATCACCTCCTATTAATATATCCTCTAAATGCAAAGGTTTACTAAAATGTAATTCAAGAGCCCTTACATTGCTTCCAAAGTCTTTATTTGAATTTACAGTGAACTATATTTTTCCCCCCAGGTAAGCAAAGACATAGCTTGTAAAATATGCCTGGCATAAAAAAAATTAAGAACTCTTTTATTATGAAAATTTTTCAAAAATATTGAAAAGCTGAGACACAAATGCCTACGTATTCATCACCTGGCTTCAACAATTACCAACTCATGGCCATGCTTGTTTCAACTATCTCTCTATAGTACCTTCTTTGTCCCTATTTTAGTTTGCGTATCCCCATGTAAACTTATGATGCAATCTGACACCCAACACAACAGTGCTAAATGGAACCTAGTTAAAGGTGCTTAGGACATGAGGGCAGATCTCTCATGACTAGATTAAGGCCATCTGTAGGAGGGAACATGTTCTAATTAATTAGTTCCCCGCCAGTGTGGATTATCTTAAAGCTGGCCAGCCATGGGCACATCTCTCATTTGCACATACCCACTACCCTTTCTGCTACAGAGTGAAACACCATATGGACCCTGACCAGAACTAAACACACGCCAGTGCCATGCTATTGGACTCTCCAGCCCACAGAATCAGGAGCCAAATAAATCTCTTATTTATAAATCGAGTCTCAGGTATTCTGTTACAACAACACAAGTAAACTAAGTTTTGGTCTCTCTCTCCTACAAACTGCACTATTGTGAAGCAATTCCAGATATCATCATCATCCATAAATATATGGTATATACTTCTAAGATGATTATAAAAATAAACCTAATACCATTTTCATATCTAAACATTTAATAGTAATGTTCTATTAGAAAACCATTTGGAGAAATGCTATTATTTTTGTTGAAAAAGCAAAAATTCTTAATATCCTAGAATAAATATTGCAACTTTCTAAGAACATGCATTAATGGAGGTCACAGATTCAGAAATCACATTAATGCAAATGAAGACTTAGCTGCAGTAGGAATACGCAGTTCTCTATTTGAACACGGTAAATAAATAGCAACATACAAATCTAATTCAAAAAACTTCTTAGCACAGATTCAGACTAACTTATAGTAAGTTCTCCATAAATGCTAAATGGAAAAGTTTACATACCTCCTTGACTTCCTTGAATATGCTTACAAATTCTTCATTGATAGCTAAACTTCTACGTTCAATATCTCCACGTAAATTTCTCCGGGTCCGCAAACTATTTTCAACAAAAAAGGTTGAAAGTGCCTTGAGAGCCTCCAACATCTCCTACACAATTGGTAACAGAAGAACATTAATGGGACTAATTTGAAATGCTTTCCTATCTCAAACAAAATGTAATTAAAAATCATTTTCAAATCATTTGTTTCCAGTAAACAATCCAAAAAATAATAGATGACCTTCAAATTACTGAACAGTAAACTTATTTCCAGAACACAGTAAGGGTAAAATTACTTATATATCTAATAGTGTATGTGTGTTTGTGTAAACATACATGTGTTTCTGTGTGTGCATGTGGGCATGCATGTAGGTATACACAGAAGGCCATTTACTAAAGAATTGTTAGAACTGCAAAGATTGGAAATAACATAATGTTCATCTAAGAGGGTTTGACTAAATAAAATATTTTCTTCATTTTAAAAAGGAAGAAATTCTTTAAAATACTTACATAGTGTGCACTTTGAGAACTTTAAAATTGAAACAGCCAGGTCATAGAAACAGTTATAATACAGATATTTAAAAATGAAAAGAAATACATAGATGCACATTTACTTGTAAGTATATAAACTCTATCTAGACAGATCTATATAAAAAAATAAGTACAACTGGAAGCAAAACTTAGAGGAGCTTAGAGAATACCACTTCCCTGAAGAGACCGAACTAAAGTGTAAGTAGTAGGAAAGAGCTAGACATGGGAGCAAAACTTCCCACAGATGCAAGAAAAGGAGTACAGAGACCCCAGAGCAAGCTCAGCTGCAGGGGCACAGTGCGAAAGCCATATGAAAATCAGGATTCAGTTCTTCGGTTGACCTATACATGCTAAGTGATTGTGACATGAGACCCTGTTGAGGGTACCTACCTTTCTCTCTTTTATGAAATAAATAAATAAAACAAAATAAAACCTTAAAGCAGTAAAAAGAAGGCCAGTGTGACTAAAGCTATGGGAAACTATTAGAAGGGATTTTTGTTTGTTTGTTTTAGGTTTTTGACAACAGGTGCATGCACTGGCCAGAGAGAAACAAGGATAGGGAAAGTGATAAATCTTCCAAGGAGAATGGCCATGGTGCAATCTCTCCTCTTCCATTCTTCTCCTGGAATTTTGGGCATGCACACACACACAACTGGTGTGATTTTCAAGCTGCCAGGTCCAGAACTTGAACTGTGGTCAGCCATGGGGAATCTAGTGCCTTAACCACCATACCAGTTGCTGCCCCCCACTAGAGGCTTTAAAAGCAGAAAACGGACTAATAGATGGCATAATGGTTACGTCACTGGACTCCCATGTAGTAGCTCACAGTTTGAATCCCAGACCGAGAGGTTTGAAACTCATGCCAGGTACCTGTGCGTGTGCATGCCCAAAATCCCAAGAGGAGAATAAAGGAGAAAAGATTCTGGTATGACCATGCCCTGGTCGGAGGGCGGGGGGTTTCTCCCTTTCTGTCTCTCTGGCAAAAGCATGCATCCAATAGCAAAAAATCTCTTAAAACATTTAAAACAGGAAAGAATATGATGTGCTTCATATGTTTAAATTTTTATTCCTTCTAAAAATGGATGACATAGGGGGGGAAAGAAAGAAAGCTGGTAGGGAGGGACCGGCAGATGGCATAATGGTTAAGTCGCTAGAATGCCATGTGGTTGATGATGGTTTGAGTCCTGGACCCAGCTGCTTAAAAATCATGCCGAGCACACATGTGTGTGTGCCCAGATCCCAAAAGGAGAATGGAAGAAAACTGATAGCAGCGGGGTCATCCTTCCTGAGTCATACATTTCTCACTTTCTGTCTCAGTCTCTCCAGCAAGTGCATGTGCTCTATAATCGCTCTCAAAAAAAAAAATAATAATAATAATAATTGGGGCCAGCAGTTAGTGTAATGGCAATGTCGCTGGACTCCCACATAGTCGACCACGGTTCGAGTCCCAGACCCGGTGGCTTAAATTCACACCGGGCGCGTGTGCATGCGTGCCCAAGATCCCGAGAGGAGACTGGAGGAGAAGGGATTGCAGCGTGGCCATCCCCCCTGGGGGGTGACTTCTCACTTTCTATCTCTCTATCTCTCTCTGTCTGGTGAGCACACACACCCTATAGCAAAAACCTCTCCAAAAAAATAATAATAATAATAATAATAATAATAATAAAAAGGAAGGAAGCAGGTAGGGAAGCTAAAATAATACAAGTAAGATTTGATACTATCTTAGACAAATGGTAGAAATGAAGAAAAAGAGACATTCCAAAACATTTTTGTCAAAGTAGAACCTATTGAATTTAATAGGCTGGATGTGGAATGTGATAAAAATGACAGGAACCAAAAATTACTTATACAATTCTTGCTCGAACAGGTAAATTACAATGGCCTTCACTCACAGTGAAGGTAGAATGAGAGTGAGGAAAAATCCAATGTCCTAAGGCCTCGTTCAAAGCAATAGTCAGTTCAAAGATGTAGTTTGGCCCATGTTATGTTGTCTATATTATATCTTTATTATATATTATTTTTACATTATCTTATATTTTAATAAAGATAATATGTCATCTTTATTATATATTATGTCCATATAATATCTATATTATATAGTTGTCTATATTATATCTCTAGTTAAATACATGGCCATAACATTAACCATGTATTTAACTAGAGATATAATACAGACAACTGATTCTACAAATCTGGAGGTTTGCAGAGATGGAAGGAACAGATTTATATATTTTAAGGTCATTAGCTAGGGAGTCATTACTTTTTTTGGCCACTTAAAACCATAAAACTAAGAGTTCTCCTACAGAAAGACTATGGATAGGGGAAAGAGCAGAGAACAAGCCTGGGACAACCCACTAGTACCCTAAATTCTACAGATGCAAATTCCTCCACTTGAACTAATGCATATTTTAACAGGTTTGTCTGTCCATGACTCTGTTAAAATAATATTTCAGAGACCAGCAGGTGGCAATGGTGGTTAAGCCTGATGGATTCCCACACTGCTGACTGCCAGGTGAGTCCCAGTCCCAGTGGCTTGAAAACCACTCCAGGCACATGTGTATACGTGCCCAAAATCCCAAGAGGAGAATAATGGAGAAGGAATTGCAACATGATCATCCTCCTAGGGGCTGATTTCTCACTTTCCCTTTCTCTGTCTCCTCTCTGTGGTGAGTACACACAACCCATGGTCAAAACCTCAGTGTGCATATATACATATTGCCTGGATTGTCAAAAATATGAAAACTATTTAAATTTAATTTATGATTTAAGAGAGAAAAAAGGGACAGTCCATGGCTTGCTGGTTAAGACAGCTGGATCCAATGGCCAACTACAAAGTTTGAGTCCCAAATCTAGTACCCCGAGAAACATGCCAGACAAGTGTGTGTGTGCATGCCCAAAATCCCAAAAGGACAGGGAAATAGAGAAGGGATTGTGGCGACCATGCTCCCTATAGGGGATGCTTTCTTGCTTCCCTTCCTTTTCTTTCTCTCTCTCTCTCTCTCTCTCTCTCTCTCTCTCTTCTCTCGTGAGCACAGGTGCCCTCTGGCAAAAAAAAAAAAAAGGCAAAACTATGTTTACAAATACAAACAACTTAAACAAAAAATAAACAAATAAATAAAATGAAGCAGTTTCTTCTGACTACAACCTTACAGCATCCTAAGACCTGATTCAAAAGAGTAGTCAGTAAACACTAAATGAACAAAATCACACAGACTTGAGTGTAAATATAGCTCCACTAGTTAGTAATTATATGACTTAACCTAGCTGCATTCTCTCCATGCCTTATTTTTCTCATGGGTAAAAAGGAGATAATATTATCTACATTAGAATGATCTACTGAGATAATAAATATCAATATTAGATATACTAAACACAATAAACTTCATGATATAATTAACACTTATTAAGAAACAGTAAGTTTATGTTCAGGACTTCACCTGGTTTTCCTTACTGAGTCCTTACAACACTCCTGACAAAGTCATTAACAATAATGTATTCCTAAACAGAAATTTAGAAAAATTAAGAAGACATACGCAAATCACAATGCACAAATGTGGTGGTTATATCTAACAAGCTGTGGCTGCAGAGCCCTTCCTTCTTACTTGTTATGTTATAATGTTATTTTACACACAGGAATCAAATTCTTACTGACAGTTTATTTTTAGTAACCTACATATTCACCAATACAATTTTTACTGTTTATATATATATTTTTTTCCTTTTGCTATACTAGCATGGCCAATTCAACTAGGGACTCAGTGACAGAGAGGAGAATGCAAGCTATGACAATACAGGAAAGTTGAAGTTTCAGGAGAGACATGGGTGAGCAGTGGACACTGTCTTGTTAAAAAAATAATATCAGCATTACAGCCAGCAGGTGGTGAGGTGGTTAAGGCGCTGGAGTAGCACATTGCTGACTACGGTTCAAGTGTCAGACCTGGCGGCTTGCTTTCTCACTTTCCCTCTCTTTCTGTGGGTCTCTCAGGACAAAAAAAAAAAAAAGTAATAATTAAAATGAAATAATTTTAAAAAACAATCGGCATGAGCCCACAAATCATAGACAGTGCTTAGTTAACAACAAAGCAGATTGATGAGTTCAGCTGAGCCGAAGTACTATAAAAGGGGCAAGGCTGTACCTACTGTTTCGGCTGCAAATTACTGTTGTTTCACCTGTTGCGTGGACATGCACTCATTCATGCCCACCACTGTTATGTTCCTCCTAAGCCCATTCACACTGTCCTATTTCGGAATCAGCCCTTTGCTTCGGCTTCTCATCCTGTACTGTGCTCGCCTTTTCACCCTGCTCAGACCCGGAATGTGCCCTGGGTCCGGGAGTCCGGAGTAGAGTCCTCTTCCAAACACCGCCGTTCACGTCCCAGATGCAGGGTCTTCCAGGGGCCTTTCTAAATAGGGATAATGACATCCAGGAAACCCCTAGTGTTTCCTGGTGCTCCCGGGCTCCTCCTTCTCACCCGTCCCGCCGGTCCTCCAGTGTGGGGTCGCTGGGTACGAGGGAGAGGACCGTGGGTGTGGGACAGACGCCGGCCCCGGCGCGGTTCGGCCCCGCAGCCCCCGGCCCGGCCCAGCCTGGGCTACCTTGTCGTTATCCAGCCGCGTCTCCAGGATTTTATGCAACTTGCGTGACAGCGGGTTGTTGGACTGCGCCGAGGTCCCGCCTGCGCCATTGGTGAGGCCGTTGGCAGCTCCGGACGCCGGCACTGCGACCACTTCCCCGCTAGCCTCAGCCATTGCGCCGAGCGTCCCACCCCCAGGGGCCGCGCCGCCAACTCAGCTCTAGGTAGAGACCCCGCCCGCAGCGAGTACTGCGCTTGCGCACAGCCTGCCGCGCATGCGCCCAGGCGCGGCGGGCTGCGTTGGGACAGCCTCCTGCTCCTAGGAGTCAGCGATAGCAAAGCTGCAGGAGAGCGGGGCGCGAGTCGGGTGGGTTGGCCTTTTGTGGGATTGAAGGGGATCTGGGAGCTCTGAGCCTGTAATGTTCTGAGCTGACTAACATACATAAATGCACCCAGACCTGCGCCTGGCATGTAGTTCAATGAATGTTGATTCTAGTGAGAATGAACCTAAGTTCATTCTTTTTGACGTTGTTGAGGCATAGCATGCGCTAGTATTGTGGTCAGCATTTAATGATCTACAATACGTGTCTGAGACAGACTAGGGGTTAACAAATGCTGTGGTAGTTTCCGGTGGGTGTTCAGAAGGAAAGGAAACACAGCAATATTTGGAAAGGAGTTGACACTTAAGGTTTGGAAGGACCAGCAAGTAGTGTGTTGATTAAGGCGCTGAATTCTCATGTGGCCAACCATAATTCCAGTCCCAGACCTGGCAGCTTGAAAATCATACCTGGTGTTCGTGTATGCGCGTGTGCGGGCGTTCAAAATCTCAGAAGGAGAATGGAAGAGAGACTGTGGAGTGGCCGTCTCCCCTGGATGGTGATTTCTCACTTTCCCTTTTTCTGTCTCTCTCCAGTGAGCACAACCATCCTATGGAAAAAAAAAAGAGAGAGAGAGAGAGAGATATTTAAAGGAGAATAAGAAATGTGAAGAAAGATATTCCCCAGGTAGGAGAAGATATAAATTTAAAGGCCCCAAAACAAGAAGAAACTCAGCCGTTAGCCGTTATATAAGAATAAAGCCTCTAAGCTCCCTGTGAAGTATTTATCTGAAAACTAACCCTTTAACTTTTTTCTTGAATTTGCCTTGTTTTATATATATTTATCTACATATACTAAATAATATCTATAGATATGCATAATGACAGCTGCATAGAGATATTGATGAGACCAGGAAAAATTATCAGGTCACATAAAAAAGCACTGAAAAAAAATCATTCATCTTCACGTGAAGACAGTGCTTAAAGAGCAAAAAGTTAAAGACCAAGAAATCACAACATCTATATATGAATTTAATAGAGAACGGACTGGACTTGGAGAGGAAAACTTTAAAGTGGTACTAAGGGTACATAGAACTTAAGCAAATGAAAAATTACAGTTTTCAACGGAAAGCCTAGATATTGTTTCTTTTCCATATATAAATTTAATACTGTTTCTTTTCCATATATAAATTTAAATCAATACTAAATTGTCAACTATGTCTGTAAGTGGGTATATCCAAAGGAATCTTGACCATATAAAACAGTTATATAATATCTAGTGAAGGTTACAAATATGTACAATTAAAATAAATAAAAATGGTAGCACACAAAGTGAGAAAGGCCACAAAAAACCGGTGTTTTAATAATTAATATCTAATGAAGGTTACAAATATGTACAATTAAAGTAAATAACAATGATAGCACACAAAGTGAGAAAGGTCACAAAAGACCTCATATATTTCATGATTTCGTTATGTGAAATATCCAGGAAAGGTAATTTACATAGAAAGAAAGTAAATTAGTGGTTCCAGGGAAGTGAGCATTGGGAAGGGAGAATGGTGGGTTCTGGTTTGTTTTGAGTGTAATGAAAATGTTCTAAAGCTAGGTTGATTGGGTGATGGTTCTAAGACTCTGAGAATGTATTGAAAACTACTGAACTGCCCACCTTAAATAGGTGAATTCTATGGTATGTGAATTATTGCATATCTAAGCTGCTTTTTAAAATAAAAGAAAGAGAGGTGCCAGCAGGTGGCATAGTCCTTAAGACATTGGACTTTCACATGGCTAACTGCAGTTGGAGTCCAAAATCTAGAAGGAAAGTGGAGAAGGGATTATGGTGTGGTCATCTTCCCTAGGGGGCGATTTCTCACGTTCTCTCTTTCTGTCTCTCTGGCAAGCACATGTGCCCTATATCAAAAATAATCTCTCTCAAAAACTAATTAATTAATTAAAGGGAGATTAAAAAAAAAAACTTTTAGGACCAGGTGATACAGTTTTTAAGGTTCTGGATCCCACATGGCCAATTCCAAGTTTAGAGTACCAGACCTGGTGGCTTGAAAAACACACTGGATGCATGTACTTGCATGTCCAAAATCCTAAGGGAAAAACGGAGCAGAAGGGATTGTGGTGTGGCCATCTCCCTGGGGTGGGGTGGGGTGGAATGGGGTGGGTGATTTCTCACTTTTCCTTTCTCTCTGTCTCTCTTTCTCCCTCTAACTAGTACACAGGCACTATGACAAAAATCTAAAAAAACAAACAATGACAAAAAAACTCAAAGTATTCCAATGATAAAAATATCAATTTATGGGGACCAGCAGTTGGCATAATGTCTATGTCACCGAACTCCCATGTAATGGACCACGGTTTGAGTCCCGGACCTGGTGGCTTAAACTCACACCGGGCACGTTTGTATGTGCCCATGATCCCGAGAGGAGAATGGAGGAGACGGGATTGCGGCATGGACATAATACCAATTTATTTTAAATTCCTGAACATTTTATTGAGATTCAATTTATAGGCCATAAACCTCACCTGTTTAAAGTATAAAATATAATAGCTTTTAGTTTGTTTACAGAGTCGGCAAACACACCATAATCTAATTTTAGGACATTTTCATTTTAGGGAAAAAAAATTGGCAGTCATTAGTAGTCACACTCCCAATAGAGTATTTTCCAGTCTTCATTTGCCAGGAAAACTATGAATCTACTTTCTGCTTCTACAAGTTTTCCTCTGTTGGCCACTTCATATAAACTGAATCATAAAACATGTGGCCTTTTGTATCTGGCTTCTTTCCCTTAGCATGTTTTCAAGGTTCCTCCATTTTGCAGAATGAATCTGTACTTCATTTCTTCTTGTTGCACAATTCTATGGATGTACCATGTTTTGTTTACTCATCAGTAGATACTTAGGTGTTTTCAGCTTTTCTGTTATGAATAATGCCACTCTGAGCTTTCAAGTGAGAGTTCTTGTGTGGGTATAAGCTTTCACTTACCTTTGTAAGATTCTTAGGAGTAGATTGCTGAGTCATATGATAATTGTATGTTTAAAATTTTGAGGAACTGCCAAACAGTTTTTCAGGGTGGCTGCTTCATTTCACATTTTTACCAGCAGTGTATAAAAATTCCACTTTCTTCACATTCTGGCTTACACTTTCTTAGTCTGCCTTTTTAATCTTAGCCATCCTACTTAGTGTGAAGTGTTTTCTCATTATGATTCTTATTTGCATTTCATAATGGCTAATGGTATTGAGTTGTAAGAATTCTTTATCTATACTGGATTCTAGTTCCTTATCATTTATTTAAAAATATTTTCTCCTAATGGGTTGTCTTTTCACTTTTTTAATGGATCCTTTGAACCACAAGCAATTTTAACTTGACAAAGTATAATTTATCAATATTCTCTTTTATTCCTTATGTTACTAGTGCCGTATTCAAGAAATTATTACCTAACTAAAGATCACAAAGGTTTATTCTTGTATTTTCTTCTATGAGTTTTAAAGTTTTAGCATTTATATTTAGGTCCACCGCCTACTTTAAGATAATTTTTGTGTATAATTTAGATAACAATCCTACTCCATTGTTTCAATTTTTTTTCCTTTTTTTTTTTTTTTTGAGAGGTTTTTGCTGTAGGGCGCAAGTGCTTGCCAGAAAGACAGAGAGAGAAAGAGAGACAGAAAGCGAGAAATCACCCCCCCCCCCCCCCCCAGGGGGGATGGCCACGCTGCAATCCCTTCTCCTCTATTCTCCTCTCAGGATCTTGGGCACTCACACACATGGGCCTGGCATGAGTTTAAGCTACTGGGTCCAGGACTGGAACCGAGGTCAACTACGTGGGAGTCCAGCAACATTGCCATTACGCTAACTGCTGGTCCCCCTACTCCATTGTTTCAAATGTAACTATCCAGTTTCACCAGAATTGTTTCAAAAGACTACTCTTTCTCACATATGAGCTTTTCTGTGGATGCAGAAAATCAAGTGATAAAATTGAATAAACATTCATGATGAAAAATATCTATAAAAGAACAAAACCCAAACTCCTAGCAATTTGGAGAGTTTATACAAAAAACCCTATAACAAATATCACATTGGGTGAAATATTTAAAACTTTCTCCCTGAGATCATGAATAAGACAAGGCTGTCCACAACCATTACTTCTATTCAAATTGCACTAGGGGCTCTAGCCAGGATAATAAAGCAAGAAAAGAAAATCATAAAGACCAGAGAGACCAAGGAAAGACTCACATCACTTACAGATAACACAATTGTGTCCCTAGAAATTCTAGAAGGATCTATGGAAAAAGTATTCAAAATTAGTACACAATAAACTTTTTCACATTTTTTAAAACAAAATCTCTGAAAGGACAGTAGTTTGGAATTTACTTGGCTTGCAGAAGAGGTTGCATGATTTGTGTGTGTGTGCGTGTGTGTGTGTATGATTGCAAATACATATTTTCATATTGATTAGGACTTGCTGCATCAGTCACCATTGAAGAGCCTGTAAAGGTCATTAGAAATTCAACATTGAAAAAGATACAGCAAGAGATGACACCTGAAGTGAGTTTTGATTCTAGTGTTATTTAAGTTATTCTAAGATTCAAGATTTCTTAACTTTGGCACTATTGATATTTTGGGCTGAATAACATTTTATTGTGGAGCTATTCTTCTCATTGTAGGATATTTGGCAACATTCCTAGCCTATACCAACCAAATGCTAATAGCACTCCTAGTTGGAACAATCAAAAAAAAGTATCCAGACATCATCACATATCCCAGAGGGGGAAAATTAGACAGGAATTCCAAAGACTGAGAACCATTGTTCCAAGCCATAAATGTATTAGTTATTGAGTGCTGCTAACAAATTACTCCAAAGCTAGTAACTTAAAAGAAAAATTAGCATAGTTTCTGTGAGTCAGAAATTCTTGTGTGGCTTGCTTGGCTAGGCAGTTTGGGTTCTGGGTCTCTCATGAATCTGTGATCAGATGTTAGGACCACAGTCATCTGAAAGCCTTACTGGTGCTGGAGGATCTGCCTCACACTGGCTTACTCTCATGGCTGGCAAGTTGGTGCTACATGTCAGCAGAGGCTCAATTCTTTCCCACATGAACCTTTCCACAGAGCTGTTTGAGTGTCCTCAGAATATGGAACTGTACTAGGCGTGTAGTATGCATGTAATGCAAACATGTACCCAAGTATATGGACAAAGATAATTTTATCACTCTTCATTATGGAAAGGAAGAAAGAGAGGGATAGAAAAAGAGATGGAGGAATGAAAAAAGGAAGGGAGGGAGGGATAAAGAGGAAAGGAGGAAAAAAGATAGGGAGGGAGAGATGAAAGAGGGAACAAAGAAAATGTCCATAAAGAGAAGATTAAGTGAATAAATTATGGTGTGTTTATTCATTCAGTAGAATACTGTGAAGCCGTTAATCTTCTATGAAGGAAATGTAAATGCCAATGTGGAAAGAATTTCAAAATACAGTATTTGTCCATTGAAACTGAACAAAATATATATAGTATGTGAAAAATGCAAGCTGTATTGCAGTTAATATAATGAAAAAGGAGACATGAATCTGCATTTGGGCTTTTTGTTTTTTTCATAATGCCACTTGGTTGAAAAGGTGGCTACTACATTTCGTTTTGGTATCTTTCTTTTCTTTTTTAAATAATTTATTTTATTTTAAATATTCTTAATGTTTTTAAGCATTTGATTGCTATACATCATTTAGCTTATAAAGAAAATTTACTCAACATGAGTAAATTACTCAAATACATCTCAGACCAGTTCCTTGAGAATACTATACACGTTATTATCAATAGGTAATAAACTCTTTTTTCTTTTTTTTAGAGACAGATTTTTGTTATAAGGTACATGCATTCACCAGAGAGACAAAGAGACAGAAAGTGAGAAATCACTCCCCCAAGGGAGGATGGTCAGGCTGCAGTCCTTTTGC
The DNA here is from genome assembly GCF_000334495.1 of Tupaia belangeri chinensis. Lineage (NCBI taxonomy): Eukaryota > Metazoa > Chordata > Mammalia > Scandentia > Tupaiidae > Tupaia > Tupaia belangeri. The sequence continues at coordinate 3,791,598 of NW_006159904.1, read as the reverse complement.
CTCCATTCTCCTCTACAGATTCTGGGCACATACACACACGCATACATGCTGGTATGAGTTTTAAACACCGGATGTGGGACTTGAAAAGCAGTCAACTACATGGGGGTCCAGCGATGTAACCATTATGCCATCTGCTGGTCCCCATTTTGTGTCTTTCTGAACTGATTGAAATTTCTAATCTTATCCATAGGTTACCAAATATACGAGCAGAGATTATTAAAATAGCGTAACTGTGTCTCACTTTTCTTTATATTTCTCTGAATTTGCAGTTGTAAAAAAGGACACAAGTAATTGTGAATTGGAATAATGTGTGGTAACATGAAGATGGGAAATTACTGTAAAATTTAAATGTAATCATGGTCATTTGTATGTTTTTAATGTTTACTTAAGTATATTTTTATGAGGCTAACTATAGGTTTATAAGTGCTTGAAAAGGAATATTTATCAACAGTTAAAATAAATAATCAGCATTCTCATCAACGATCTATATTATTATTTATTTTAATAAAAATTTTCTTTGACAATTGGTGGCATGATGGTTAAGGCAGCTGGATTCCACATTGTTTTCTGTGCTGTTCAAGTGTCAGACCTGGTAGCTTGAGAAACATGCTGAGCACATGTGTGCACATACCCAAAATCCCAAAGGAGGGAGAGATGGAGGAGAAGAAATTGTGGTGTGACCATTCCTTATGGGGGTGCAGTCTCTGTCTGTCTTCAGCAAGTACACACACTCTCTGACAAATAAAAAAAAATGTTCTCTTTTAGTGAAAATGAGAAAGATAATTTAGTAATTGAACTCCTTAACGTATTAAGACACTAAAAGTAATTAAATTCCTTAATGTATTAGCCTAAAACGACAGGCTCTGACTTAAATATTTTAAATGAATTAGAGAACAAATACATTCATGTAAAAGAGCAAAGATTTTTTACCAAGATACAGAAGAACCATGCTGAAGATCAAAATGTGGCAATTCTTACTTTTTAAAGTAATGGTTGAAAGAAAGGCCTCTGCAATGGTTGGCTTATTTATTTATTTATTTATTTATTTTTATTTAAAAAATTTTTTTAATTTAATTTAATTTTTTTTTTTTTTTGGAGAGGTTTTCGCTATAGGGCACATGTGCTCGCTGGACAGACAGAGACAGAGAGACAGAAAGTGAGAAATCACCCCCCAGGGGACATGGTCACCCCGCAATCCCTTCTCCTCCATTCTCCTCTCAGGATCTTGGGCACGCACGCACACGCGCCTGGTGTGAGTTTTAAGCCACCGGATCCAGGACGCGAACTACGGTTGACTATGTGGGAGTCCAACGACATAGCCATTATGCTAACTGCTGGTTCCCAACGGTTGTTAAACTTTCTTGCCTTTTGCTTCTGAAATAAGTGGAAGTTACATTTACTGGGTGCTGTGTCTTCATCAAACTATAATATGGCATATGTTGGGTTTTTTTAAAAAATTATTTATTTTACATTCATTCACTGAGATCATCACAGTATACAAAATGTGATTTCCTCTCCAGAATACACTACATAGTGGCTTAATCATACATGTTATCATTCATTGACAAATAATTTTCCATTTCTTATTTCATATATATATATATATATATATCCCCCTATTTCTCACCCTCTACTATTCCCCACCCTCCTCCCAAACTGTCTCTGGTGTTTCCAGGGACTTTCTGTTCCCCTTTCCCCCCCAATTTTATTGATTCACAAAATACTTAATCTAACTGCTTTTGATAGCAAGTTCAGCTGACATAGACATATCTGTGAATACATGCCTGACTTTAGGCGTGAAACTCTAAGTAGAATGAATATACTATAAAGTAGCAGCTAGTTGATACTCTATAGATTACTGCACTCATTAAATAGGTATTTTTAATATATTTTTAATTTCAAAAAAAGCAGTTTTAGATTTAATAAATCAAAATTTTTAAAAATGCCAAGAGAACTTTGCTTAAATCTTTCTTTTTTTTTCTTTTTTTGGAGAGGTTTTTGCTATAGGGCGCATGTGCTCGCCAGCCAGACAGAGAGAGACAGAGAGACAGAAAGCAAGAAATCACCCCCTAGGGGGGATGGCCACGCCACAGTCCCTTCTCCTCCATTCTCCTCTCAGGATCTTGGGCATGCATGCACACACACCCGGCGTGAGTTTAAGCCACCGGGTCCGGTATGCAAACTGCGGTCGACTACGTGGGAGTCCAGCGACATAGCCATTATGCTAACTGCTGGTCCCGAGCTTTGCTTAAATCTTAAAGCCAGGAAACAGGTTAGGATTCTGTTCAAATACTAAATACATGAACCTACCAGCAGCTCAAGACAAGACAAAAATCCTTAAATCTGGAAAACATATAGAAGATCAGTAATGTTTTAGTCAACAGTCATAAGATTCTATTTCCCCATTTCAGTCTCATGTACTTAATCTATATTCTGTTGTGATCCGATCTTCTGTTTAAATTCTGGAATATAACAACTCCAGACTTGCCCATACCATTAAGTTGGCCATTTTTGAACTCTTATTTCTGTGTGTCTATATTCGGTGTTCTTGGTATAGCACTCCCTTCAGAACTTCTTGGAGAGCTGGTCTGGTGTTGGTAAATTCTTTCAGGTTTTGTTTATCTGTGAATGTTCTTGTCGTTTCTTCCCACATGAAGGATAATCTTGCTAGGTACAGTGTTTTTGGTTGAAATTGTTTTTCCCTTAACACTTTGACTATATTTTCCCATTCTTTCCTTATTCACATTGTTTCTGATGAGAGGTCTGCTGTCAGCGTGATGGGATATCCTTTGTAACTTGATGTTTCTCTCTTGCCAATCTTAGAATCTTGTCTTCGCGTTTTTGGTCAATTTGGCTATAATTTGTCTTGGAGAATATTTTCTTGGGTTGATTTTATTTGGGATCCTTTGTATTTCTTGAAACTGGATCTTTAAATGCCTCACTAGGTTTGGAAAGTTCTTCCAGAATTTCATGGAATATATTATCAATGCCCTGATTAGTTTTTACTTTCTGGGATACCAATTATCCAGATGTTTGGACGTTTAATGATATCTAGTCTTTCTCATATATCATTCTCATTTTGGGGCCTATTATCTCAGTCCTCATGGTGGATTTTTCTATGCCAGTGATTGTATATTCTATATTTGAGATTCGATCTTCTGTATGATCTAGTCTGCTTTTAATACTTTCAAGGTAGGTTTTGATTTCCTGTATTACAGCCTTCATCTCTAACAGCTCCATGTGAGTCTTTTTTATGCTATGTATTTCCTCTTAGATCGTGCAAGAACTTCCTCACCTCCTGGCAATAGCTGGCTCTTTTCTCCTACATCTTCTGGAATTCATTGTCTCTCTTCTTTTGCATCTCTGTTAGCTTTGTCACTATGAATATTCTAAATTCTTTATCTGACATTTCTGTGAATGAAGTTGTACTGTGGATGAAAAGGAATTATTCTTTTCCCTTGGAGGAGAGGTATTTTCCTGTGTTCTCATATTTCTCATGCCCCTGTGGTGATTTCTGGTAATCTGACGGGTTGTGCATTTCTTCTTAATTCTTGAAGTTCAATCTGAGCATTCAGAGGTGTGCAGAAGGAGGTGATCTGCAATCTTTCTCATTAGCAAGATAAAGGAGGGGCTGGAGAGCCCAGAAAATACTTTACCACTCTAGAAATGAATCTGGAGGGTGAAGACTGAGCAGAAGATCTTCATTTTTAGTCCCTGAAAGCGCTATTTCACAGCTCAAGTTCAGTAGCCATCTCAATAATATGGTATATGTTAAAGATGCCCTTCTTCAAATGAAATCTGGGGAACCAGCAGTTAGCGTAATGGCTATGTTGCTGGACTCCTATGTAGTCGACCGCGGTTCGCGTCCCGGACCCGGTGGCTTAGAACTCATGCCGGGCACGTGAGCCCAAGATCATGTGCGTGCGAGCCCAAGATCCCGAGAGGAGAATGGAGGAGAAGGGATTGCGGTGTGACCATCCCCTCTGGGGGGTGATTTCTCGCTTTCTGTCTCTATGTCTCTCTCTGTCTGTCTGGCGAGCGCAAGCGCCCTATAGCAAAAACCTCTCAAAAAAAAAAAAAAAAAAAAAAAAGAAGAAATCTGTAGGCAGATACCAGTGTGATTGATCTGAAGTATGGGAACAGCCTTAAGCCTTTTCTCCTCTAAGCACATCCCTCTTGTCATTTGTACAGCCTCCCTTTGGCTGCCTGTATTAGTTGGGAGTTTGAGGTTGCAAAGCAACAGACAGGATCATTTATTGGAAGGTTATGAAGGCAGCTCAAAGAATTGGATAGAAAGCCAAAGACTCATTGGGGGACCAGGCAGTACCCAGAGGGTCCCAGCTGTGGAAACTAATTGTCAGTTTTAGCACAATTTTGTTACTAGTTTTATTTTTCTGTCTTTGCTCAACATTCAAAATCCTGAAGCAAGTCCCCTTTGGCCACATGCCCATTCATTGACCAGACATCATGATTTATGGTCTCAATCTAACAGCATACAATACCAGAGAGCTAATTCCAGTCAACATAATAACTATAAATTTGTGATCTGTGAGACAGAGAAGGAAGTACTCTGTATGAGAAAGGTACAAAATCCAAAAAGGTCATAAACAGATTAGTTACAACCCCAGTTCTGGGAGATGGCACAATAATCTGTTGGGCAGATTTCAATTAACTTTAGCAGCTAGCAGAGATTAACTGCAACTGGTGAGGTTAGTATGTGAGTTGGGGGTGGGTATAAGAAGTCATGTACCCAAATTAAGCAATTAAATTTATGGAAAAAGTTAGAGTTGTGTCAGAATTTATACAAAAACAAAATGGCTAAGAAGTGGCCCTATGGAGCTATCTGCAAGCAAAGACTAGGACTTGAAAAGCGCCCTTCTTATATAAACAGGCTCACTGTGTTCATGCGCAGCTTGAGTAGACTTATTCTGGAAATTTGCCACTAGGTTTTAGGTACCTGTCCAGACTCTCTAATCATAGCCTGAAACTTTCGGGGTAAATAACTTACTTTTTTGAAAAATGACTTATCAACCCCATGAAAGTGTAAAAATAAGTATGGAAAAATCTATTGATGAAGTTGAATTCTTGGAATCTTAATGTTTGTACCAAATTTAGAATGTTAAAAGAAACTCAAAATGAGCACATTGGAGAATACAATTTTTCTTAAATAATTATTTTATTTGTTTATTTTTAATTTGACCAGAGGGACAGAGAGAGACAGAGAGAAGGCAAACCACCAGGTCTGACACTAGAACCATAGTCGGTCATGTGGGGGGTCCAGTTGCTCTTAACTACCATACCACCTGCCAGGCCCCAAGAATACAATTTTTAAAAAGAGTGAGGAGTTTGAACAGTGTATAATCACCTGAATGATGTGTTATTTAAAATCTGACGTAATCAACTTATTATTCAATTTGAACAATTGTGGTTTTCAATTCTTTAAACTATGATTTTAATTTTAAAAGATGCACCTTTATATAAAATTTTAAAAGCATTTATAAATTTAAATAATCTGAGCCATTAATTATTAAAAAATCATTAATTTTTTAAATTTAGTTTTGCTTATAAGGCACATGTGCTCACCAGAGAGCGAAAGGAAGAGAGAGGAAAAGTGAGAAATCGCCGCCTTGGAGGAATGGTTGCACTAGAATGCCTTCTCCATTCCCTTTGGATTTGGGGCATGCACACACACTCACCAGGCATATTTTTCAAGCCACCAGCCCAAGACTTGAACCGATTGTCAGCCATGTGGATCCAGCTGCCTTAACCACTATGCCACCGGCTGGCCCCCTGTCTTCCTCTTCTACCTTTGAGCCCATTCACTGAATGCCTTTCTTTCCCCTTCTCTTTCTATTCTTTTCTACCAGCAGTTAGAAGCCTCTAAGCAGCTATTGATGTGGAGGGCTGGGACCAGGGCTGGAGGGCCCTCGGGTGAGGAGGCCAGGCCCCCTGGCTCCCCTCCATTCCCTTCCTCATTTAGACCTTTCCCGCCTGGCCCATCATTAAATCTTTATATTTCTTTTTTTTTTTTGGAGAGATTTTTGCTATAGGGCGCGTGCGCTTGCCAGACAGAGACATAGAGACAGAAAGCGAGAAATCACCCCCCAGGGGGGATGGTCACGCTGCAATCCCCTCTCCTCCATTCTCCTCTCGGGATCTTGGGCACGCACGCACATGCGCCCGGCGTGAGTTTTAAGCCACCGGGTCCGGGACGCGAACCGCAGTCGACTACGTGGGAGTCCAGCGACATAGCCATTACGCTAACTGCTGGTTCCCTAAATCTTTATATTTAATTCCACCTGCTTCTGTTAGTACTTTAGAAAACTAGATACAGTAAATTTTTATTTGAAGTAGAAAATTGATGATTGAAAGAATCACATTTACAAAGACTTTCAAATATTTAAGAAAACATATAATTTCAGCCACTTAATATGAAATGCTCAAAATAATTTTATAATGTATGTAACTGCTTGGGAAAATGTAGTATCTTAAATTTAAAAACTAATTGTACATTGATTAATGATTACTAGATGCGAAAGTGGATTTACTCCAACTATGTTTTATCCATAACTTACATTTAAAAATTTAATATATTGACTATTAATGAAAATAAATCCAGATATATAAAGAAATATTTTTTCTGTTAAAAAAAGCTATCCTTAGATATTAAAAAAAAATCTCAATTGATAATTCTCCAAAAGGATATTGATGTGTTGTCCCAAAGAAAAAGAAAATGATTCTTGACAGCCAAAAAGTTATGCCATGCATGTGGGAGAACCGAACAGTTAGGTCTCAGATGTCCACTTGAAAACCACTGAGGAATTACTCTAGTCTTGGAATCAGAAAACCTAGTGTGAGTCTGAGTTCTTCCACCATATGACACTGGGGAACTCCCCTTATGCCTCTGTGTTTAGTCTCCTTATCTGTTAAGTAATGTAACAATACCCAGGTTATCGAGAAATGAGGGTTTAATGAATAAGATGTGTACAAACTATATTATTCAATCTGCAGAGTAACAGACAGTTGCTGCATTTATTTGAGCTCTTTTGCACCACCCCCAGTGAAACTATACAATAATTTTTCATTCCTATACAAATTAGGTAACTTAAAAACAAAGCAATTTCACATTTTCAGGCAGAGCATATATGTTTTTACATATGTCCTATTCCTTTTTGCCTTCCAGTTTCATTTGGCATACACATCTATGCATATATGTAAATGCATAGTGTAATAGGTGAAAATATTCATGCTCTTCAGAGCTCTGCCTGTGCCCTCCTTCCTTATAGGCATGCTTATATCCTCTAAAAGCAAGCTTCTAATTGGGTTCAGTTGTCTGTTATTGTGGTCCTATTCTGCAGAGTTGCCAGTTGGCCCTCTTATTTAATGCACACTGTAGCTGAGCTACAAGAAACAAAGTAACTCCATGATGGACCTGATCTGATAGACCAACCCTTAAAAGATAGTTTGCCTTTTGCTAACTGATCTTGCTTCCTGTTTAAGTAGTAGAAAAACCTAATCATAGCTTCGCTGAGTTTTCACAAGAGCTAGGCCTTACTATCACAGGCAGAGAGCAGGTGTGTAGGAAAGAGATTAAGGACTTGACGGCTGAGTGACCCAGTGCCTAGCCACTCTGGAACCAACTTGTCTCCATGGGGTTCAAAAGAGCACGTGCTCCCCTCTTCCTACTTTCCTTATCTTCTTTCCCTTTAAAATCCCCTGTGCCAATCTGTGGCTTCAGAGCTGATCTTTAAACATTAACTCCTAGTCACCAGTGTCCTGAATAAAACTACCTTTCCTTTCCACCAATACTGGCCTGTCTGGTATTGGCTTTCAAGTTAACAGGTAGCTGAACTTGGGTTGGTCACTGGGCTAGACCCCCAGCTGTCCAGTTACAATACCGCATTTAATCACTGGATCGTTTTGCTTCCAATTTAAATATTCACAGTTAATATTTTCATTGTTCAACATTTTTGGGGGGGGAGAGGTTTTTTGCTATAGGGTATGTGTGCTCACCAGAAAGACAGAGAGAGACAGAGAGACAGAAAGCAAGAAATCATCCCCCCATGGGGAATGGCCACACTGCGATCCCTTCTCCTCTATTCTCCTCTCGGGTTCTTGGGCACACATGCACATGTACCCAGCATGAGTTTTAGTCACTGAGACTGGGACTCGAACCACGGTGGACTACATGGGAGTCCAGCGACATAGCCATTATGCCAACTGTTGGTCCCCATTGTTCAACTTCTATGTGGCAGCTTTAACATATAAACTCTCTACTTCCCCTTTCTAGATGATTTCCCTGGTCATCATTCCACAAAGGCCTGACAGTCTTCCACTTTTAATTGATTGCTATTGATCCTCTTTTCAGAATTTATGAGCCCATGACCTCTTAGCAGAATTAAGCAATCCACCTGTCAGAGAAATAGAATTTCTGTTGAACTCTTTTCCTGCTTCAGTTTCCCACAGACACCATGCTGTGCCTTGGCTATCACCCTCTGAGCTTTTTCCTTTGGACTTCTCAGGAGCCTCATCTTCCAGATGCTTTCCCAGACAGCCCAGGTGTCTACTCATGTGCTTTCAAATCATCTTTTTTTTTTTTTTAAATAATCACTTATTTAATTTTATTTATTTATTCATTTATTTTAATTTGACCAGAAAGAGACACACACATGTGGGGAGGGGCATAGTGAGAAAGCAAGTCACCAGGTCTGGCACTCAAACTGTGGTTGGTCATGTAGGAATGTCCAGTTCTTTAACCACCACGCCACCTGCTGGCCCCCTTTAATCATCTTTCAGGTAGATTTCTCACTATACTTTTCATGTTATAAATCATCATCTAGGGGCCGGCAGGTGACGTGGTTGTTAAGAGTGCTGGACTACCACATGGCTGACCTTGGTTTGAGTCCCAGGTCTGGTGGTTTGCTTTCTCACTTTCTCTCTCTCTCTCTCTTGCTCTGCCCTCTTTGATCCAATTTAAATAAATAAATAAATAAATAAATAAATGAAGTTAAATGAAATAACTCTTAAAAAACTAAAATATAAATCATCATCTACTTATTTTTATTATTCCCACTGACCTTTTTTCTTTCTTTCTTTTTTTTTTTTTTTGGAGAGGTTTTTTGCTATAGGGCACATGGGCTCGCCAGACAGACAGAGAGAGACAGAGAGACAGCGAGAAATCACCCCCCAGGGGGGATGGCCATGCCACAATCCCTTCTCCTCCATTCTCCTCTCGGGATCTTGGGCATGCACGCACACGCCCCTGGCATGAGTTTAAGCCACCGGGTCCAGGACTCAAACCATGGTCGACTATGTGGGAGTCTAGTGACATAGCCATTATGCTAACTGCTGGTCCCGTATTCCCACTGACCTTTGAACTCCTTGAAATTAGGAACCATCTCATTTGTCATAATGTTTTGAAGAACTTTTTGGCTCTCTCATATCATTAATATTATAAATATTTACGTGTATATATAATTTACACATTATATATGCTTTTTTTTTAGAGGTTTTTGCTATAGTGCATGTGTGCTTACCAGACAGACAGAGACAGAGAGACAGAAAGCGAGAAATCACCCCCCGGGGGGATGGTCACGCCGCCATCCCTTCTCCATTCTCCTCTCAGGATCTTGGGCACACACGCACATGCCCCCGGCGTGAGTTTTAAGCCACTGGGTCCGGGACGTGAACCGTGGTCGACTATGTGGGAGTCCAGCAACATAGCCATTACGCTAACTGGTGGTCCCACGTATGCTTTTTAAATATTCATATATTTTACATTTATTCATATGTATTCAATATAAAAATACTTCATTGTTTTTGGGAACCAGCAGTTAGCGTAATGGCTATGTTGCTGGACTCCCACATAGTCGACCACGGTTCACGTCCCGGACCCAGTGGCTTAAAACTCACGCCGGGGGCATGTGCGTGTGTGCCCAAGATCCCGACAGGAGAATGGAGGAGAAGGGATTGCGGCGTGACCATCCCCCCGGGGGGTGATTTCTCGCTTTCTGTCTCTATGTCTCTGTCTGTCTGGCGAGCGCATGCGCCCTATAGCAAAAACCTCTCCAAAAAAAAATATATACTTCATTGTTTTTGAGAAATTTGTTTTAATAATGTATGATAAAACAATTAAAGTTGCTATTCTACTTTTAAGTTCATTTTATTTCAAAACCTAATTCAAAGAACTATCATGGCAAAATAAAAAAACAAAAAAACTCAACATTTCAAAAGGGCACACTATATATTATGCTCTTAATGAGAAGATTCATCACAAATAAAAATGGAATCTATATTCATATTTGAAATGTCACATTTTAGAGCAGTCTTTCTTGTCCTACCTCATCAGATTAGCCCTGTTTTTGTCTTATTATGTGGCTGTGAATGTCCTGTGCAGTCCTTTCTGTAGAAGAAATGACATTTCTGCCACTTTCTATTTAATTATGATTATATTGTATCATTTTCAACTGTAGGTTCTCTGAAGGAACCTTTTCAAGATATTTGTCATTTTGTAAAAATGGGTTTAATTTAAACTACATGACATCATTTATAAATATACCTAACCAGAGCCCATTACTACAAACCCACTGAAAGGCAGCAGAAAGTGAAACTTCCCCCCCTTACCTCTCAGCACTGTGGCTCCCACTCTTCCCTCAGGATGTCTTCCATCCTGTACATGATGTGCAGCTTGTGACTTTGACGTATGGACAACAAAGGAATCGGAATGAAGCAATAGAGTTAATTTTAGTAATGCTTAATTTTTTTATTTTTAAGATTAAAAGCTAAATCTGAATAATGTTTTGACATCTTCTGGCAACCCAGTGCATTTTCTTACATACACTCAGTCTAGAGTTTATGCCCCACTTTGAAGAACACTAGTGCAGAGAATCAAATCAATACCACCACCTCTGACTTCTCAGTACTCCCTAACTTCACCCAAACCCATTCCAGAAGCACATCCTTTATTTTACTCTCTCCTGCTCTATCTGTATTCTCTGCTGCACCCTGAGAATTTCAGTCTCCTGTGTCTAAACACACCCAGCGCTTTCCCTTCTTACTACACACATGCCCTTCCTTCTGCCTGGAACGTTCTACCTGCTTCCCTCCTGTATGGTCATCTACCCGGTTTCTCCTTCACCACACCTTCCATCTGGGTCTCATCTAAATGAAGATTGACGAGACTTAAAAGTTTTGGTGCTTGGAGGCCAGCAGGTAGTGTGGTGGTTAAGGGTGTTGGACTCTCAATGACTGACCACGGTTCGAGTCCTGGGCCTGGTAGCTTGTTTTCACACTTTCCCTCTCTCTCTCTCTCTCTCTCACTCTCACTTTGACCCTCTTGGTCAAATTAAAAATAAATAAATATAGTTAAATAAAATAATTATTTAAAAAAAGTATTGGTGCTTAAATTAGAAAATTAGAAATAGCTGTGTACGTCTTCAATGAGTAGATTATAAGAAGTGGGCTTGGGTCTCATTAGGCTTTGTGTTCCCGACCATTACCCTGAAATTTCTTGGCATGTACGAAGCATTTTTTCAGAGCCAGTGTGATACAACAAAACGATATGGGCTTTGGAATCAGAGAAACCTGATTCATAGAAAAAGGATTAGCTTCTTGTGAAAATGATAGATAGGAAGAACCGTCTGTCATTATTCTGTCCAACAAGGGAATGATCATAAAGTCGCTCTCACTTGCAGTAAGGAAGCAGAAGCCAGCTCACAGTCTCTCGGGAATCTTGAGGAAGAGATTTCTTCATCTGGTGAAACACCAAACTGAAGTTCCTTTCAACAGCATAAATATGTGAGTTGCACAGATAGAAACATCATATCACTAAAGGATATTTTGAAGCAGAATGCTGTCACATTTACATTTATGTTAAAGTTATCTGCCATAACAATTATATTGACCATTTCAGATCTTGTTTAATGACTGACACATGTCAAAGATTTTAAACATTTTAAAAATAATAAATGACATCAATTTTTACAAGTTCACTCATCCATGTACATGTTAACTAGCTCATTAATTGATAAGGTACAAATTTATTTGATTCATTCTGCTCATAAAATATTAAACCTATTAATTCAGTATAATATCATTTAGCCATATTCTACAGGTATAGATAATTGAGGCAATTTGGGCAGTGGAATTTTCATAATTTATTACAGGACTAGTTTTGCCCATTCAGTGATCACAAAAACAATAGTCACAAACACTGTGATTAGAACTGTTACTGTCCTACCAGCACAAAGGTACAAAATATACATGACACAAATACGCACAGAGAGACTTTTATGGTGCATGAAATACTCTTCACTAATGCTGAACTGTGAAAACACATTTTTTTTTTAAGATTTTTGCCATAGGGTGCATGAGCTCACTGGAGAGAGACAGAGATTGTGAGAGAGAAAGTGAGAAATCACCCCCCAGGGTTGGCCATGCCACAATCCCTTCTCCTCCACTCTCCTCTCAGAATTTTGGGCACACATGCACCTGGTATAATTTTTAAGCCACCAGGACCAGAACTCGAATTACAGTATGTCATGTGGGAGTCTACCACCTTAACCATCATGCCACCTGCTGGCCCTATGGCAATACATTTTTAAATTAATAACAATGTTCCTGGGAGGTTCCTCATACTTATTTATGATGTCTTCTTATTCCAGTTTGGGAATCACAAAGGTGAGTTCCTGGATTAGGAATGGTGAGAGTGAAAATGCCATAGGACCTTTAAGTTTCTTATAAATAAGAAAAGATCCACAATACAATGGAGGTGGCACTCAGGTCACAGCAATTTAGTAATCACCCAGTCTACCCTGTCCTACCTTGTCCTCCTAATGAGCTTCAGCCCTGGGTGCAGGACCCAGCAACAATCAGAACTTGCCTTTAAAAATGTTAAACTAGGGAACCAGCAGTTAGCGTAATGGCTATGTCGCTGGATTCCCACGTAGTCGACCGCGGTTCGTGTCCTGGACCTGGTGGCTTAAAACTCACGCCAGGCGCGCGTGCGTGCCCAAGATCCCGAGAGGAGAATGGAGGAGAAGGGATTGCGGCATGACCATCCCCCCTGGGGGGTGATTTCTCGCTTTCTGTCTCTATGTCTCTCTCTGTCTGTCTGGCGAGCGCACGCGCCCTACAGTGAAAATCTCTAAAAAAAAAAAAAAAAAAAAGTTAACCTCTGTCACCTTGAGATAACTAAAGAAGCTCAATTGGATGTTTACATGGAAGAGAGTTTTAGTGCCTATCAGTAAATCAAATAAAAATATATAAACACTCTCCACTTTAACCAATACCTTTTTTTTTTTTTTTTTGAGAGGTTTTTGCTCTAGGGCACGTGCACTCACCAGAAAGACAGAGAGAGACAGAGAGACAGAAAGCGCGAAATCACCTCCAGGGCGGGATGGCCACACTGCAATCCCTTCTCCTCCATTCTCCTCCTGGGATCGTGGGCATGCACACATATGCCCCTGGCTTGAGTTTAAACCACCAGTTCTGGGACTCCAACTGCAGTCAGCTATATGGGAGCCCAGTGACATAGCCATTATGCTAATTGCTGGTTCCAATACCTTTATTTTATGATTACCCAGCATATTGGCCTAATCTTCCTTTGCTATTTAATTTCCCCTATTACAGGAGAAAGAGAAATGAACTAACTCAAAATTCAGCAACTTATAAGCTTTTAATTCATTTATTATTATTATTTTAAAAAATTTTGCCAGAGGGTACCTGTGCTTGCTGGAGGGAGAGAGAATGAGAGAGAGGAAGTAAGAAAGCACCCCCACAGGGGGCATGGTCTCACCACAATTCCTTCTCTTCTGTTGGCATTTTGGACATGCATGCACATGTATCTGGAATGTTTCTCAAGGCACTGGGTCCCAGACTTGTACCACACTGTAGGCCATGTGGGTTCCAGCAGCCTTAACTACCACTCTATAGCTGGCTTAAATAAGATTGTTTTTAAGTACTGATGTTCAATTACTGACAAAGAGCCAACGAGTCACTTGAAAGTAAGGAGGAGGAAGCTCTATGTTAAAAAAAGGGGGGTGGGGAGCACTGGATTTCCACTGGGAGTGGCCATCCCACTTGAGGGGAAGATTTCTTACTTTCCCTTTCAGTCTCTCTCTCTCTCTCTTTCTCCCTGGGGAGTGAACATGCCCTATGGCAAAAGAAAAAAAAAAGGGAGTGAGGAAAGAAGGATTTTAAAAAGAAAATGCTCTTTATGTAATTTTTTACATTCCTAAAACTACATTCCAATTTTAGGAATCTCTAAATGAGTGATTTTCGGAATGTGATCCTTATTAGAAATGTAGATTTTCAGGCCCCACCCTATACCAAGTGAATCAAAAACTCTCTGAGGATAGATGAGGCACAGCAGTCTATGTTTTAATAAGTTCTTTAGATGATTCTGATACACACTGAAATTTCCATTCTACTACCCTGGTATAAAGCCTGTGTATTCTTCAGTAAAGGAATAGCCAAATAAGACAGGTTTCAAAGAGGTGCTCCATCTCCACCATAACTTGGTGCTCTCGATCTTTTTTTCTCTCTCTCTCAAATTCTCATAAATCTATGGAGATTGCATTTTATATATTTTAAAAAGTAATGGAACCAGCAGTTAGCATAATGGCTATGTCGCTGGACTCCCATGTAGTCAACCGTGGTTCGCGTCCTGGACCTGGTGGCTTAAAACTCACGCCGGGCATGTGTGCGTGCATGCCCAAGATCCTGAGAGGAGAAAGGAGGAGAAGGAATTGCAGCGTGGCCATCCCCTCTGGGGGGTGATGCTCATCCCCTCTGGGGGGTGTTTTCTCACTTTCTCTCTCTCTCTCTCTCTCTCTCTCTCTCTGTCTGTCTGGTGAGACACATGCCCTATAGCAAAAACCTTTCCAAAAAAAAGAAAGTAAAATATTTATTACATGCTTCACCTATTTTCTTAGCAAATAGTAAGACACCTTAAGATTTAAGAATGTGCTTTATTAATGATACATCCCATAGCAACAATTAATATAATGCTTTATACACTTAATAAGCATTTATTGAGGCCAGCAGGTGGGATAGTGGTTAAGGTGCTGGACTCCCATGGCTGATCAAGGTTTGAATCCTGGATCTGGTGGCTTGAAAATCTCGCCAGGAGTGTGTGTGTATCCAAAATCCTGAGAGGAGAATGGAGAAGAAGGGATTGCGGTATGGCCTTCCTCCTTGGACGGTAATTTTTCACTTTCTGTCTCTCTGTTTCTGCTCTTGCGGTGAGTGCACGTGCCCTATGGCAAAAGTCTCAAAAAAAAAAAAAAAATGAAGAAGCATTTATTAATGAAAACTAAATGAGCTTTTCTCTTTTTTTTCCCCTAAGGTTTATATATTCATGATAGAGAACCCACGAGCATGCATCTGTTTGTGGGGGTAGGGACAGAGAAGCACCTTCGACAGGGTCTGGTTGCACTGAGATCCCCTTCTTCCAACCCTCCAGCTCATCAGGGTCTTAAGCATTTATATGTCAGGTCCACTAAACCTACATCTGGCCATGTGGCTTCCAGCATTACAGTCTAGTCCACTGCAGACTGCCGCCTAGGCTGGAAAAATTGTTCTCTTATTTAAATAGCAAGTGTTGTGTTTGAAACTTGCAAAAACAGTGAAGTGGTGGATCTTTAATTATTGTTGTGTGTGCTTTAGTAATATGTATCTATTGGGTCATTAGAAAAGTTATGATGTATTTTTCTATCTTTTCTGACAACCCAAGAGTATTACAAATACATATTTTAATATTTTAAACATTGTGGAAGTTAGTTACTTTAATCCAGTAAAAACAATTCAAATGAAGTATCCAGCTACTTTGGAATCAACAGCATCATTTTCTACACTAAGGATAATCATATTCTTAGGTCAGACTCAGGTTCTTGAAACATATTCAGTAAATAGTGTTTGATAATGATAATGTTGATATCAGGGTTATAATATCTTTCAGGTTATAATAACTTTAGGTAAAGAAATTGTTGGAAAATTTTATGTGATTCTTGGCAACTTAAAACAAATTTATGCTGATCAGAAAATTGGCAAATATTTGCCAATAACCAACCTATTCGAAAAAGTACATGTTGGGACCAGCAGTTTGCGTAATGGCTATGTCGCTGGACTCCCATGTAGTCGACAATAGTTCGTGTCCTGGACCCGGTGGCTTAAAACTCACGCCAGGCACGTGTGCGTGCGTGCCCAAGATCCCGAGAGGAGAATGGAGGAGAAGGGATTACAGCGTGGCCATCCCCCCTGGGGGGTGATTTCTTGCTTTCTGTCTCTCTGTCTCTGTCTGTCTGGTGAGCGCACACGCCCTGTAGCAAAAACCTCTTCAAAAAAGAAAAAAAGAAAGTAAAAGTACATGTTAGGGACCAGCAGATGGCATGATGGTTATGTTACCAGACTCCCACGTTGACAGCAGTTCAAGTCCTGGACCAGGAGGCTTGAAACTCACATTTGGTGTGTGTGTATGTATGCCTAAAATCCCTAGAGGAGAATGTAGGAGAAGGGATTGAGACATGGCTATCCCCCTTGGGGGTGATTTCTTACTTTCTGTCTCTCTGGTGAGTACACATGCCCTATTGCAAAAATCCCCCCAAAAAAAACAGAAAAGAAAAGAAAATGTTATTACTGAAAAGTACATGTTATTACTGAAATAAGATTATTACTGAAATAAGATAATTTTTTTGAGAGTTTTTCGCTATAGGGTGCGTGCGCTCGCCAGACAGAGAGAGACAGAGAGACAGAAAGCAAGAAATCACCCCCCAGAGGAGATGGTCACGTCGCAATCCCTTCTCCTCCATTCTCCTCTTGGGATCTTGGGCACACACGCACATGCGCCCGGCGTGAGTTTTAAGCCACCAGGTCCGGGACGCGAACCGCAGTCGACTACATGGGAGTCCAGCGACATAGCCATTACGCTAACTGCTGGTTCCCAAGATAATTTTTTAAAGAGGTTTTTTTGTTTGTTTGTTTGTTTGTTTGTTTTTTTAACCTTAGAACTTGTTGTGCACTTGCTGGAGAGAGAGAGAGAGACAGAGACAGTGAGAGGGAACATGAGAACTCAACCCCCCAGGAGGAAAGGCCATACTGGAATTGTTTCTCCTCCATTCTCCTCCTATAATCCTTGGGCATGCATGTGCACAGGCCTGGCATGATTTTAAGCCTTAGGCTCTAGGACTTGAACTGTGTTTGGCTGACTGGGAGTCCAATGATGTAACCACTATGCCATCTGCTGGCCCAATAAGATAATTATTGAAAATGCTAAGAAAGACCATAAAGTGAAACACAGATGGTTAAAAGCAATTTCTTTCTGAACACGGATTTATGACTCAGTTAATCAATATTTGAATTAGATGTGTGTAGCTCGGTTGTTAAGCCATTTCTCTACAAACTGCAAATTAATATTAATGAGAAATTCAATGGCATTCAGCAGCAGCATTCTGTCATTGCACTAGAGTAATCATTGATTTTAATTTTAAATATTAATGTAATGCAATTTTTTTCTTAGCTTGAAGCAATAAGTGCACAGACCTAAGTCAGGTGAGATACTATCAAAGAAGAATTGAGAGCAAAACTGTCAACAGTGACTGGCTAGCAAAATTTGAATCACTTTCTAGCAATTGGCAGATGATTATGAATGACTATATTCCTCATAATGAATAGCTGACCCCAGGGTTGTTTGGTTTGCAGTTTGTGGCCAGTCTGTTTAAAGAGTCGCCTGGTGTCAGAGATGGAGCAGTTCATTCTAAACAAATAATTCAGTCACAAGGCCAAGAAACAGAGGTACCCAAACCAACTGGCGCTCTTTTACTAGAGGAAACAAGAGAAGACTGGAAAATCTGGAAAAGGAGAGACAATAGGTGAATATTCTTAATAACCTTTTTTTTTTTTTGGAGAGGTTTTTGCTATAGGGCGTGTGCGCTCGCCAGACAGACAGAGACATAGAGACAGAAAGCGAGAAATCACCCCCCCAGGGAAAGCAAAAAGGTGAATTTTCTTAATAACCTTTTTTTTTTTTGGAGAGGTTTTTGCTATAGGGCGTGTGCGCTCGCCAGACAGACAGAGACATAGAGACAGAAAGCGAGAAATCACCCCCCCAGAGGGGATGGTCACACCGTAATCCCTTCTCCTCCATTCTCCTCTTGGGATCTTGGGCACGCACGCACATGCGCCCAGCGTGAGTTCTAAGCTACCGGGTCCGGGAGCGAACTGCGGTCAACTACATGGGAGTCCAGCGACATAGCCATTACGCTAACTGCTGGTTCCCTCTCAATAACCTTTTTAATGTCCCAAGATCTTAGCATGAGAGGCCTGATGAAATATGGACAGCATATTACTGAACCTCGTCCCACATGTGTTAGAGAGAAAATAGGATACTCCAATAATCTTAGAACAGATAAAACTCAGGCTTTTCTCATGGGTAAAGAAAGTCCTTTAATCAAAAAGAATTCCACAGCATAATTTACATGTCTCAAACTTCAAAGACAATAAGTGGTCAGATCCTGTCACTCCTGGCAGGGAATCCACCCATACCCCATCTCTCTTTGGGAACTCTGACACAGAAAACTTATCAGACAAGTGGCAATGTGCAAGGAGAATGTTCTCTTCTTCTCTTGCATAACTCCAGACTGGCTTGTCAGAGTCCTGTGTCTAAAGTCTATTTTCTATTTTTTAGTATAAAGAATAATCATCATTATTACTGTTATTATTGATAAAAAGCTTATGAATCACCTGCCACTAATAGGAAGTGGACCTCAAAATCAAAATTACTTATGAAGAGTGTATACACATTTTTGTCATGCTTGACACTTGTTCATGATAATGAATTTTCAAATTAAGAATTTCTTCCCAAGTCACTGAATTGAGGCATTTAATTTCTATTCAATTTTAAGAAGCAATGCCAAATTTTCATAATCTCTAATGATGCTAATATCACATTTTTCTTTCTTTCTTCCTTTATTTCTATATTTAGTTTATTTAAATTTTACAAGATAAGTGTAAGGTATCTGAAGAACTGCATATAGATTTATCAGGTAGTATTCTAAAAAATGAAAAGCAAACTTAATTCTTTAAATTATGACATCCTTCAAAAGATAAGAAATAATTTATAATGAAATAGCACCTAGTTAACTGCCTATAACTTCTTATAAGCAATAACATAATGATTTAATAATGAGCGTCTTCTGTTAGAAAGAAACGTAAATTGCAAACACTGGGTAAAAAAATTAGTATATATTATTGAGCTTACTGTCTGCATTTGCTCCCAGTAGAGTACAAACAATGTACCATAATAATCAAGGCCTTGTGTTTAATTCAGAGAAAGTACTATTTCCCAAAATGTCTCAAATAATACTTGATTTTTAATTTAAAAAGAAACAGTTTGTACTATTTTTATTTTTAAATTGCTGTATTTACATTAGCTGTGTATATTTGTAGGAAATTTCTGAATGTCTGTGCAATATATAAAGCTTTGATTATGAAATGAGTAAAAGCTACTAAAAGGTCTATTTTTGGAATAGACCATATTAGAAATATTAAATATTTAATAAATACATGGTTATTAATATGAACATATTTTACACATTTGTATAAAAGCTTTTATCTTATGTATATATAAATGATAAATATATAAATAATTATATTAACATGGAGAGAAATGCCAAATTGTTCAAAGAATAACAAGAGATCACATGGAAGAAAAGGATAATCAGAGAAAAAAGTCTTCACTAAAAATGAACAATAGCATATATTCTAACTTACTTAAAATATAAATGTGTGGGTAGAAAACTTAGTGGTGAAAGATAATTTCAGGAGGGCTCTGCGATGATAGCTGAATAGAAAGTATCAGGAATTAGTCTCCATATTTAGGCAACAATTATTCTGGCCAAATCTATCTTACATAGCTATTTTGGAACTCTGAAGTCTATTGAAGGCTTGTAAATATCAAGGGAAGGCTTGAATGATAAATTGCAGTTCATTTTAGTAATGAATACCTATACTGTTAATTCAGTAATGGATACCTATCCTCCACCCTAGCCTTGTGGCAGTCAGTTATGGACAGCATTCCTAGTGTAGCTTGTATGTACCTTATAGGAGCTCAGGAGAGCACTATGAACTCTGTCTTCCAATAGTCATGGATCTGTGTTTTAACTGCTGATTGCTGCTTCTGATCATGTAGGTCCAGAGAAGGAGGCAGGTAGCCATTGTTCCACACCTCCTTCATTGTTGCAAGCCTCACCCTCTCTGACTGAAGCAACATTTATGACATTTGAAGAGCTGGTATCCTTTCACCAATTGCCCTTCCCCATTTTTATCTTTTTTCTCTTTTAGAGGTCTGGCATTAAAGACTAGCATGTTCAAAAGCAACTGTATAAACAAGGAAAGTTAGAACACATGCCCAGGAAAAGATTTAGACTCATAAAAGACCTAAGAAGACCTCTTACATTTCATAGTGATCCTTGGCATAAAGACAGACTACAACAATCAAAAACAAAACAAAACAAAAACAAAAACAGGAAAACTTTGAGAAGGTAAGAGAATCTGATATTTAGAGTTACCATATTGTTGGATTCAAATGTTCATTTTTCAACAAAGAAATCACAGTATAGGGAGAAATGGGAAAGTACTGCTCATCCAAAGGAAAAAGAAAACCAAGAGAAGCTGTCCCTGAGAAAGATAAGATGGCAGACCTATTAGACAAAGACTTTAAAACATCTACCTTAAATATGCTCAGATAACTAAAGAAAGACATGAAGAAAGTTAGCAAAATCATGTATGAAAAGGATGGAAATACCAACAACAAATAGGAAAAACGAAATTCCAGAACTAAGAAGTGTAATTACTAAGATAAAATATTTATTTCAAAGACAGTTTGAGCAGAAAGAAAAATTAATCAACACATTTGAAGATGAGATCATTTAGATAATAGAATCCTAGGGCCAGCAGGTGGCATGATGGTTAAGGCACTGGACTCCCACATGGCTGACCAGGGTTTGAATCCCAGACCTGTTGGTTTGCTTTCTCACTTTCCCTTTCTCTCTCTCTGGTCAAATTAAAAAATAAAAACATATAAAATAAATAAATAATTATTGAAAAAATAGAAATAATACAACCTGGGGAACACACACACACACACACCAACAAATGATTGAGAAGAAAATGAACAAAGTCCAAGAATCTCTGGGATATCCATGATTAAACCAATACATGCACTGTGAGAGTTCTAAAAAGAGAGGGAAAAGAATAAGAAAGAGATTAAAACCATCTTCCAGGGTACCAGCAGTTAGCGTAATGTCTATGTTGCTGGACTCCCATGTAGTCGACCGTGGTTTGCGTCCCGGACCCAGTGGCTTAAACTCATGCCAGGCACGTGTGCGTGTGTGCCCAAGATCCCGAGAGGAGAATGGAGGAGAAGGGATTGCAGCATGGCCATCCCCCCTGGGGGGTGATTTCTCGCTTTCTGTTTCTCTGTCTCTCTCTGTCTGGTGAGTGCACGCACCCTATAGCAAAAACCTCTTAAAAACAAACAAAAAAACACCAGCTTCCAGTATTTGCTCAGAATTGGTTCCAGAAACCTCTACAGATACCAAAATCTGTGGCTACTCAAGTGCCTTATGTAAAATGGAAAAATATATACACATGTTCCTTTATACTTTAACTCATCTCTAGATTACTTATAATATCTAATACAGGTAAATACTTTGTAAATAGTTGTTTACTGTAGTGTATAGGGAATAACGAAAGATGTCTGTATGTTCAGTATGGATGCAACCAACGGAGGTCCTAACTACATATTACATGTCAGCAACGATGTAATTTTTTTTTTTACAAAATTTATTAGTGTAATCTTCCATGAAAGAAAGGGAGAGAGATATATAGAGTCAGAGACAGAGAGATAGGTACCTCCAACAAGATCTTCACTCCCAATGAAAACTGGCCTGGATCATGGGCATGCATGCATGGCTTCTTGCTCAGGGAAATTCTAGAATATAAACTCAGGACCTTTCCCATGTGGATCCAGTGTATTACCACTGTGTTAACATGTGGTCCCAACATTGTAATGTTTCTTGTATTATGGTTAATTGAATTTACAAATGTAGGACCTGCAGATATGAAATAATGGCTTAAAAGCTCTTGAATTTGATAAAAGACATATAGGGAAACATCCAAGAAACTCCATAAATTCCAAGTAAGATGAACTCAGAAAAACCCACAGAGAAATACTTTATAATCAATCTCCTGAAAGACAAAGAAAGAATCTTAAAAATGGGAAGAAAAGTGAGTCATCATATAAAAGAGATTCTCAAAAAGATTAGCAGTACATTTTTCATTAGAAATTCTGAGGCTAGAAAGCAGTGAATTGATATTTTAATAGTACTAAAAGAAATAATACTGTCAACCAAGAATCCTATATCCAGAAAAACTGTCTTTCAACTGTGAGAAATTAAAACATTGCTAGACATACAAAAGCTGAAGGAATTTATTGCCACTAAACATGTCCTGTAAGAAATGCTGAAGAGAATCTTGTACTTTGAAGCTGTATGAAGAAATAAAAATCTTAGTGAAAGACATACATGAGCAAATATTAATGGACTAGTATTAATGTAATAATAGTTTTCATCTCTACTTTTTTGTGTTCCTAATGGCTTAAGAGACTAAACAAAAAAATTCTAAAAACTTGTATTATTTTTACTTTAGTTTGTAATTCCATTATGTTTTCTACATTATTTAAACAATGCTTTACAAATTATTGGTTTTATATTTTTGAACATACAATGTACAAAGATGTAATCTTGTGACATTAATAACTGAAAGGGATAGGGAAAG
>NW_006159904.1:3756438-3768751 GCF_000334495.1 Tupaia belangeri chinensis | reverse complement strand
GCAGTTTTTTTTTTTTTTTTAATGTTCTTGAAGTTAGGTTCGTATCAATTCGAATTAGAGTGCTGTAACTTTTAGATACAAAATGTAATCCCTGTAGCAACCAAAAAGAAAGTAGTTATAGAATATACGGAAAAGGGAACCAGCAGTTAGCGTACCACATAGTCGACCGCGGTTCGCGTCCCGGACCCGGTGGCTTAAAACTCACGCCGGGCGTGTGTGCGTGCATGCCCAAGATCCTGAGAGGAGAATGGAGGAGAAGGGATTGCGGCGTGACCAACCCCCCTGGGGGGTGATTTCTCACTTTCTGTCTCTATGTCTCTCTCTGTCTGGTGAGCGCACGCACCCTATAGCAAAAACCTCTCCAAAAAAAAAAAGAAAGAAAGAAAGAAAGAAAAAATATACAGAACGAAATGAGAATGGAACACAGACAAATAACTAATTTAAAAAAGAATAAAGAGCCCCCCCAATAGACCCTTGCATTTATGGGCAAATGATTTTTGACGAGGGTGACAAGATCATTTAATGGGTAAATTGAAAATCTTTTTAACAAATAGTGTTGGGAAAAAACGAATAACCACATATAAAAGGATGAAACTGGAACCTGGCTTAACACTGTATACAACAACTAACTCACAATGAATCAAAGACCTAAGTACAATAGCTCAAACTATAAAAGTCTTAGAAGAAAACAGTGCAAAATCTTCCTGACATTGGATTTAGCAATAAGTAATAAGTTCTTGAATATCATACCAAAGGTACTGGTAAAAAAAAAAAAAAAAAAAAGACAAATTTTACTTCTTAAAAATGGATACTTTTGTCTATCAAAGGAGAGTCAAAGGCAATTTACCAAGTCTCAGCTGACACAGTGATAATGTAAGTGCCTTGCAAGGCTAGGGATCATGTGGTCAATGCAGATTCAGATCCCCCAGTTAGCTTGAAAACACACTGGCTATGCATGGGCCCAAGATCTCAAGGAGTTGGAGGGCTGCAGAAAGGGGATCACATTGTGGTAAGACTCTGTCAAGGGTGCTCCTCTCTATTCTTGTTTGCCTCTTTTTTGTGTGCACACATGCATTCTATCAAAGAAAAAAAGAGAGAGAGAGAGAGAGAGAGAATTTACCAAATGAGAAAAAAATATTTGCAATTCATGTATCTATTAAGGTTATAGAGAAAACTTCTTAAACTCAGCAAGAGAAAACCCCAGAAACTCTATTTTTAAAGGGGCAGAAGCCAGCTCATGTAACTTCATGGTTAAAGGAACAGGGTTCTACAAATCATGGCCCTGGTGGCTTGAAAAACATGCTTGGACTTGCACCTATGTGCTCAAAATGCCAACAGAATGGAGAAATGGTAGAGAAATGGACTGCGACATGGCTATACCCTACTGGAGGGTACTTTCTCCTTCACCCTCTCTCTTTCTGTCTATCTACCTTTCTCAACAAGCGCAGGCACCCTCTGGCAATAAAAAATAAATAAAATAAAATAAATATGGGCAAGGGAAGTGAAAAGATATTTCTCTCAAGAAGATATATAAATGGCCAGTAGGTGAATGAAAAGATGCTCAATGTTATTTATCATCAGAGAAGTGCAAATCAAAACCACAGTGTGATGCCACTTCATACTCATTAGCATGACTACCATCAAAAAAACCAAACAAAACAAACAAAAATGAATGTCGACAAGAATGTGAAAAAATTGGAAATCTCCTGCACTGTTGGTAGAAATATAAAATTGTGTAGTTGCAGTGGAAAACAGTATGGTGGTTCCTAAAAAATTTAAAAAATAAAATTACCCTATAACACAGCAATTCCACTCCTGAATATATACCCAAATGAATAGAAAGATCTTGAAGAGTTATTTGTGCAGTTATTTGTTCTTTATAGTAGCTAAAATGAAGAACCAAGCCAAGTGGCCATTGTTTGATAAATGGATAAGGAAATGTGATATATACATAAATGAAATATTATTTAATCTTAAAATGAAGTAAATTCTTACTTCATGTGATGAACAAACAAAACAAAATCATAGACATAGAATGGAATTGTTGTTGCCAGTGACTAGGAAGATAATGGATTGGGGAATTATTGTTTAAACGACATAGAGCTTCTGTTTTGCAAGATGAAAGAGTTCTAGAGATGGATGGTGGTTTTTTCATAATTAGGTTCAGTATGCTTTTATTGGCAGGACTATCACAGACGATGCCGTGCTCTTATTGCATCTTATTGAGTGGTACAGAATTTCAATTTGCCCAGTTACTGATGTTATTCACTTTTGAGGTGGTATCTTCCAGGATTCCTCTCTATAAAATTATTCTTCCCTCATTTCTACTCAATAAGTGTTTTGTAACAAGGTAATTTGAAACTATGGAATGTACCATTTCTTATCAAACTACAAACTTATTTAATACATGGTTTCCTATTTTATTCAATGAGTCATAATCTATTTTTATCGTTTTGTTGTTGTTGTTGTTCACATTGCTCTGAATTAGTCAGTGAAAGGCCATCCAAGATGGCTTCTGTGTCCTTTGCTACATCTCCATCAGTCTTCGTGTATTTGATTATTTCCCACCATAATAAGATATTCCAGGCTCAGATCATACCTTCTTTTTAAACAGGTCATACCCTTTCCAGTTTGCCACAACCCACAACACTCCCTATTGTTTCCCCATAAATAATAAGGTCAAATGTCAGTGCCATTTATCATCAAGCATAATTTTTCTTATAGTAGTAAAGTATCAGTTTTTAGAGGTCTTCCAAAAGTGAGAAAATAAAAGACAGAGAGGTCTCTCGACTTTTGCTATACTTGGGTCTACTCCAGCCATTTACACTCTTTATCGAGTCTCTGTAGACATTTGAATTTGAAACTGTTAACTTAAGTAACTTACATATCCATCCATATTTAAATGATTTGGGCTAAAAAAATGTGTCCAAGGATTAAATTTGAACAGGAAAAACAAGTTGTAAGATCAGGAGAGAAGGGAGAGTGTTTTAATATGTAGTAAAATACATGAAAATTTTTCATTATTTAGGCCTTCCCCTAAAAAAGAAAAAAAAAAGAAGACAAGGAGCAGTGAAAAATGCTACTGAAGTGCATAAATTGGAGGGATGTACTGAGTAAGCAGTGGGAGCCAAGGAGGAAGGACTCACAGTAATTTTGAGTTAAGCCTTAAAGGATAAGAGGGGTTCTCTTCAGCATAGAGAATTTTATTACCTCATGATGAAGTCTGGGAATGAATATTAGAACTTTGACTTATTCTTTCCATTTTAATGTTTTTTTCTTAATAGCATTCATTACTGTTTTCAGAACTTAAATTCTCACACAGAGAGGCCAGATTAACATGGATGCATAAAATCTAATAGCCTTGGTCATTCCCAGGACAATCATCTTTATAAGAATATAAAGGTGAGAAAGATGTTGTGGCAGGTAGAAACTATGCTGAGATGGGGCCATGACCTGTCTTGCTCTTTGTGTGACGGAGCAGGGCAAAACCTCTATCAGTCTGTTTTCTCATCTGCAGATGGAAAGAACCCCATCTTGCCTGCCTCATGGGGCTGTCATGGAAGTTCAAATGAGAGAGCATGTTCTTCAAATGGGAGATGTTAGCTGAAAGAATATCCAGCACAGAAAGTGATATACAAGTATTTCTTTCTTTTTTTTTTTTTTTTTTTTGTAGTTTTTTTTTTTAGGTTTTTGTCATAGGGCATGTGTGCTCACCAGAGAGAGACAGAGATACTGAGAGGGAAAGTGAGAAGTCACTTCCCAGGGCAGATGGTTATGTCACAATATTCCATTCTCCTGTTGGGACTTTGGGCATGCAGGCACATGTGCCGGGTGTGATTTTCAGGTCACCAGATCAGGGACCTGAAATGTATTAGTCACATGGGAGTCTAGTTCCTTAATTACTATGTCACTGGATGGTCTATGTTTCATATTTTTAAATAGGTTTTTTAACTTAAGAATATTTGAAGGGATCTGAAGATGGCATAATGGTTATGTTGCTGGACTCCTATGTAGTCGGTTGTAATCTGAGTCCTGAACTCAGTGACCTAAAACTCATGTCAGGCTTTCTGGCTCCTGTGTGGAAGTGAGTAAGCATACTGAGGCCAGAGACTGCCTTGGAACCTGTGCACTCTTTTTGTCTGCTCCAGGTGCCAGTCCCACTTGCTTCCAACTTCTGCCCCCACCATTCCTCGTGGCTCCTGCATGGCAGAAGTGAATGAGTGTACCAAGGTCAAAGAGCACCTTGGGGGACCTGAAACAAAACAAAACAAAACAAAACAAAACAAAACAAAACAAAACAAATGATTAACCCAATTAGAAGATGGGAAAATGAACTGAATAAACAACTCTATAAGGAAAATATATGGACAGCCAGAAAACATGTGAAAAAATGTTCAATATCCCTCATCACAAGAGAGATGCAGATTAAAACCACAATGAAATACCACCTAACCTCAGTCAGAATGGCAAAGATTCAAAAAACAAAAAAAAAGTGCTGGCAGGGTTGTGGTGAAAGGGGAACTCTCTTACACTGCTGGTGGGAAAATAAATTGATCCAGTCACTGTAGAGAACAATATGGAGGTTCCTCAAAGACCTACAAATAGAACTACCATATGATCTAGTAATTTCCCTCCTGGGTATCTACCCAAGGATAGGAGAATACTCAGTCAGAAAAGTGCTTGCACATCTATGTTTATTGCAGCATTACTCACAATTGCTAAGACAAGGGAACCAACCCAAATGTCCACAAACAGATGAATGGATTGGAAAAGTATGGCACATATTCTGTATGGAATACTATTCTACCATAAAAAACAAGGTCCTGGCCTTTGATAGAAAGTGGATGAATATGGAATATTTGCAGCTGAGTGAAGCAAGCCGGTCTATGAAAGAGAGACACTGTTTGTCTCCACTTAACAGATACCAACTGCCCATACTCTATGGTGAAAACTGAAAGACTAGAGGACATAGAAACATTGAAAATGGTCATTAATATTGGAGATGATGTGAGAAGAGAGTGGAGAAGGGAGAGAGTGTAAAGAAAAATTAAGGAGGAAAATAGGTAAACATTTAAGGGGCACAGAAATGGATTATTATCTGTTGATGATAATGTATGTTGTATCCTCAACTGGACTGGTGTGAAGTGGTTTCATGATGGGTAAATTCAACTTACAAGCTAAGCAATGTATAGTGATTAAATGTATAAAATAAATTAAAATTAAAGAAACAAAACAAACAAAAAAACTCACCTTAGGCACCCGTGTGTGTGTGGGGGGGGGGAGGTAGGAGGAGGGGGTGCTCAAGATCTAGAGAAGAAGGAGAAGGGATTTCAGCGTGGCCATCCCCCCTGGGGAGTGATTTCTCATTTGCTGTCTCTGTCTCTCTAGTGAGCATACATGCCCTATATCAAAAATCTTTCTCTCTCTCTCTCAAAAAAAAAAATGAATATTTTGAAATTTATGGAAAGTTTACAAAGACAGTGCAGATCTCTCATACACCCCTGCTTAGTTTTAGTTTCCACTACTGCTCTCATCTTATGTTATTGTGGTATAATTGTCTAAACTAAGAAATCAACTATTGATATTGCAGTACTGATAACTGAACCAGACTTTCACCAATTTATTTTCACCAATTGTGCCACTTACAATGTTTTTCAGCTTCGGGATCTCCTCCAGAATACCATGTTATATTTTGTCCTCATGTGTCCTTAGATATCCTTTGCTCTGGTATAGATTTTCAGTCTTTTCTTGTTATTAATGACTTTGGCAATTTGGAGAGGGTCTGGTCAGGTATTTTGTAGAATGGCCCTCAATCTGAGTTGGTCTGTTGTAGCTCTCCTGGGGTTCTGAATTTCTGGAACAAATACCATGGAGTTGAAGTGCTGTGGGGGTCCTATCACATTAGAGGCACCTGGTGTCCATATGGCATCCTCGTGATGTTTACCCCAGACACCCAGTTAATGTAATACCTACCAGCCTTCTCCACTCTAAAGTTTACCATTTCCCCCTTACACTCTAGTCTTGTGACTTCATTATTCAGTCCAGCATATTTTCAGAGTAAGAGGGATAAATTCTACCTTGTTGGTAGAATGAGGGGCAGGGGAATATCTATACTGTTTGAAATTCTTCTGCAGGCAAATTTAGTATTTTTTAAAATCTTCAAATAAAGGAAGCAATATTAATTGATGTGAGGTTCTGTTTTTAGTCTCCGCTTACTTAACTTCTGGTAAGAATGCTAAGATTAGCCTTTCTGCCTATTGGCAGAGGGCAGGTGGAAGACTGATGAGTCACTACAGACCAGGGAAATCCCCAAATAGAGAATAAATCTCTTCCCTCCATAGAGTTGACTATCATTCCATCACAGTAGTGCTAAAGGTCGGAGCTTCCTGTATTCCTGTGCATCAGCAGATGTCGCTATTGAGAAACAGTATGCAGCTACTGGTTCACTGTGCTTGCACGAATACTAAGCTTCTGCAGACTGAGGAATTAATGTGTTATGACCGCTGTTGTAATTTTATCCTGGAAGATATGTTTTAAACTTTAACAAAAATTACATTTGTTCGTTTTTGAAGCCTGATCAAGTTAAAATGGTACGTGGGAGTCTACATTAATTCCAAAGTCTGAAGACTAATTTAGTAGAAACATGGGTAAATATTCCATTTATTTAATTTACTGTTTTGTCAATAGGCTTCTCCACATTTTTGGTGGTCATATGTATCTCTTGCAATGGTAAATATGGACAATAATGTGAAGAATTAGAAGGCCATCAACATTTTTGCAGATTAATATGTTTTGTATTTTATCCACAAAAGTCACTTACAATAATATTTATCAAGTAGAATTGCTATAAGTCAGTGAGTAGGGCTGTTGCTCTTATAAGTTAATGCTATTTAGTAAAGGTTTTGGAGATTGTATTCATGTATTGTCTCCATAGAACTCAGAGTGTTTGCACATCTTAAGGTTACTTAAAATGACCACTTGGACCTCAACTTATGAAGTCCAATATATTATTTTCTTTTGCCAAAATGGTCGCTAAATTGGATTATCAAGGTGGATTCAGCGATGGTCAGGGATAAAAGAAAGACAGGTGGGGGACAACCCTAAACCTAACCCACATGGCCGCTGATCATGGTTCGAGCTCCAAACTTGGTGGCTTCAATATCACTCCAGGCACGTGTGTGTGTGCCTAAGATCCAGGGAGGAAAACAGAGGAGAAGGAATTGTGGTATGGCCATTCCTCCCTGGGGGTGGGGGGAGATTTCTCACTTTCCCTCCCTCTTACTGTTTTTGTCTCTCCCCTTCACAAGCACATATGCCCTAAGTCAAAAACCTCTAAAAAAAAAAAGAAAAAGAAAGAAAGAAAGACAGTTGGAGCATGGTATAGAGCAGGACTTGATTAGAAGAGATAAAACCTTGGTTTTGGGGGCTTCACCCTCAGAATTCTTTTTTTTTTTTTTTTTTTTGAGAGGTTTTTGCTATAGGGCACCTGCGCTCGCCAGACAGAGAGATAGAACACGAGAAATCACCCCCCAGGGGTGATGCCCATGCCACAATCCCTTCTCCTCCATTCTCCTCTCAGGATCTTGGGCACGTACACACACGTGACTGGCGTGAGTTTAAGCCACCGGGTCGGGACTCGAACTGTGGTCGACTACGTGGGAGTCCAGCGACATAGCCATTACGCTAACTGCTGGTCCCACCCTCAGAATTCTTGAGCTCAGAGTAAATGACCATTTCTAGCCCTTCCCTGTTGCTCAGTTTTCATTAAAATATATCAAAGTATTAAAAAACATTTCCAATGTGAAATTTTTGTTGGACATTATTTCATTTAATATAGAAAACTGAACAATAAATTAAAATTTAGGGTACATTATTTTTAAGTTTATTTCTTCTATGAGCAAGCAAGGGAGAAACAGACAGGCACCCCCTAAATGGGACGTTCACACTGCAAACCACTACCAGTCTCAGCCAACCCTGGATCTTGGGGCACACACCTGGCATATTCAAGAATGTCTCCAAATGCGAGCCCAGAACCTTCCCCTGTGAGTCGGCCTCCAGAGCATTCATTGCCTTAACTGTTTCACCCCTGTCTGACCCTCCCAAATTAGGAAATATTTTGATGCTCTTATTTATATGAAAACTTTGATCAGATTGTGTCCTTGCTTTTAAAAAAAATGATGGAAAACAAAGTAGACTTGATATTGGATAATCATATTTTATAAAAAACTTCACTTTAATTTTGAATGATAATTCATCTCTTAAAAGTAGGTTAAACTTTTACTGTAGGTTTGAATGTGTTGGTCTATTTGTTACTACATGATTGTAAGACAGTGGAAGAGAAATCTTATTACAGTAATATGTACAATTTATTGTGTGGTTACTACATGCCAAGCACCGTTTTATGTTCTTTACATACATGATCTCATTCTGTTTTTAGGATCATCACATGGACAGATATTAAGATATCTCTATTTTACAGATGAACAAATGGAGTTTTAGACACATACCAAGTGACTTACCTTAGATCATAAAACCAGTGAGTAGCAATGCCTAAGATCTACCTGCCCTAAGTTATAGTTGGCCTTTCTCTCATAGGATGTGTTTCTGTGGCTAAATCAGATTAATGGGGTCTTGATGGCAGCAAGTCATTATGCTGTCTCTTATAGTTCTATGAGCAAGCAAGGGAGAAACAGACAGGCACCCCCTAAATGGGACGTTCACACTGCAAACCACTACCAGTCTCAGCCAGCCCTGGATCTTGGGGCACACACCTGGCATATTCAAGAATGTCTCCACATCAACACTTAACCCAAGAATCTCTAGGAAATCATCTAGACATAAAATAGTTTTATTTTTAACGTAAAACAAAAATGAAATGAGTTTCACTATATTATGTTATGTTTAGAGTTTTGATCTTAGCATGCTTCCAGCAAATCGTTCTTACTCCGAGATGAATCTTAAAAGGTATGTCCGGTATTTATTGTATACGTCAATGTGTTGGACTGTGTTACACTACTAAATGAATTCTAAGATGGCAGAAGAGAAACTGTGCAGAGTCTGAAGAAGGAAGTTAATGATTTCAAACTGATGGTTTGGGTTAATTTAGTACATGAGGAAACTTGACATCGGATTTCTATCTATCTCTAGCACCAATTAATACAGCAGAATCATTATTATGTTTTTAAAAGTTAAAAGATGCTATTTTCATCTAACTAGTGTAGGGATAAGAGATGGAGGGAAAGTCAGTTAGTGGCAAAGTGACACATTCCTTCACCTATATCCCTGCTGAGATTCGTTGAACCTCTCAGAGGTTTATCTCATATAGATTCAGCTAACATACTACAGCAAGAACTTTTCTAATGCTGGCCTGATCGGCTATTGGTAATCACTTTATCACTCTCATTACACAAACTTTTATAGACCAAATGTTGTGGGCTTCCCAAATCATATTTTGAGCTCTATTCCTCATTATGATGATTTGGAGGTGAGGCCTTTGCGAGGTCATGAGAACAGAGCCTTTATGAATGAGAACAGTGCCCCTACAAAGGGACCCTAGAGGGGCTAGCAGGTGGAATGGTGTTTAAGGCACTGGATCCCACATGGCCGACCATAGTTGAGTCCCAGACCCAGGGACTTGAAAGTCACACTGACTGTGTGTGCATGTGTGCCCCAAATCCTGAGAGGAGATTTGAGGAAAAGGCATTGTGAGGTGGCCATGCCCCCTAGGGAGGGGGTGGTGATTTTTCAATTTCCCTCTCTTTGTCTCTGTCTCTCTGTCTCTGGTGAGCAATGCACCCTATGGCAAAAATCCTAACAAAACAAAACAAAACAAAATGACCCTAGAGAGCTGTCTTGCCCCTTCAACCCTGTGAGGTTGCAGCAAGAAGTTGCCATGTTAAAGGAATAGGTCTTCACAGGACACACTGAATCTGCTGGCGTCTTGATCTTGGGCTTCTCAGTCTCTGAAACCATGAGAAATATATTTCTGTTGTTCACAAGCCACTCCATGTAGGATATCATATAACAGCTCGGAGGACTAACAATCATACAGCTCTGTTTGGAGGAGAGAGCAGAGGGATTATTGGATTCCTCATTTCACATTGTTACCTGTCCAAATATCAAACAACTTTGCAGCTATGACAAGCACAGAACAGATTGTGTCTGACTTCTACCTCCGTGCTTAGATCTTGTATTGGAGTTTCTTTTTTTTTATTCTCCTTTTCTGCCTCTTCACACATAAAATGTAAGTTAGGGAGCATCCGTCAAACAGTGGATGTTTATTCTGTTCATTGTGTTTAACCGGACTCAAAGACTTTTTCAAATTAAGGAAATGAAGCTGTTTCTTTCTGCACTGCGCCATAATTATTTGTTTTCTAAGCCACGTTCAGGCTCAAGTAAGACTTGGGACATCTCTGAATCAAAGGCAGGTATGAGTACAGACTTAACATTTAGCAATAAATACATTAAATATAGATTTTTATTGAGCATTATGACCATGAAAAAATAATAGTCACATATGTAAAAACAAAAACAAAACGAGGAACATAATACAATTAAAGGGCAGTGAGTTTACAGCGAAGATAGAATGTGGGCTTCTCCTGGCTTAATGCCATTTTCAGTATACCTATACTAAACCGATCCTGTTTGGATTGGTGTTAAAAGTAGAGACATTTGGGGATGCTAGCCAACTATTATCAGAAAAGTCAGATAAAGATAATCTGAAATTGAGTATGTACTCTTATATCTAAAAGGGAAATTACTACAAATCAGTTTCTGTTTTTGTTGCATTTTGGCCACTAGGAGGCTTCTAACATAAAGAAACAAATACTTAACATTCAGGAAAATCATGTTCTAATGAAAGCACTACTTGCTATTTAAAGCTCTGCCACTTACTAACATGAATAAGGAAATTGATTCGTGTCACTTCAGGCCAGTGGTCATGTATGACAGAGAATCATTTTATTAGGTAAAGACATCACCTATGGCAAATGGGTTATAGCAGAAGCCATATCTGAGTCACAACTAGTAAGTTCAAGATCCAGACTCTGAATTTGAACTCAAGTCTTTGACTCCTCATCTGGTGTTCTTTCCCTCTTGAAGACGGTGCATTTTTATTATAATGGTCAGAAGTCAGTCTAGACCCCTTTTGGGAAAGAAAGATCTCTCCGAAGGTAGTGTAGTATAGTGTTATTTGATGGGTTCTTTCTCAAGCCAATAATTACTGGTTTGGGCCTTTTATTATATATTTTGTTTAAATGTCTCTCTAAGGTAATATGGAATTTAGGCTAAATGGATGGAAAGTTTGTTTTTAAAGCTGTTTCTTTTGGAACATAGTATAATAACATATTTTAAATCAGTTTATTTTATTTATTTATTTTTTAAGCAGAGACTAATGTTTGAGCCAACTAATTCTTGAAGAAGGCACAAATCCAAATCCCTTTAACTAATGAGAGTACTTTTTTTAAATTGAGGAGGTGGGGTGAGACTCCTGTGGTGCCTTTCACCACAGTCACCCCCAGAAGTTGAATAATGGTGAGTGGAAGGGGGTAAACTGAGCTGCTCAAGCAACACAGAGAAACAGGCTTCTAATATAAAGAAAAAAATATGGGAAAATCACATTCTAATCCAAGCACTATTTGTTATGTAAAGCTCTGTCACTTACTAATTCTCGAATAAAGAAATGGATTCATGCCACCTCAGGCAAGTGGTGAGGTGTGAATGAGACTTAAGAAAGGAAACTAAGTTTCCAATGCAGACTGGAAGAGGGGTGTTAAAGGCTCAGAAAGTTAGGGATATAGGAAGGGGCAATTAAAGAGGGCTTAGGGTGAGGGACCACTCAGCGGAACAAAATGGCAGCAGGAAATCTCTCTAAGGAGCTAGCAGCCAATGTGAAATTCCCCATGGCTGGGGGCTCTGTAATTGATAAGCCCAGGATTTCATTTTGAGTGGATTGTTGTAGAGTGTCATTTTCTAAGCCTCTAGGAAAGTGGCTACCTAGTGTGAACTCACTGTAAAGATAAGTTTTTAACCACTTGGACTTAGTATGAGAGCTCTAAGGTGAGAGAGATGTGAGATTCAGTCTCAGTGAATAGAGACTGGGGTTTCTCCAAAAAACGTGCAGAAATTCATTAGTGTCATTGGAGAGGGGTTTGAGCTATTAGAGAAGATTTGAAGAGCAAGTTGACGCAATGTTAGGTCTGTGGGACCTGGGAGACTCAGAGATGTCAGTGGTGCACATGAAATTTTAGGCTTCTTTCTCTCCCTCCACTTCCTTTCTCTCCCTGTTTCTCTCTCTGGCTCTGTCTCTAATAGC
>NW_006159904.1:3722401-3756107 GCF_000334495.1 Tupaia belangeri chinensis | reverse complement strand
CTTTCCCTCTCTCTCCCCTTTCTCACCCTGCTGTGCATCTGCTGACATGGTTGATGCATGCTGCTCTTAGCTCTATTTTTATTCTTATATCTTATGCTTCTTGTCACCTCGCCCAAGCTCTTTAGCTTTCAGCACACAGAGACATTGATCTTTCAAAGACATAACCAGCCAAAGAGCGTTTTCTTTTCAACCACTCCTTCGCTCTAATTGGCAAGTCAACCAAGGTTACCATTTAAGATTCAATCTTTGGCAGTTCAGCTCAATGCCAACTGTTGAAATTAAGTCCCTCTCTTTTCTCTATGACCCATTAGAACAGCCCTGGTGTTGCTGGCCGGCATGTTGGTCACAAAATAGTAATATTTAATGTTTAAATTCACTTATGATAGCTCGTATTGGGATTTCTGCAGGGGGTCAATATATAGCATTCCTTTTACTTCCCTGCAATCTGAACAAATTGGGGGGGGGAGTGGCACATGGAAAAGAAACCATCATGTTTCATACTGATTAATACCTAAGTGAAGAGCAAGCACACCTGCTAACTGAACCCCAGAAGGTTTGTCCACCTGTCTCAGTCTCAGCAGTGTGGACAGGGTATACCTTTTGGAGGGCATACCAGCAGGGAGAAAGAGGAAGGAGCATTTTCCTTTTACCATTTCACCATGGTTATAATATAAAATTATTTACTTCAGGATAATTAGTGTTTGTTAAACCCCTCTTAGTACTTATTATATTTTTAGAGAGATTTTTGCTATACGCTGGGTACACTTGCTAGAAAGACAGAGAGACAGAAAGCAAGAAATCACCTCCCAAGGTAAATGACCACGCAACAATCTGTTCTCTTCCACTCTTCTCCCAGGATTTTGGGCATACGTGCACATGCACCTGGTGTGAGTTTTAAGCTGCTGAGTCCGAGACATGAACTGGGTTCGACTATGTGGGAATTCAGCGATGTAACCATTTCACCATCTGCTGGTCTCCCATCTCTAAGTATTTTAATACCAAATTAAATGTTTTCAGTATTGGCTTTCTTCTATTAGGTAATTTTATTAGTATAAGCAATCTCTGCAATGTTTCTTATCCTTTTTATAAATATGTATGTTTATTTCTTTTATGAAAGAGAAAGAGAGAGAGAGAGAGAGAAAGAGAAGCACCCTTAATGGGATCTTACATCACGATCCACTCTGAGCTCTCCCGGCCAACATCCTGGGCATGTGTGCCTGGGGTGCATGGGTCTACGAGGGCACTAAGTGTGCAATCTTCCACGTGGATCCAGCATTGCTCAAGGAGCACGTGCCACTGCACCACCAAGCCAGACCCTCATAATGTTTCTTAACTGGGTGATGGGGAGATTCAAGATTTTAAAATACTTTAGAAACAAATCCTTGTGAATTATCTAAGAAGTTACTACTGATTAGTGGCCAATATGACTATCCACAAAGAAAACTCCTTACTCTTTCTATAGTACTCATCTTTCTACATATTATGGGAAAATAAAATAAAAACTAAAATCATAGTCATAATACTGAAAAAGCTCGAGATAACTTTTGATACTGGAAAAAAATAAAGAAAAATGGTTTAATAGTAGCACAAGCATGACACTGATTCAATAGTAAACATAATTATGTACTCCTTTAAATGCATATTGTCTTGGGGCCCGCAGATGGCATAGTGGTTATGTCACTGGATTCCCACATGGCTGGATGAGGTTTGAATCCCGATCCAGTAGCTTGAAAATCACCTCAGGGGGAACCAGCAGTTGGCGTAATGGCTATGTCACTGGACTTCCATGTAGTCGACCGTGGTTCGCGTCCCAGACCCAGTGGTTTAAAACTCACGCCGGGCGCGTGTGCCTGCGTGCCCAAGATCCCGAGAGGAGAATGGAGGAGAAGGGATTGCAGCGTGACCTTCCCCCCTGGGAGGTGATTTCTCGCTTTCTGTCTCTATGTCTCTCTCTGTCTGTCTGGCGAGCGCATGTACCCTATAATGAAAATCTCTCCCCCCCCACCAAAAAAAAAGTCACATCAGGCATGTGTATGTGAGCATCCAAGATCTCAGAAGGAGAATGGAGGAGAAAGGATAGCAGTGTGGCTATCCTCTCACTGTCTCTGTCTTGTCTTTCTCTCTGGTGGGCACATGTGTCCCAAGGCAAAAACCTCTTTAAAAAATGCATATTGGTGTATGTGAGCTGTATATATATCTATATCTATCTATCTATCTATAGATATATATACACATACACACACACACACACACACATATATATATATATATATATAAAATGAATTATGGGTATTTTCCATTTTGATGGTTTAGAGTGAAGTGTTTGTTATATTACTGTAACTTAACACTTTATATTTTTCTTCTTATAAATAACTTATTAAATTAACATTTGTATGCTACTTTAATTTATAAAAAGTAATATGAAGAAATGATATGGCAGTTTATCATTCCAAAGTAATTCACAAACCTTCAATGAGTAACGCAGGCGGCACAACTGGGAGCAGGCCACAGACTACATCCACTTCATTCCACGAGAGTTCCTGGGGAAGAATCATACAAATCACTATCCTTAGACATTGTCCATAACTAGATAAATTCAACTTCTGCGGGGTGGGGGCTATTCTGAAGCTATCAAACACATGGAGGACCATTACAGAAAATGAAATAGGAAATCTCAATGCAATAGAATGTTGGACTAGCTATGGTCCATATATGTACACGAACAGGAGAATTAGCATTCTAAAAGCAGTGTACTATCTCACCCACAGACTACTCAAAATGGAGACTAGGAAATCGAAGAGGTCACTTGTCCCTGAGATTATTTTCACTATGTCTACCATGGACACAATGCAGTAAAATACCATAGCAGTACCCATTTAAATTAATTACAGAAGGGATTCATGAAGAGAAAGGGTAATTTAGGAAGGTAGGAGGAACTTATTATGAGCTATTCCTTTTAAACTTCATTCACTGCTTCTGTCCTGAAAACTATGACTGTAGTTTTTCAGCTGGTGGAGCATGACTTGGGATGTCTCAAGCATCTGCTGAGGAACAAATACTATATTCTTTCATTGTGAAGAACTGGTGAGCTCCACAGCCAGGAGCCTTTAAGGGCAATCTTACTTTCCCTGCCCCTGCTTAGGGTCTCCCTTTTGTTATCTGCTTGTTCTCTTTTGCACCTCCCACCACCCTGCGTCTCTTCTCTGGTCTGCATTTAAGGGGACCTTTTTGTATCAGGCCATCCTATAACACTGAGAATTCTTGTCTCTCTGAACTGCTCAAAGTTAAGACTCTGAGAAGAAACATGTTATAAATATTTTCATACCTGTTCCTGTTTCTATTGCTACACTTTAATGAGGGCCCATCTGTACAGGCTGTAGTGAATGCCTGTCACAGCCACTGTTTGCTTGAGAATTAATTTTCACTGGGCACTGTTCCATCCTCTCCTTGCCTGCCATGCCTAATATCTCTGTGCTGCATATTCAAACCACTTTGATGAGCTGCTGGGTCCCGACTGCAAGATAGCTGTAATGGAAACAGGTAAGGGTTGTTGGTCTCACCCCAAGAAAAGTCCAAGGTAAAGATAACAGACTAATGAAGGCATTGGGGATGCAGACTCTTTTCACCATTTTACCCCATCATTTTCAGTGCGTTGACTTCTGTTCTTATGCTTGTCACCTCATGGCTGAAAGATGAATGCTGTGCTACAAGTTCCTATCACATCCATTCTCTGGGCTAAAAGAAAGAGGACATAGGGGTAATGATACCAGCACCCTTCTAGCAACCCTCATTATCTAGAACTGTCACAAGGCCAATCAAAGTTCAAAGGGGATGACAAGTATAAACTTTAGTTTCTTGCTTCTGTAGGAGAGAAAGATATGGAAAGAGAGAGTTGGAAATGCCATTGTATCTGCTAAACTGTAGTGCTTGCCAAAACAGTGGATGGATGAAGTCCCTTGTCAACTCCCTGATGGTCAGAGTGATTGATTCCATGTTTCTGAAATTTTACTATCAAATTCCTTCTCTAATTTCACATGGCACACTCCACTTGTTTAAAATTTAAATATTCACTCCGTAGACTACACTAGAACAAAGATGGTAATCACAATGATATTGATCTGTTCATTAAGTCCCTCCATTAATATTTAACTATTGAGTATCTTTATCCTGTTGCCAAGCACGGAAACACAATGTTGACTGATGCGTATTTCCCGTCATTGAACGTCTCTCTAATCTGTATAGTGCTTTATTCATTAGAAATGCTTTCAGCTACTAAAATAAGAAAATTCAGCTCACAGTGACTTAAACCATATTAGCAGTATATAAGTTACTTGGAAAGTTTAAAAGTAGGTGAGCAACTATACAATGCTAAAGTGCTGGGATTAAGTCTCTGTGATCTCTCTTGTGGTTATAATAAGGCTGTCACAACCAACAGGAAGGTGAGACAACGGTCTCTCCTGCCTCTTTATTTAGGCTGAGAACACAATCCTCTTCATGGTCTCCTTTACAGACTCATTGGTTAGAACAGGGTCAGTGGCCACTGTTCTCTTTAAAGGAGGGGATGGTAATTAATATTAGGTAGCCAACCAAGAGTGTTATCATAAATGCTGTACAGCTTTCCACTTACTTTTACATTCACAATCTCTTCTTGTGATGCGAGACTGCTATCTAAATTACCCAAAATTCAAATCTGGAACAGGAGGCAGAAGCAGCACCAGCTATGTGGGAATTTATGACTATAAAGTCACTTAAAGATACTTTGCAAATTTAATGTAAGGTTTTAAAGATATTAAAATGCATTTTGCCTATAAAGTATGCATACAAGAACCCAAAAGGTAATTTGGAGACTTTTATAGTTTGGGAAGATCACATGGTAGAATGAAAGAGAAATCAAGGTACATGTATTTTAGGCTCAGCTTTGGGTAAGGCACTGAAAGGATTCTAAGCCTCTGTTTTCTCAACTATAAAATTATGTACTTGAACAAGATTAGATGATCCCTAAACCACTTCTCAAATATGAATAACTATATAGTTATGATACAGGATATCATGAGCCAAAAGAATATGAAAAGTCATATTTTAAATTATTTTATTCAAACCAGGTAACTTAGGCCTAGAAAGATCAAAATAATTTGTCTAAATTTACTCATTTAAGTTAAAAATTTAAGTCACAGTATATAATACACTATAATTTTACAAATAATTGATATTATATCCTGAGGAACTTTTAAAAAAATTTGGTTTCTTCCTCTCTCTTATGTTTTAGACAGAACTCTCTCTGGCAGCGTTTATACTGTTTAATAGAATGAATATAATCAGATTTTTAAAAAGTCCTCTCCTAGCTCTAAGTTCTTGGGCAAATTAATTAACCTCTCTGTAAAATATTAATTGTGCCTTCTTCATATTTTTTTCCTCATTCAAGGACTAGATAATGTAATCTATTAGGAAACCTCAGTGTACTGACTGACACGCAACAAGGACTCCCCTCTGTGGAAACCATGATTGCCACTAATTTCTCTCTAGCCCTTCTCGCAAGTGCTTAAAGCTCCGCCAAGCTTGAGAAAGTGTGCTAGACCCATTTCCCCAGCAGGTTGCGTGGGGTGAGTCTGAATCTCACTATTATTATTTTGTCTTTATATGATCATATCTTCTACCTTCACATTACACAGATACAAGCTCTGCGTAATAAGGGTGTGGTACCTAACTGCAAGTCAGACCAATCATCATTATGCTGTCACTGAGCTCAGTGACTGGTGATTAAATTAAAAAAATAAAAGAGAAAACCAAACAAAAACTGAAATCAGGGATTCTGGGCCTGGAATTCATGGATGGGCTTTGAGGGAATGAGAATCGCCTGCTGTTCCATCCCAGCAGATTTCTCACCCTCAGTACCATTGGTTCTCCAGGCTGGGTAATTCTGGGCATTCTATTTTCTCCTGTGCACTGTGTTCGGCAGGATCCCTGACTTTTACCCACTTGACACCCGTAACCCCTCCCCAGTCCTGGGTCGTATCATCAAAAATACCTCCAAACCATGCCAAGTGTCTCCTTCCTCCCCTTAGGGCCTCTGTAATAAAGCTTAATATGTGTTTGTCTTTTTTTTCCTCCTGGGTTGGGAGGAGGGCTTGTCGGTTTCATCACATTCTAAAAAGGTCTATGACCTGGGGTCAGCAGGTGGTGTAGTGCTTAGGGTGCTGAACTCCCACATGACCAACTGCTAGCAGTTCCAGTCCTGGACCAACAGCTTGAAAATTATGCTGGGCATATGTGTAAATATGCCCCAAATCCTGAGAGGAGACTATATGAGAAGGGATTGTCTCTCTGTCTCTCTCCCTTGAGCACAAATGCCCTATGGCAAAAAAAAAAAAAAAACCCCACAAACTACCTCCCCCCAATAGTTTATTTTCTCAAAGGGTTGGAATCAATTATTTAAAGCCTTTTTTTTTTGCAGAAGTTTTTGCTATAGGGTGTGGGCACTCGCAGAAAGACAGAGAGACAGAAAGGGAGAAATTACCCTCCAGGGGGATGGCCACGCTGCAATTCCTTCTCCTCCATTCTCCTCTTGGAATCTTGGGCACACACATACACGTGCCCCGCGTGAGTTTAAGTCACTGAACCTGGGACTCGAAC
Source organism: Tupaia belangeri chinensis (assembly GCF_000334495.1). Classification (NCBI taxonomy): domain Eukaryota; kingdom Metazoa; phylum Chordata; class Mammalia; order Scandentia; family Tupaiidae; genus Tupaia; species Tupaia belangeri. The sequence goes on along the minus strand of NW_006159904.1, from coordinate 3,749,477 downwards.
CGCAGTTGGCTACATGGGAGTCCAGTGACATAGCCATTACGCCAACTGCTGGTCCAATTATTCAAAGCGTTTTAAAATAACAGTGAAAGAATGTACATCTTCAGCTGTAGTTGTGGGGGAAATGTACAGCATCATAGCTAATTAAAAAGTTCCCATTTAAGGTCCATCAATGACCCACAGGTAGCAAAATTGCTTGGGAGGCTGAAAGAAACACAGGAAGCCAGGGTTCAGGTCCAGCCTACACCAACACACTAACTGGGAGACCAGCAGGAGAATTTTAACAGAGTCTCTGTCAAAAATGCCTATCTTTGTCTCTCAATCCTTTCACTTTGTAATTTTTTCATAAGGAAAAGAAATATGAGGCAATTAGAAAATGTACTTTGAAAGATATACCTACCCATTTATTATTTTCAACTGCTTTGAAAAGGCACATCACAAAAACTGTGTCTGGGAAAGTAACTACTTGAAAAACTGCTATTCCCAGATGGCAGGCTTCTTAAAACATTGTCTTCGGCAGAGCTCCCACAGGCATTAACGATTAGCTCTAAAATTCCACAGGGGTTAGCACGCTAATGACAAGTTTAAAAAGACCTCAAGACCAGCGGGGACATCAAAATCAGTTGTTCCCCATGAAAGAAATCGAATGGTGGTATAGATTGTAGGATTGATCAGAAGAAGGGGTGGAGGGCAAGGAAGGAAGGAAAGGGCGAAGCAGGAGAGAAAGAGAGAGAGAAGAGAAAGAATTGAGGGAAGGGAGAGGGAGAGCGGGAGAGAGGAAGAGACAGAGAGATATCTAAAGATATTCTCTAAGTGAGCATCTCCTGGGGAGACCCGCTAGAGGTCTTCCCCTGCCTCCTGACTGGCTTGTCTGGAAAAGCGGCTGCCCCCAAGGAATCCAAGAGTCTTGGACTCTTCCTCTAGTCTCAGCTCCATGTCCACACCCACTGTGTTCACTGCCTTCCAGAGTGACCACTTGTCAAGTACCTCAAAGCTCAAAAGCCTCATTTTACCCCTTCTTTAAGGACGTCCTCCTTGTCTTCATCTCCTAAAGGCAACAGGAAAATCAGAGCTTAAGACTCAAATACTAGAACCAGAAAAGCAAAACCGACAATGCGTCCAGTGCTCTGTGGCCCCTCGGGAGCTCCGGAGAGGACTAGTAACTTTCTCCCTACTTCTCGATCGGTGCCGCCCCCACCCTCCCTTTGGAAGTAGACGCAATGGGAGGGCGGCGGGAGGTGGCTCGGGGCGCCTGGTGCCGCGAGAGCAGCCGCCCAGCCGAGGGGAGGAGGCGGTGCGTGCCTCGCCTGCCAAAGGCAGGGCAGTTCGTCTGCGTGCGATCCCCGGCGCCCCGCGCGCGGCCGCAGCGCTCAGTCAAGCCGCCGCCTCCGACACGCCGGGACCGGGGTGTCCCCTGCGACCCGAGCACCCGTTCTTCTGGAAACCCTCCGCCTTGGGTCGCCCCCTGCTCCCCCAAGTCAGGCCGCGGGTCTCTGAGGCTGTTAGGGACAGCGGCGAAGGGAAGGGCGGTCTTCTTTGGCGTGGATGTTCCCGCCCGGGAACGACAGCAAGTTGTGTGCGCGCTCGGGACCCGGCAGAGAAGGTGGCCGCCGCCCGCCAGCCATGTAAGTAAAGCTCTCTCGTGTCCCGCGGGCGTGGGCTCCCCTTCTTTCTCTCGGCCCCCCGCACTTTCCCGAGCGCTGGAGTTGGGCTGCTCCCGAGCTCCGGACTTCCTGAGCTAGGCAAATCTATGGGCTCTGCCAGCCCGCCGCGGCCGCCTCCGGGGGGTGCTGCCTTCCCATCCTTCTCCCCTCCCTTCGTCCGGAGCCGAATGGAAAATGCTTTTCTCCTCTTTTCGAATTGACGGATCATTGTGTGTCTCCTTGAGTGGAATAGGTGGGTGAGGCGATCCAGGGGACGAATATGGGGTTGTCTTGGTGAAGCTGCCTCATCCCAGCTGGAGAGGAGGGCCTTCCTTCCCCCATGCCACCCCTTACTGATCTCCCCAGTCTCAAGGCCCAGACAGATCAACTTCTGCAGCATCAGCTGACAGAATTAACAAGAAAAAGTAGCGGACTTCTCTTTGTGTGCCATCCAGAACTGTAGTTGGGGGTCGGGGGGGGCGGTGCAGGGGAAATGGGTGGGGACAGGTAGGGGAAGGAGGGATTTGCCTGGGACTCTCAAAGCTGGAGTTAGGAGTTCTGGGGATGGAACTCTAGGGTGGATGAGCGCTGTCCTTCTGTATTCCTGCCTTTATAGAAAGTGTGGAAAATGAAACTCTTTTTCGAAAGTGGTAGAAGTAGATGCACCTAGATGGATTTGATGACTGAGGTTTGACGTTGAGTACTGAAAAGTATGAATTACTTCTCAGGAGAGACAATTATTCAGCCTGAGCAATGGTTCCAATAAAATGGAACCCATTAATCAAAATTGTCATAAGAAAATAAGTTGCACACGGTCTTTCTTTTACACTAAAAGATACTTGAAGGAATTTGCAAGTGCTGTTGAATGAGTGAGTACTAGTAGTATCTGATAATATAATAGTTCTATCCCACGTATATGCCTTGACTGTCATGTTTGTTGAATTTATGGTACTCTGCAGTTGTGAAAAATTATCCCAATTATTTGGGCTCATCCAGAGTTAATGCACCCTTAAAGGGACACAGGAAAGTTGCTAAAACTATGAGCATGAACTTGCAAGCCAATAAATAAACTATGGTATGGTTCATTTTGTTTTAATATTCTGAATTACGTTTACTGTCAGTAAAAATGCTACATTACTTCTAATGTGAGTATATGAAATGAATTCATTGGCTGGGCAAATAGAAGTCATGCATTTGTTTAAGTAAAGAGGTGTCAGAGTTAATCTGGGAGCATTTACAGGAGGTAAAGACATGGAAAGCATTGAGCTCGTTTGACAAAACCTGAGTTAAAGAGAGGCTTATAGAGAGAATTATTCTCTCCACTTTTGAAGTCTTGCGGGGAATTTGCATGTTTGTTAGTCAAAAAATTGTAGGCTGACTGAATTGGTATTACCACTTCTCTAAAAGCATTTAACCTTTTAATATTTCTTATTGATATTTTACCAGGGACCATCATCCTTACTACAGAGAATGGGAAGTTGATACCCAGTAAGACCGAAGATCCATTCTGTTAATAGACACTCCCTCCTTGCAGAACTGTGGATTACCTGTGGGTCTCTGGTGATTTCTCACCTTCGCTCAGTCTTGTGGTCCCCAAACATTTACTTTGGGTCCTCCCTGGCCTTTCTGGTGAAATATGGCATCCAGCCTGACTTGTACTGGGGTGATCTGGGCTTTGCTCTCCTTTCTTTGTGCTGCCACCTCCTGTGTGGGGTTCTTCATGCCTTACTGGCTCTGGGGATCACAGCTCGGCAAACCTGTGTCCTTCGGTACTTTCCGGAGGTGCTCATATCCTGTGCATGATGAGAGTCGACAGATGATGGTGATGGTGGAGGAATGTGGGCGCTATGCCTCGTTCCAGGGCATTCCCAGCGCAGAATGGAGGATCTGTACCATAGTGACGGGCCTGGGTTGTGGCCTGCTCCTCTTGGTGGCGCTCACCGCCCTCATGGGATGCTGCGTGTCTGAGCTCATCTCCAGGACAGTGGGAAGAGTGGCTGGAGGAATTCAGTTTCTAGGGGGTAAGTAACATGCTGAACTTGGGTTTATTGGAATCCTCAAGTGGTATTGAAAATTATGGCTCTGCTGTCTACTGAGATGGTTGTACTTGACACTTGGAATGTACAAGAGAAATTGATAGAGAATGTCTTTGGCAATAAATTGCCAAAGTCAAAAATTTTTACTAGAATTGCTTTTCAACTTGAGGAACTCTAAATTTCTGTGTGTCCCTAGACAACACATCATTGGCCTACTAAGTACCATTTATATGAGACGGCAACATCTAAGTTGTTTGTTATGTATTCATAGCAGGAGAGACAGTTTGTACTTTACAGTTTCTTGCTCTTTGTGTTCAACAACAGGCAATTAGATTATCTTTGTCGTACGGGAGTCCCCAGAGGTAAAGATTTCATTGAAAAGTGGGAAAGGTTTCTGATTCACCATTGCCATCATAAACCTTTAATATGCCTTTGGTAGTTATGAAACTGACACCTGCCTGACCTTGAAGTATATTTATAAATAAGTATTACTGTTTTTAATGAGAGATAAATTTTATATTAACAACCATGAACTTAGCTATGCTGCAAAGATAACTGCTTTGTTAGGACTCAACTTCTCTGGGAGCTTTTGCTGTGAGAGGGAATGAAAACAAAAAAGAATACTTTGCCGATGATGTGTGCTTGTCCCAAATGGACTGGATAGTTTCACTAACACCAGAAAAGGTTGATTTTTACTTGGATTTCCTCCAAGAAGTATTGCTTCCATATCTCTGGTCATATGGTTTTAATTGTACTTTATATATTTTCCACTATGCTTTTCACCTCCATTCTTCAACCTGGCTGGCTGAACTTGTCTGATTTACAATCCAACCTTGTGAAATATGACAACCTCCATAGATAGTGCAGAGTGAAGAGAAATAGGAAACCTGGAAAACTTATGTATTTGTAACTTCCATTACAAAGTCTGTTACTCTTCCCTTTTTTTCTTACAGTCTTTTGTGAGGAATCCAGAAGAAGCGGAAAAAAAAAAATCAAAACGCATAGTTCTGAGATAGTTTCAACGTATTAGTGAACCCGAACTAGTTATTTCAGATATTTAGTATAAAAACTTACAATAATTTTTTTTTTTTTTTAGAGATTTTTGCTATAGGGTGTGTGCACTCGCCAAAGAGAAAGAGTCAGAAAGGAATAAATCACTCCCCAGGGAGGATGGCCATGCCATGCTGCAATCCCTTCTCTTCCATTCTCCTCTCAGGATTTTGGGTATGTGCGTGCGCGCGCGCACACACACACACACACACACACACACACACACAAACACACACGGTGTGCGTTTTAAGCTACCATGTAGGAGTCCAATGACATAACCATTATGTCATCTGCTGATCCCTAAATAATGTTTTAAGAAATATCTACTTTTTGAGCTGAAAATATGAGTGGCCAAGAATTTTGTGTTTTTAAACAAGAGATAGGCTTGTTGGCATTCCTTTATTTCCTTACTGGATATAACTATCTTTCCATCTGTTTCCCCCTCCTGTGGTTTTGCATTTTAGTTGGCCCTAGGAGGCAGTCTGGGAGAGTGGGGGAGCAATCTAGTTGTCCTTGTCTTTCTTGCTTCAATATTGAACACTGAAGATAAAATTCGTTCAGATGATGTGTATATTTACACCAAAATACACTAAAATTATTAGGACACATGAAGAGGTTTCCGTTTGAGGTGGAAATATAAATTCAGAGTTTGAAAACTTGTTGATAGCATGGATTTTTCAGAATAGAACTCTTGCCAGGAATATTTTAAACATTTTTTCTTTAAGAATAAACTTGGTTCACTGTTTGTGTTTCACTTGGCTCAGGAAAAATGCTTAGTTTTATTTTCTCCTCTTATGGTGGATATTATTTTCTATTTTTTCTGCATTTTAGGGAAGGGACTATTCTTTCTGGCAGAACAGGAAAATGCTTACAAAGAGAAATCAGTTTTTATTGATTACCTTTAAATGTATAATGAAGGAAAGCAACAGGAAGTGAATCTGAGACCCATGAGATTTATGCTTCCCTCCCTAAGCTATGTATAGATTTTTTTGAATTATGTAGAGCTAAATGTTCTACTTTACAGAATACCCAAGGGGCCAGACCACTTCTAAATATATACATTTAGAAGGACCATTTTGTAATTCTTTTTCTACAAGCTTTCTATAAGCTCTGGCTTGGTAAGAGTTACTGACATTAAGCTGTGGCTATCATTTGTTACTAGCAGTTGGTATTCTCTTATTTCTTAGATATATATGTTTCTCAAATCTGACATAAATAATTCTGAATGTAAAATCTAAGAGGATTTTTCTGATTCTAGCATCTTGAAAGCACAGGCAAGTAAGTATGCCCATTACCAAAGATAATAGTAAATTTGAAATTTAAAAGTAACTCAAAATACGGATAAGGTTTTGAAAAATATGGCATTAATTACTCTCATTGAATGCTAGACTATGACAAAAAAGTTGCATCAGAAAGAATTCCTCCTGTTGTTTGTTTTATAATTGTTTGGGGTTTTATTCATAAAAACTGAAGTGATAATTTTATTTTATTAAATTTACATTAAAATGGCTGCGTTTACGTGAAATGCTCACCCAGTTAGTTCAATGAATCTCATGGACTACAATGCTTCAGAAGTGTAATGGACATACGGGAGTACTCTGCTCTGAGGCAGATTCTTTTACTAAAAATGATTCACCCAGAAGGGTTATGTTTAGCTAAAGTTAGAATTGCTCCAAAAACAACAGGAAGCAGGAGAATGGTAAAATACAGAGGCATCCTGCTTAACCCTGCCTGCTGTGTCTAGAGTTTGCACATATGGTGTAACATCAGGCAGTGAAACCCCTGCAGTACTTTGGAACAAGGTAAAGGACAAAGTGTCAACCTTAATTTTGAATCCTCTTGCTACGGTTGGTTAGAGGTTACAATGTCACCTGTCAATGGATTGAACAACCTAAAATGGGATCATTGGCAGGGACGTTTGCTGCCTATTCAGAATACCTCAAGGAATCAACGACTACTACTTTTCCTGTGGTAACTTGTACATCAACCCTAATTGCCACCTTAAACATTTCTTATAATAAGACTTGTGTATGTGATAATTAAAAACAAAACACTGTGAGTTGATTATCACCCTCAACTGAGTTTTTAAAAGATGTCTAGAAAGACTTGGAGAGTATCTGGTATTGAACAAATGTTAGTATGTATTTAGTATGATAAGAATGCTCTGAGAAAATACTGATTTTAATGATGTTTTTGTTGAGTATAAATATGTGTTTTACAATAGAGTTGTGACCATTAAGGACTTCAATAGAAGTTAATCTTTTTTTTTTTTTTTTTTTTTTTTTTTTGGGCTAGAAGGCATGTATGTTTGCCAGAGAGAGAGAGAGAAAAAAAAAAAAAAAAGAGTGGGAGAAGGAAAAGCAAACCCCAATGGGGTGTGATTATGACACAAACCCTTCTCTTTCATTTCTCCATCCTATTGGAACTTGGGCCACACATGCACAAACACACCTAGTGTTTCTCAAAATACTGATTCTGGGTCTCAACCACGTGGTCAGCCATCTGATTTCCTTAAATACCAGGCCACTGAACTGACTCAAGTTTAAAAAAATTATTATTAAACCTTTTGATATATGTATTAGCACTATTGCATTTATATGCTTTGTAAATGAAACAAGAAGAACATTGTAAAATCTTAAATCTCTGTGTAAGTTTGTTCAGCTGGTATTTGCAAATGTCAGAATCTGAATTTGTAGATTTCATCTTAAGAAACTGCAGGTGGTGTAATGAGGAAATATTAAAGAGAGTCCCAAGTCTGTATTATTTCAGATATGGCTTGCACGTGAGTGACATATACCTCTAAAAAGGCTGTGGAATGCTAATTAGCACTGAACGGCTACCTTTCCAGTTTAGATAGTATTCAATTCTAAGAAGCTGAGGAATATCATGTCCTCAACTAATTGATAGTTAAGTGCTGCTCAAGACAGTAATGATGACAGAGTGTTTGTCTGGGTATCCCTTTCTCGGTATGCTGAAAGCATCATTGTCTTTCTAGTCTCCTAACTGCAGAGTCCCTCCCACCTGGGTCTGTCTTTGATCCTTTTAGGATGGACTTGGGCCTCTCCTTGCCATGCTCTACTTGAAACCTTACTTGTCATATGATATGGCATATTAAGCTTTCCTTTACATCCGGTCCAGTGACAGCTGAGTAAAAAGATAAATTCTAAGTGTCGGCACATTAGTGGACACAGTGGCTTTCTAGTGACAGTGTCTTATTTAAAAGAAGTTGTTCTAATTTCAAGAAATCCAGGAACTTCTTAGGCCAGTTTGGGCAGCAGGGCTCTTTCTGCTCCTCTTTAAATTACACACGGTAGATCACTAACCATTCTTGTTTAGTTGCTCCACCCTACCGTATAGTGGGAGTTATTTTGAATTCTGAGCCTGTGTTTCCAAACTTTAGCATGCATCAGAATCAACTGTAGGACTTTTTAAAACACAAGTTGCTAGAGGCCGGCCCAGAATTTCTGATTCAGGAGGTTTGGTGGGGAACCTGATGATTTTCATTCTTAACTAGTTTGCAGATGACATTGATACTGTTGATCCTAAGACCACAGCTTGAGAACTCTGTTCTAAGTTAGCTATTTCATATTTTAGGAAACATCATTTCTGGTAGATGGTTTGCTTTGAGAACTTGAGTTATAGTTTAGTTTGTCATGATCTGACATAAAATTCTAATTGGATTATAAAAGAGTCCCACCTCTATAGTTTGGTTGAACACATGCTATTTCACCTTGTTCTTGTCACGTTATTTATTCCCTCTCAATACATATTATATATGAACGCACCTTTTACTCACTGTTCCTCTGTACCAGAAATAAGATTTTATAAATGGAAAACTAAAAATAAGGCTCTAGTACATCATCTGTAGTTCACATGCAGTGGATTTTCAGGAAACAATTTCTGACTGAAAGATCTGAAGACCATACTCAGCCCTTGGGTCATCTCTGCCCAGTCTCTGTATATCTTGGAAAAGCAAAATGACTAGGAGCCAGTCAGACTGAGCTCCTACTGCCAGGAAGGAAGACACTTAAATCAACTTTGGCCAACGAAAAGGACTTCTGGTCTTAAATATCTCTATAGAAGAAGACAACATATCCTTGCTGAAAGGTAGTATGAGGAGTCTTCAAAAAGTTTGTGGAGGGACTAGCAGATCCCATGACGGTTACATAGCTGGACTCCCACATGGCCTGATGTAGTTTGAGTCCTGAACCTGGTGGCATGAAAATCACGCTAGTTGAGACCAGCAGTTGGAGTAATGGCTATGTCTCTGGACTCCCACGTAGTCAACCACGGTTTGAGTCCCGGACCCGGTGGCTTAAACTCACTCAGAGTGCGTGTGCGTGTGTGCCCAAGATCCCGAGAGGAGAATGGAGGAGAAGGGATTGTGGCGTGGCTATTCTCCCCCAGAGGGTGATTTCTTGCTTTCTGTCTCTGTCTTTCTGGTGAGTGCACGTGCCCTATTGCAAAAAACATCTCCCCCCCCAAAAAAAAAATAAAAAATAAAGAAAAAGAAAAAAAAAAGAAAGAAAATCACACTGGGCATGTGTGCATGCTTGCCCAAGGTCCTGGAAAGATAATGGAGAAGAGATTGTGGTGTAGCCATCCACCCTGGAGGGGTAGTTTCTCACTTTCCCTCTCACTATCTCTGTCTCTCTCCATTGAGTGCATGTGCCCTAAGGCAATAACCTCTAAAAAAAGTTAATGGAAAATGTTTATTTTGAAAAAGTTATACATGGATTTCAAAATTGTTTTTTAAAATTTTTGCCACAGGGCACGTATACTTGCTGGAAAGAGAGGTGGAGAGAAAGAGAAAGAGGGAAAGTGAGAAAGCAGCCCTCAGGGGGATGGCCATGCTGCAATCCTTTTTTCTCCATTCTCTCCTCAGGATTTGGGAATGAACTCACATGTGCCTGGTATTTTTTAAGCCACTGGGTTCAGGACTCAGTTCATGCTGTCAGCCATGTGGGATTCAGCTGCCTTTAGCGCCATACCACAAGCTAGCCCTCAAAACTTTTTTGCACAAAAGTAAACCCATACTTGAATTCCGTTTTCCATAAACTTTTTGAAGTGCTCTCATACTTTTTAGAGCCACAGACCTTGTTTTTCATCATAACCATGTATACTGTTAATGAAGAGGAAGAAGCTTGAGATAGATGCCTACACAGTATGGCATAACATCAGAGTGTTCATTACGATTTCATATACCTTGTATTTGGAATTCAGAATTTTTGAGCATTATGGAGAGTAAGTCTCTTAACACTGGAAAATGTTTTTATTGTCTCTTTGGTCTCCTCTCCTGGTTTGACAGAACACTTACAGTAATGTGATGTAGAAACGTTTTTGCTGATTATAAAATATATATTATAAGGTCATGTTAATAATGTCATGTGTAGAAGAGAGGCTGTTAGGGGAGAATGCCAAAATGTTGAACCAAAGCAAACATTCTGTCTTTTAAAATTCATTTAACAGAAAGTTGCATGCTGGCCAAAGTTTCTAGTCTAAGTCCCCATTGTCAGAAGCCATGTAATAATCCTCTGTTAAGGCTAAAGCTAATTAATTCCAGAGGACACATTTCTTAACTAACAAAACCAAAACTTTGTGTCTGTCTTTACAAATGAAGTATAAATGCCCTGTGTTTCTCAGTCTGGTTTAATAACATATTAAGATAGGAACAAATAGAACTTTTTAAGCTCTACCTAGATCATAATAAAGGAGGTCGGGGATTTCTTGGGGAGTTATGAATGGTTATTTTTAGAGGATTAAAGGGATGAATACAACATTGCCCAGTTCTGTTCATTAATATTGCTAACTTATTGGGGGGATCTAATTATCTTTTCATCGCATGGTAGACATTGTACCATTTAGCAATTTGCTCTTAGAGTTCATGAAGCTCCATTTGTAATGTAAGATCCAGAGCTGACTGGTTATCATTTAATTTACCTTTTATGTATCCCCGATTTTTAATAAACAGACAGCACCAGGTATTTTGATGTACTAAAACATGGATAAAAATACTGTTAGATTAAAAGGACAGTTCTACTCTACGATTGTGTTTTCTTATCTTTTCAAATAGGGCAAGAACTGTGACTTTTTTTCTAGTCTTACAGTGACTACAATAGCAAATGACACCATATATAATCATTTAACACTCCATGTATTGTTTAGTTTTAACTATTTCCAGTAACGCTTGCTTCTTAAAAAAATCACCTGTTTTTCTGTGCCTCATGGGAGTATTTCAAAAGTAAAAGATAATGCTACCAATGTGAAGGCATTTGAACAATGTCTACTTAGCTTTTGTTTCTACATATGTTAATCTTTTGGAAAAAAAATATTTTGTTTTGTAGTCTTATATGTGATACTAGTTCCCTCCTCAAGCACACTTTCTTTTTAATGGCAGAAGGCATGTGCACTTACCAGACAGAGACAAAGAGAGAAGGAGAGGGAGAGAGCACCACCCAATGGAGCATGACCATGCTGTAATGGCTTCTCCATCTCTCCATCCTGTCAGGGTTCTAGCCATGTAGCATATGTGCCTGGCATTTTTTTTTAAAGAGATTTTTCACTATAGGGTGTCTACACCTACTGGAGAGACAGAAAGAAACAGGGAGCTAGGAAGAGAGAATTCACCCCTTCCCCCCACCCCAAAGGGTCTGGCCATGCTTCAATCCCTTCTCCTCTGTTCTCTTCCTGGCATCTTGAGCACACATCCTCATATGCCTGGCATGAGTTTGAAGCCACCAAGTCCGGGGCTCAAACCTCAGTCGACCATGTGGGAGTCCAGCAATGTAACTGCTATGCCATCTGCTGGTCCCTTCCTGGTGTGCTTTTGAAACTGTTGGGAGCAGGGATTCAAACTATGATCCAATGTGGGATCCAGCTTCTGTAACCACTGGCTATGGGGCAAGCCTTCCTCAAGCACATTTTGGTTAAATGCTTCATCTTAAATGGCTGACTGAATGGGAGTTCAGACTTAGTGGCTTGTGAAAACAACACAGGTCATGTTTACTTGTTGACCAAAAATCCCAGAAAGAGGTGAGAAATAGAGAAAAAGGGATTGAGGGATGACCATCCAGCATAGGAGTTAGAGGAAAAGGGATTGAGGGGTGATCATCCGGCATGGGAGTTACTTTTTCACTCCCCTCTTCCCTCTCTCTAGTGTGTATGTGCCCACTGGCAAATTAAAAACAAATAAACAAACAAAAAGCTTTGAGCAATTCAGCAATAAAGAAACCAGTTTTATGGCATTTAACACTTTCACAAACTTATTGGGAATGACAGATCCTATTTACCTGTAATGTGCATTAACACCATTTTGAGATAATGTCAATAGAACAAACTTTGCAAAATGTTGAATTAAAGTACATCATAAAGCCAAGGGATTGGTGGTAATGGGCATTTACTTACTGATTGTCTGCTATAGGTCAAATAATGGACTAGTTGTTGAGGTAAAAAATCAAGATATGGTCCTTGCTGTTGTAGAGCTCTGTCTTAGGGAGGAAACCAAAACATGCTATATAATCACAACCCAAAGGACCCATAAAATAGAACACACACTTCCGTGATTTGTCACAAAGGGCAGCCCATTTGCAAGGCTCACTCAGCCTCGCACAGGGTGTGTCTGTTGTTCTCCATCTGCTCTTGCCCTGCTTGTCTGCATACTGTGGGGGCATTGGCAGACACTTTGGGAAGACAGGAGGCAGGGAGAAGCTGGGATATTCCTCACTCTCTGCTTTTCCTTGGGCAATGCTATCCATTCTCCTGAGAAGCTCTGGCCTCATGCTAATTTCTGGGTTATCTCTTTGACCCTGGTTTGTTTTCTTAGTTCTTCCATCATCTGTATAACCAATTTGCTATATTAAGTTCTCTGTTTTAAATGTCTAGGCTAGTTTCTGCTTCCCCAGGCTGTACCCTAGCCATAACACGTATTTGACATAATTCAAATACCCGGCCTAGTGGAGAGCTATGTCCTACTATGAACTTTTGGGAATTTTTGGTGAATGGACAAAATCACAGTTGTTTAATCTAGGAGTGCTTGGGATTCACCGAAGCATGAACATAAAGCTGCAGGTCCGTGAGGGTGAGTGACATTCTGTCTGCAAAGGCGCCATGACAGAGGGGCCTGTTGGGCTCAGGAAATGGCAAGTCTTCAAAGCTTCGGAGCTGGGAGCACATCTGGTGGAGTTCAGGGAATGGCAACAGATTTATTCTAAGGTGTGGGATGGGGATGAAAATAGAGGACAGATAGAGTTAGGATGTGAAGCAGCTTCCTGTTTATAGTCTATGCTCAGGATTTAAAAATTTTTTTTTCTTAACTGAAGCTTTTGAGTGGCTTAGAAAATGTATTATATAATCTAATAACACCGAGAAGCAAGGACTGATTTGGGGAACAACCCAAACCAGGTAAGGCCTGTTACAGCAGTGTCAGCCAGACATGATGAGAATCTCAATGAAGCTGTGGGAACAGAGAGAAAATGAACATGTTTCTGAAATAGAGTCAAATAAGCTTTGCTGGCACAATGGATATTTTTAGATGAAGAGATGTATGAATGAATATCTCTATAATTTTACAACTATGTTTATATAAGAAACCAGCTTTTCTTTTCTTTCTAGTTCGTCACAAGTTAATAAAAAGAACATATGACAAATTACAACTCTTTTTTTGCTTGTAGGGGGGTTATTTAAGTTTTTAATCTTTAATTTTTAAATTTATTCTCTGAGAGAGTGAGAGAGTGATTGAAATAGAGAGAAAAAGGGAGAAAGATAGGCGCCCCCACAGGATCTTTATGCTATGATCCCCCCCCAGCTTCAGTTGACTTGAACTGTGGACACACATGCACATGTGCCCAGTGTGCCTAGGGATGTCCTAGAATTCAGATCCAGGCCTGTTCCCATGTGGATCCAAATGCACTACTGTCATGCCACCTCCTTGCTTCAGAAAGTTACTTTAAAGAACAACAAATACGGTCAGCATAGTGTGCAGATATAACTTATACAGCTTTATAATGAGAGTGTCTCTGATTTTACAATCATGTGCACTTTTGCTGCACAGATGAGCAGATTACTGACTTCCCAGTAACCTGGGAGCTAAAAAGGGGGCATTTTAGTGACAGTGAAAGCAGCTCTCAGCATCATTGAACTTTACTGGCTTCATGGGAATAGAAACTTTCCTTTTCTCTCTCTAAGATAGCAGGAAATATTAAGGGTGTAAATACATAATACTTAGTTGAAAGACTGATTTTATATGTCTCATTTTCATAAATTATTTTGGCTTTTTTCAATCATAGTTACTGTATTTATAAAGAAATAAATGAATGTTATTTATCAATACGTTTATCATTAAAAATCACTGTCAGTTCACCATAGCCAATTGATCATTTAGTTTTGAGACCTAATAGATTGCTGTCATAGTTTAGGTTAGTCATGTTACAACTCTGTGTTAAAATAAAGTAAATAAAGACACTAGTTATCCTTGCTTTATTGTCTATGAGTTAATATTGTTCATGTTATGTTCTAAGAGCCAATTGCAGTGAAAGCCATGAAACAAAATATGTTATTGTCCTTCTAGTGTAATTTATATTTCCTACATATTTTCCATGTCAAATCTTTGAAGACAAAAAAAAAAAAAGAGCAATGTGCCTTTGAGCTCTGAAATATTGTGATTCTGTGATTAAATGTAATCCCCATTTGATGCAGGGCTTCTTGGATAGACTCACTATATATGAGGCATGGCTTCTTAGGTGTTTCCATGCCTCTCCCCCGCTAAGTTCCAAAAGTCATATTAAAACACATGTATGTAATGTTATCTTATGATGAGATTGTCTAGATTGCCCTCTCAGTAGTCTACTAATATTCCTTTCCTGTGGGTGGTAGATTGCAGTTGGAAATGTTGGGCGAGATTGGGCACATGTAGGGCATGCTGGATTCCTTCCAGGACCACATCATTTCAACAATGTGTGGCTGGAAAGGGGAAAGCTTTGCACACGGTCCAAGTCAGCAAATCTTTTCTCACTCCTTGGCAACACTTGGCTCCCCAGAACAACCCAAGTTCCATATGTCGTTTCTCTTCTTCTGCTGTGTGTGCACAGTTGTCTCAGGCAGAAATAGGCGAATTTGTATGTTCTCTTCATGACTTGAAGGAAACTTCAATGAAATCATTATTTTCTGCAGCTCAGTATATGGTGGGACATTGTTTTTCTTGTTTGCTTATTTTGTTTTGTTTTTCTCATTTGGGATTGTATTAGTCTACAGGGAAAAGTAATATCCTTAGGTATTAAGACAGTTCTTTTAGAGACTTTGAACTTGTCTTAAGAAATGTTTATTTCCTTCATGAGAGCCAGAGACAGAAAGAGTGAGAGAAACAAGCACCTTTGACAGCTTTGCCATTCCACTATTCCCTTCCCTGGCCCTCCTATCTGTAGGATCTTAGGCATGTGCACCTGGTGTATATTCATTTCTATGTAAGAATGAATTCTCATAACAGTACTGTAAAGAAGAATATTTTAGGCTTAAGGAATGTTACCTGGGTGTACACTAAATGTAGAAACATTAAGAAAAATTCACTATACTTGGTGCCTTTTTCATTCATTTATTCAACAACTTTTTTTTCAGTGCCTTCTATGTGTGAGGCTCTGTTCTAGGCATGGAGAAAGAGTACTGATCAGTCTGATTCTGTCTGAATCATTTAAGTGCAGTAAGAGAGACTGATGTAATCATATACTCCCATAAAAGGAGTGTAAAATAATAATAATGAGATGAACAATAGGAAGAAGAAGTCAATCCCAGGTAATCATGACTTAGGTCAGGTGATAAGGAAGTCAGATTTGCATTGAATCCTGATGGATGGAGAGAGAAGAGTGGAGGGCATCTCCAGGCAAAGGAACAGTGGGCACAGGACCTCTGGGGTGAGGGGGCAGGTAGCCTTTGAGGTACTCTAGACTGTAAAGCATGAGGGAAGAAAGGTTAGGTAAGGCTGGGGAGTGGTTTCCATGAACATTTTGTGTCACCCTCATATTTCCAGAGACTAGCAGAGTACCTGGGATAGTGTAGGCAGTAATAATTTATTGTTTGCTTGAGACTTACTAAAATGTGGTTTCTTTGAAAAGTTCTTATAGGTGTGCTTTTAGTCTAGTTCAATTTTTCAGCAATTGTTCAAATTTATCCTTTGCAGGATGACAGATACTAGACCTTGTGTTGAATAATGACTGGAATATCAGAGTGTTAGTCTTCAAGAGATTCAAAATCTAGCATGAATAATTGTATAGATGATTGTGATGTAAGTGCTGAGAGAATTCAGAGAGCTGTTACTTGGTTGATGTCCTCAAGATCCTGCGAGATATACATATTGGGTAGGGTGTAGAACTGGGTCAACTACTACCAGTCTTAGCCAAACTCGGCTGCAGATCCTGAATCTTTCCTTTTGTGTCTTCAGCATTGTTTGAAAAAGCCCCTGAAAAAGAGCCAGGCAGTGGCACATCAGGAGCTCTGGAATGTTTTGCTTCTGACCAAACTGCTTGGTAAAATGGTTCCCCATTGGTTGGGGTTCAGTTGTGTGAGTCACATGATAATTCATTGTTAATCTTCTACCCCATCTTGCTCTGTAGAATTGGCTCTGCTGTGTTTTTGTTATTCACCCTTCTGACACTCTTCCAATGTGATAAGTGTCTCATTGGATTGTAGTTCCCTTGGTTAGGATTAGCCATCCTGTTCTTAGTTATCTGCAGAGGGAGACTCTGGACTTGGAAATGTAAGAGACACAGAGAGATATGAAAGTGTAAACAATGTGACTTGGCAACTGGTTGTCATTGATGAGATCAAGCATCAGTGGTCGCTCTTTATTTTCAAGTCTGCATATGCCTTCTAGAATGAGGCTGCCATTTATGAAGAGTGAGATGTCTTCAGGAGGTGTGATTTGTGAGGCACCATGACCAATTATGTTCTGGAGAGTTTATGGATCAAATTCTAGTAGGATTTTAAGGTGGAAGGTCAAGTAGGCAATTGGAAACACTGGGCGTAGTGCTCGTGAGAAAGATCAGGGTTAAATATGTAGGTTTATAAAAATAGTGTTTTTGAAAACCTTTATGTGAAGAGGATATTACTTCATTTATACCTAAAAAGACATGACTTTTCAATCTTGACACTTTCTTTTACTATTCGGTTGTACTGGTTGAAAGGCAAGTTACTCCCTGTGTCTCACTCACTCATCAGTTTTAAGCCTTCCGTTGGATAGTGCCAGCTGTTTAATGGCTACTATGCTGGTAGACAGGGATCATGAAGAAGTTTATAGTTTAATAGGAGGAGCTGGTTTTTTGTTGTTGTTGTTGTTTGTTTGTTTGTTTTTTGGTCTGAAAGAGATTGCTGTAAAAATCAAGGTAGGAAAAAAGATAATTTTCATGATGTTCATTAACAAAAGGTGCCTGGGGGAAAGGCAAAGTCTAGTAAAAAAGCAGAGGTGTGAAGGATGAATATGTTAACCTTTTTTTTTTTTTGTCTCATGCATAAAGATGGCATTCTATTTTGATCGCCTGGTGGAAGAAAGTCAGCTCATTTATCTCATCCACCCACTGGTGGCCATCCTGATTATAGCCTCCTGGTAGGAACCATTTAAAATTCAATTTGGCTGCCCGTGCCCTTGGTGCTCAGTAGGTTTCATTAAATTACACAGCAGTGAGCTCTTCTTCCCTGTGTGGCACCTTTTGATGTACATTTGACTTCAGTGTAATTTCAGACAATCATGCTTTATGTGGAGTAGTTTTACCATAATAATCTTGCCGTCCAGTGAAGGTAGATCTGGAAATCTGAATCTGATGGGATTTTAAGATGGTGGAAAATATTGGATGAAGGAAATGTTTTTATTTCTCTATACTTTCCCTATTTAGCTTGTTAGGCTTGTAGTTTTTGGCAGATTGTTTTTGTTGCATTCCTTACAGTTTAAGATTAGGATATAACAACATTTTTCCCCCATGTGGGAGGCTCTGGAATTTTACAGGCAATCAGATTCCAGAAAAAAATGGTCTCCTTGTAAGTAAGATTAAATGTTAATATTTCGTCTTATATAAACAAAAGTTTAAGTGCTGCCTCCTACTCGTGTGTTCACATTAGTCTGTGCCCATGTATTGTGTAAAGCAAGTGAACACAGGATCTGGACAGTTACTTCTGCTACTAATCAAATTGATGCCTCCAGGCAAGTTACTAACCTTCAGCCTTGGGTCCTTCAGTAATGCTAATAGTAATATAAACAGATTGAACTTTTGTGAAGTTTAAATATGTAAGTTACCTAATATTTAGGCCTGGGAAAGTAGACTCCCAGTAATTGGTGGCTATTACTAGTAGTTCATTACACAAATATTTATTGAATCCTCATCTGTATTAGGCAACATTCAAGACATTGGGGACAAAGTAATGAATGGAAGTAGATCAAGAAAGAATGATAAAGAACTCCTAAGAAAGAATGTGGACTACATTTTCACCTACTTTTAGTGCTTCCCTCTCTTTCTTTCTCTTACTTACTTTCTTTTTTCTTTCTTTCCCTTTCTTTCTTCCTCCCTCTCTTCCTTTCTTTCTTTTTCAATTGTCAGAGGGCGATTGCATGTAACATTCTTGCCAGAGAGAGAGAGAGAGAGCAGAAGAGGGAGAAAACACCCCCACGATGGGGTGTGGTCACACCAGAGTTTCTTCTCTCATTTTTCCATCCTCTTGGGATTTTTGATGCTCACAGACATGTACTCAGTACTTTCAATTTTTCTATTGCTTCATACTGCATGAGTTTTCAGCTGTAGGTTGAACATCCCTAATCCCCAAACCCCAAATTGGAAATACTCCAAAGCATGAAACCTTTTAAGCAGAAATTATGCCACAAATTGAAATTTCTACACTTGACCTCACATGATGGGTCATAGTCAGAACACTTCAATCCAAAATACTGCAGTAACTTACTTTTAGACTATGTATTTAAGGTGTATATGAAACATAAATGAATTTCATGCTTGTACCTGAGTTCTGCCTCTCCCAAATACCTCATTATGTATATGCAAATATTATGGAGTAAAAAAAAAATTAAATGAAAACAGTGTTGGTCCCAGCATTTTGTATAAACAGCGCCCAACCTGTAGTAATATTCTTATCTGCAGGTAATTAATTATTCAGGATCTAGTAAATACATTCTCTTACTAGGTATACTTGACCTTCACAGATCTTAATTTGAGATTTCATATAGATATCTAAATAGATATTCTCAATCTGGACAGTTGGGTTTAAGTACCTGCCACCAGGTTGTGTGTTTTCTTGCTCATGGTGATATTTTAAAATATCATTGTTCACTTCTGTGAGGCCCCTTTGCTAACTCTCCATTCTTTTCCAACACATTGCCATATATTTATAGCCTGATTACTACCTAGTCATAAAATTTGTATTTTTATTGCTTTTGCTTAAACCACAGAGACCAATTGGAAGTAAAATTTAGTTATCTAGAGCTCTAACATGAGATACTTTCAGTGTGGCATTTTATAATATACAAAACAATTTTGTACACACTTTCTCATTTAGTCTATGATTCTGCTGCAGCTTTGTGTTTGAAACTGTGGTAGGCACTATGGAGAGTAAAGGAAGCAAATATAATACAGGGTTCTGACCCTAAGGAGTTTATAAATTCATTGCTGTGGTCACTAGACTTTTTCCCTCAGAAAGATGTTGTTGTTATTCTACCAACAGCGAGCTTCAGTATCGTGTGTTATATAGCTAGATCATTATTCTATCCTCACAAGATGAACCTTGCCAGTGATATTTGCAAGTGTATATTGAAGTGATGTTCTTTAAGATTAGAGCTCAATTCAGGGGTGTTGGGACATTCATTTCTGATCCTCAGGGGAAACTGACCAAAATAAAGAGAAAATAGTATCTTTGATGGGTGTGTATAATTCTTTAAAAACAAATATATTATAAGAGAAAAATAAAAAGATTTTGAAATTGAAGTTAGAGGTGGGGCAGAAGAATGTACCGTAAGGCTGAATTCTTTGGAGATCAGAGTCTGAATTCTGTAGAAAGACAAGAAATTTTATTGTCTTGAAAATACTATGAAATTGTTACTTAATGTAATACATAATAATATGGGAAACATGCTTTTTATAAGGGTTGTGACCACTGGGTGATTGTTTATGAATTAATTTTAAAGTTTGTTATTTCTTCCACCAGTGAGATGAAGATAGAAAGAGAAACACACACACATACACACACACACACACACACACACACACACACACAGAGAGAGAGAGAGAGAGGGAGAGAGGGAGAGAGAGAGAGAGGCACTTCTAACAGTATTTCAGCACCATAAGCCACCTCGTCTCAGGTGGCCTAGATCAAGGGAGGGTGCTTGCCTGGTATTCTCAAAGAAATCTTCAGACATGAACCCAGAACCTTCCCGTGTTGGTCAGTCTCTCAGAGCATTACATTGCACTGTCCGGCTCCACAGGTGACCATTTAAAAAGCCAGGCAGCATTAAATATTGCTCTCATTTAGTGTCATGGTGCACTATCATATTTGTTTCAAAATGGCCTGGAAGACCTGTGGTGGGTGGAGAGTATGGATAATTTGCCTGGGCTTTCTTCCTGCTTGGCTGCCTCTCTTCTGTCTATCCTTATGTAGCTGCCAGAGTATTCTGGGCTGTGATCATGGCCTATAATGGTTAAAATACCTCCGCTGGCTGCTGAAAAATAGAGGCCTTCTACAGTGCGCCCTACGCTCCTGATCTTCTTACTGCCATCCAGTGGCTGACCTCTTTCTCATGTGTTTCACTTTGACCAAACTTGATCCTCTAATGTTTCCTGTGCACCCTCTACTACACGTTCTCCTTTTTGTGACTTTGCTGACACTGCTTCTGTCATTGTTCTCTTCACTTTCACAGATCGCAATTCTGTTTGCTTTTCAAGGCCTGGTTTGAATGTTGACTTCTCCATAAAGTCTCCTCTGACTGCACAGCTGGAGGGAGCTGACTCCTCTCTTTTCTGAGCTTTTATGAAACTTCATCATCTCTTTTTTTTCTTCTTTTTTTGAGGGTTAAGAGGGAGCACTACCTACCATGTATGATGGTAAAACTCTCTTTTTACAATCTCTCAGCACACCACATACCTGTCACAAGTTTTATATACATGTAACTGAGACTTGTTTAAAATTGTCCTGAAAAATATTAAATCCAAGTATTGACCTGAGCAAGATACTAATTTGGGTTTTGTGATATGTTTGACCTGTGTTTTCTGTGTTCCACTGTTAATGTCCCTCCTTTTCCTTTGGGAAGGTCAGTCTCTTCTTCTATCTGGTTCTCCCATACCTCATAGCATGATAGAAATTCTGTGTAATTTTGTGTTTTACATGCTAATATCCCTGTGCATAAAATAAAGATCTATTTAAGTGTAAATATTTCATATCAAATTAATCTCAAAAGGTGGCCTTTCATCTGTTCTTATTTTACTTGCATTCACATGAATAGACAGCACAGAAAGTCAACTCTTGTAAATGTTATGAGCTAGTTCATAGCAGTTGCTTTGTATTGATTGGATCATTTTTGCCAGGGGTCTTTAGTAAAATGCTTTTGTCCCATCACTCCTTGATGATTGATTCAACCATTTACTTTTGACAAAAACTAACTTGGTTTCTTATTTCCTGAAAAGGAAAAAGAGAGATTGCCAGTGATATGAGTTGAGACATGCTGCTAGTATGTATTTTAAAGGTGGTGAATGTTCTAAGAAACTTTGTCCCCAATTCAGGCTTTGTTGAAAGATAACATGTCTTTTCTTGCCAGCTGTCAGGACATTCTTGTTTCTGTTTTACTAAACTTTTCTATTTCAAAATATTAAAAAATTCAGGTCTCAATATTCGGTCGTTGGAAGGATACTTACACACCCTCAGTGAATGCAGATATTTTGTTGTGCATTAGACTCACCATGCCAGACTGCCACTGATAGATGATCAAAATACATAGTGGGACAAGGGATCATGGGGGTTGTTTAGAACTTGGGACTTCTGAGATAAGAGGAACTTTTATCTTTCATTCTTTTGTATTTGGAAGTACTTATGCTCCTTTCCAAAATATGAACATTTTCCAAATTGTAAAATGAGCTTTTGAACTGAATTACAATTGGCCTTCAAGTATTTGCTAATTGTGTTTTGCTTGGAGGAACCCTATTTTAATCACTCGGTGTGTAGCACAGTGGAGAGAAAGGGCAGGTGCTCTGGAAGACTAGGAAGAGCAGCAAAATTAGTTGTATTTGTTCAATTTAAGAATATATCTTTTTTTTTTTAACTGACATGTGGCATTTTGTTCAAGTTTAACACTTCAGTGCTAAGTAGTTTTCTTACTTACATGTAATCATCTTGCTTTTTTTCCCTTTAGACTTTAACTCCTTGAAGTTAGTGAATATATCTGTTTTACTGAAGTTTGTTGCATCTTCAGCACACAGTAGCTCTCAATAAATTAGGTCATTGAATGAATGAATGAATAAATGAATTCTATTCTATTGTAAGGGTAAGAGAGTAATAACATGCATACTTCTAGTGCAGGATTGGTGACATGATTTGGGAGACCTGGTGCAAAGTGAAAGTACAGAATCCCTTATTAAAAAGTTACTAAGAATTTCACAATGGCAATAAAAGAACATTCAAAGCAAGTGTGACCCTTTGCAGATGCACCAGGCACCATGAAACCACCTGCAATACTGAAAGGGGTCATAGTTTTGAATTCTCATCTTTTAATTTTGCTTGTAAAGCAAATGTACTTTGTTCATTTCTAGTTGGTGGTACAAAATTTGCTAATTTGGTTCCTAATGGAATAGCGAGAACAACTAAATACTAGTACCTGCCACACACAAATTGAAACTAATGCTTAATTTACTCTCTTAAAAGTCAGCCTCTGCCAGTTTTCTCAGCACAAAATTTAAAGTAGTAAACTCCACCAACTGAAGCAATCTATTCTCATCACTAGCCCTAGTACTTTTCTGACTTTAACGGTACTGCGCTTGTAAATCATTTTGACCTAAATGTAGTCTGTATGAACTCTGGTATGATGATTATGAATTAGAGCAGGGAAAAGTGCGCTTATTTTCTCTTTAGTTTTGGAGACATAGGAACAAGTTTAGAATAGAATGGCCAAAGAATCACTAGTCCCAGGAAGAGGTAAGAGAAACTTTTATGTTTAAGAAATCCCCTGAGGTAAGTTTAGTTTATAAGCAAAATTGAATTGTAATAAAGCAGAAGGAAGAGCTCTCCTCCAGGGCTGCGTGCACAGTACATAAACCTGAATGGAAAGTAAATGTTGGCTCCTCTGCGGTCTCTGCTGATGTGAATGTAAACTGTTGATTTCTAATCTGACTTGTCAGCACAGATTATGCTTCAGCCACTGAAAGCCAATCTGAAGATCAGGAGCTGTCTACAGCCTGTACCAGGAGCCACCCACGGCTAGAAATAAGCCACAAGGAGAAATCTTGCACAATTGGGCAGAAAGGAACGGGACCCCACAGAAGAGAGGACTGCCCACACCACAGTGGTCCCTTAGTCCTTTACACTTTTGGAATAAGTTGCTACCCAAGTTCTTTGCTGCTTCTTATCCTTTCATTGACTGCTGTCACAGTGTATCACTTATTATTAAAAAGTATGTTTTGGGGAAATAAAATGAAGCTAAAAATAAATCTAGCTACTTAAAATTTTAAATTCCTAGGAATAGAGATTCAGCGATGAATTAGGAAAACATTGGGAGACCAGCAGTTAGCGTAATGGCTATGTCGCTGAACTCCCATGTAGTTAACTGCGGTTTGAGTCCCAGACCCAGTGGCTTAAACTCATGCTGGGCACATGTGTGTGCGTGCCCAAGAGGAGGAGAAGGGATTGTGGCATGGCCATCCCCCCTAGGGGGTGATTTCTTGCTTTCTCTTTTTCTGTATCTCTCTGTGTCTCTGGTGAGCTCATGCACCCTATAGCAAAAACCTCTCAAAAAAAAAGAAAAGAAAAGAAAAGAAAAGAAAACATTAGGAATACAATATGTTATAACTGCTTGTGGATTTTCAGTATACTACTTTTTAATTGCCAGAGGATGCTTGTGCTCACCAGAGAGAGTTAGACAGAGGAGAAAGCACATCTCAGTGGGTGCTTTCACCCTTCAATAGGCCTCACACTGGAATATCTTCTCTATTTCCCCATCCTGTCAGGATTTGTGGCACACATGCATATGCTCCCAAATGTTTTTCAAATCACCAGGGGCTGGTTTCCAACTGCAGTTGGTCATGTGGGCTCCAGCTTCCTCTACTACTAGGCAACAGAGCCAGCCTTATGCTAGTATTAATTTATGTAGATAATGAAATACTAGTAACCTGGGAAAAATGTATAAAAAAAGAATAACTTTTTCCTGAAGTCTGAAATGCAAGTAAGCACACCAAGAACTTCAGAAGCAATTAGGTGTGGGCAGTAGCAGAATCACTAACCAGGGCTTAGTAACATACTACCTTTCTGCCATTACATCTGTGCTTTCTTATGCCCAGGAAAGCTAATGTAGCTCTGACGACCCATGTATGTGACCATTATGGTGTTTTTATTTGCTAAGGCATTCTATAACAAAGATGGGGAAAGGGGAGAGAACATAACAAAAATCTGTTGCACTCACCTTTCCTGACAAAGAAAAGAGCTGCCCCTGAATCTTGCTTGTACACTTGCCTTACACATCCAGCCTCTTGTGAATGAGTCTCATTTTGCAGCAATCTCCATATGTCATCATCCAACTATTTTATTATTATTATTTATACATTCAAGTGGTATACATAATTTAGATTGTAAAGAGATTTTTCCCAACATCATTTTCGCCACACACCAGGTTACTTGAGAATACTATACATGACATCATCAACAAGCAACAAACCATATCTGTGTCCCCAAAATTTCTTACCTCTCCAATTTTTCCAAAATTTCCCTGCCTGCACTCTTCCCCTCTCCCAGTCTCTTTCCACTTTGTCCCCAGTGTCCATAACAATTTTCAATGCTTTTATGTCCTCCAGTCTTTCAGTCTCTAGCATAGAGTGTAGACAGTCGGTATATGTTAAATGGAGACATATAAATCTCTGTTTCATAGCCTGACTTGCCTCACTCAGCCATAAATCTTCCATGTTCATCCACTTTCTATCAAATGCCAGGGTCTTTTTTTTTTTCTTTTTTTATGGCTGAATAGTATTCCATGGAGTATATGTGCCACACTTTTTCAATCCAATCATCTGTTTGTGGACATTTGGGTTGGTTCCATGTCTTAACAATTGTGAATAATGCCTCAGTGAATATTGCTGTGCAAGCACTTTTACAACTGAGCATTTTCCTGACCTTTGGGTAGATACCCAGGAGGGGAATTGCTGGATCATATGGTAGTTCTATTTGAAGGTCTTTGAGGAACCTCCATATTGTTCTTCACAGTGACTGGACCAGTTTACATTCCCACCGACAATGTATGAGAGTTCCCCTTTCACCATATCCCTGCTTGCACTTATCATTTTTTTTTTTTAATTTTAAGCATTCCAACTGGGGTTAGATGGTATCTCATTGTAGTTTTGATTTGCAACTCCCTTATGATGAGGGATGTTGAGCATTTTTATATGCTTTTTGGCTGTTCATATGTCTTCCTTAGTGAGTTGTTTATTTAGCTCATTTTCCCATCTTTTAATTGGGTTAATCATTTTCTTCTTAGTAAATAGCTTGAGTTCCCTGTGTATTCTGGTTAACAGTCCCTTATCTGAGGCAGTTAACAAAATTTTTCTCCCATTCTGAGGATTTTCAATTCACACTAATAAATGTGTCCTTTGCTGTGTAGAAACTTCTTAATCTGATGTAATCCCACCTGTCTATTTCAGGGATTATTGCCTGTGCTTTGGGGGTCTTGCTTAAGAAGTTTTTGCCTACCCCAATATCTTCCAGAATTTCCCCAGTGTTTTATATCAGTAGATTTATAGTTTGCTGTCTTAGGTCTAGATCTTTGATCCACTTTGAGTTAAGTTTTTAAATGGTGACAGATAGTTGTTTAGATTCATCCTTCTGCAGGTGGATCCCCAGTTTTTTCAGCACCATTTGCTAAAGAGGTCTTCCTTTTCTACTGGATTGACTGGACCTTTTGTCAAAAATCAACTGGCTGTACATTTGGTGGATTATTTCTGGGGTCTCTATACTGTTCCATTGGTCCTCATGTCTTTTTTTTTGGTGTGTGTGCCAGTACCATGCTGTTTTGATTATCACAGCTTTGTAATATATTTTGGTGTCAAGAAGTGAGATGTTACCCACTTCACTCTTTTTGCGTAAGATTACTTGGGCAGTATGGGATCTTTTATAGTATCAGGCAAATTCTATGATTGTCTTTTCTAGATCTGTGAAGAATATCTCTGGTATTTTGATTGGAATTGCATTAAACATGTAGATTAATTTGGGTAGAATTGCCATTTTGATTATGTTAATTCTACCAATCCAGGAGCTTGGGATGTCCTTCCATTTTTTTGTGTTATTTTCTATTTCTTTTAAAAAGATTTTTTATAGTTTTCTCTATAGAGGTCTTTTAATTTCTTGGTTAGTTTTATTCCTAGGTATTTTATACTTTTTTTTTTTTTTTTGGAGAGTTTTTGGAGAGATTTTTACTATAGGGCGCGTGCACTCGCCAGACAGACAGAGACATTAGAGACAGAAAGCAAGAAATCACCCCCAGGGGGGATGGTCACGCCGCAGTCCCTTCTCCTCCATTCTCCTCTTGGGATCTTGGGCACGCATGCACACTCGCCCGGTGTGAGTTTTAAGCCACTGGGTCCGGGACATGAACCACAGTCGACTACATGGGAGTCCAGTGACATAGCCATTATGCTAACTGCTGGTTCCCGGTATTTTATACTTTTTGTGGCTATGGTAAATGGGACTACTTTCTTCAGTTCTGTCTCTTTCTGCTTGTTGTTTGTGTATAGAAATGCTAAAGATTTTTGTAAGTTAATTTTGTATCCTGCCTCTTTACTGTGTGTATTTATTACTTTGAGAAACTTTTTCATGGATGCTATTGGGTCTTTTATGTATACAATCATGGGAAGCAGAGATAATTTCAACTGTTCTTCCCCTACTGGAATGCCATTTATTTCATTCTCTTGTCTGATGGCATTGACTAGGACTTCCAGTACTATATTGAATAGGAGTGGAGAGAGTGAGCAGCCTTGTCTTGTGCCAGTTTTTAGTATAATGTTAGTTGTAGGTTTTCATAGATGGCTTTTATTATGCTGAGAAATGATCTTTCTCTGCCAGTTCCAACTAACTATTTTTTTTTTTTTTTGAGGGGTTTTCACTATAGGGGGCGTGGGGCTGCCAGGC
>NW_006159904.1:3681550-3722195 GCF_000334495.1 Tupaia belangeri chinensis | reverse complement strand
TTTTTTTTTTTTTTGGAGAGGTTTTTTCGCTATAGGGCGCGTGCGCTCACCAGACAGACAGAGAGAGACATAGAAACAGAAAGCGAGAAATCACCCCCCAGAGGGAATGGTCACACCGCAATGCCTTCTCCTCCATTCTCCTCTCAGGATCTTGGGCACGCACACACATGCGCCCGGCGTGAGTTTTAAGTCACCGGGTCCAGGATGTGAACCGCGGTCAACTACGTGGGAGTTCAGCAACATAGCCATTACGCTAACTGCTGGTTATCCCCCCCCCCAACTAACTATTGATACTAGACATTGCTCCATGGTGTAGTGGAGAGAGCAAGATTAATAAGCACATAAAAATTAATGAATCATCTGAATAATATGAAATGTGATATGCTGTATACCCACCACAGGCAGGACATGTTCATTAGCAATTTTTATTCTATCATTATAAGGTAATGCTGGCCCTACTTTACAGATGAGAAAGCTGAGGTGTAGAGTTGTGAGGAGTATACAGCAAACTAGGAGCTGAGCTATAATTCAAACACACATCAGGTAGGTCTAAATATTTCTTCTCACCCTCAGACACAGTTGAATTGTAGCAAAGCTGTGCATCTTCTCTCAAAAGACACTTCACTTCGCTCTGGAGTGATCAGAGAAGGCACTATGGACACATTTGTAGGTCTTGAACTAGGCTCGGGAAACTATTACTTGAAAAGTAGGAAATAGAGGGAAAATATTTTAAACCTCTTTTTAAAAATATTTTATAAGTAACTTCTATAAAGTTATAAAATGATTATTAGCCTACTCATAAATATTAATATTAGAAAGGCTTTACTAGATGCAAGATTATTTTCAATGTCTTTTTTGTGGTACAAAGTAGAATAAAGATATGCTGTCATGTAAAACTTATGCATTTAAATAAAAAGTATTTTGTAGGGGCCAGCAGGTGACATGGTGGTTAAGGCGCTGGACTCCCATGTGCCAACTGTGGTTCGAGTTCCAGACCTGTCAGCTTGAAAATCGTGCTGGGTGCATGTGCATGTATGCCCAAAAATCCTAAGAAGAGAATGGAAGAACAGGGATTGCAATGTGGTCATTCCCTGCCAATGGGTGATTTCTCATTTTTCCTCTCACTGTCTGACTTTGTCACTTTCTGGATGAGTGTAGGCACCCTATGCCAAAAATCTAATAAAAAAAAGAAGTTTGTAATAGTTATGTTATATTTTTAAAGGACTTAAAAAAAAATCCTAACTTTCAAGCTCAGAAATTTTCTGTCCACTACCATGGTTGCTTTTCCGTAGATGCAAATAATCTATATGATAATTATTAATCCCTTAAAATTATTCTTAGTCTATATTTTCATTAATTCCTTCAAGTATTCTCTAGCTCCAGAATAAACCCAGGTGAGAATTTCTTTTTAAAATAAATATATAAAACAGATATTTTCCTTTTAAAAGCTAAGATATATTAATATATACTCACATTTAAATAGTAAAATCTAGGAATTTATTTTAGATCTTTTTTTGTCTTGTTTTGTTTTGTTTCTTAATAGAAATAGAAGTACTTAAACAAAAATCTGGTCTCCATTGTCACACATAGAAGAAAATCTCTATCAAATTTGTTTTGCATCAAAATATTGTGTTTAGATCTATGGGCCCAGCCTTGGTGTAGGCAGTAATGTACTGATCTGCAGCGCCAGTGTCACATAACTTACCATAGGTTTGGGTCCCAGGTCAATCTGAAACACACTAGGCCTCATTGTGCCTGAGATCCTGACAAGAGGGAGAGCTGGGGCAAGGGGATCATGGCATGATGAGACACTGCGAAGGGCACCTGTCTCTCTCTCTCTTTCTTGTCATGTGTTTCCTCTCTCTCTCACATGAAAGAAATAAACTTTAGAAAATATTTTTAGAATCTTGTATTTAAAAAACAGAAGAAGTTAGATTTTTTTGATTAGGTTACAAAAACAGTATGCAATGCATTTAGATTCTGTCCTGGTCTTTTTTTTTTTTTTTTTTTTTTTTTCTTCTTCTTCTTTATGTGAACATAAACGGGGAAATTTGCTGTTGTTAGACATTAGATTGTGTATCTCACCTTTAACCTCAATAACATTATTCATTACTTTCCCGTGAATTCTGATCCCTTTGCCCGTAGCCTTGTGACCTGGTTGCTCAAGACCATGTGACTGTGGCTGGTCTGGGGAGGGAGAAACTAATGATCACTGACTGAAGTCTCCCACAAATCCTGCTACTTGGGGAAGAAGACAGCCTTTTTCCACCAGTTTTTGATGGTTTGATACAAGTTCATAAGGTTATATTTGGCTATTGGTGCAACAGATGAGGCTGAAAGCATAAGGTGATCAAAGTAAAAAGAGAATAGGACAGACAGGAAAAGAGTGGAGGAGGGAAAGGACAGCCAAAACATTTTAGACCAGAACAGAAGGACGATAAGTGGGCAAGCTTACTTTGTACAGAAAATTGAACTGTGTGTGTTTTCCTTTTCACCCACAGAAATTAGGGATAAAGCTTTCTCTTAAAGAGAGGTTTTTGAGCAATATGAGCTGTACATACTGTACATTACTGCGAAGAAGAGTTAAACCTCTAAATTAGAGCTAATTTCACAGAAGATCTATGCTGAGTCCTGCATTTGTGTTTGTAACTATATTTCTGGAAAGAAGTCTGAGACTTTCTCAGGTTCCCAGGAGAACTATGATGCACAAATACACTCACACAAAGTTAGAAAGCACACGATTACAACTCAGCCTCAGATGAGTATCTCTTTAGACTGTTCTGTCTTAAATAATTCATTTCATATTTGATTGTATTCATGTTTAGATGAGTTTCAAGTATTTCTATGAAATCTTACTGTTTTGCTGATTATTATTTATGTAGAACACAACTGCAATTTTAGGCATTCCTTGCCCTGTGATATAATGTCTTTATCTAGTTCATGTCTTTTCCCCCTGATTTAATTGTTACATTTAAACACTTTCACATTTGTGGCCACCAACAATGATAGAAATAATTCTTTGGACTTATTATTATTTTTTTGAGAGAGCTTTTTTTCGCTATAGGGTGCGTGCACTCGCCAGACAGACAGAGAGAGACA
Organism: Tupaia belangeri chinensis; assembly: GCF_000334495.1. NCBI lineage: Eukaryota > Metazoa > Chordata > Mammalia > Scandentia > Tupaiidae > Tupaia > Tupaia belangeri. The sequence goes on along the minus strand of NW_006159904.1, from coordinate 3,719,096 downwards.
TAGAGACAGAAAGCGAGAAATCACCCCCCAGGGGGGATGGTCATGCTGCAATCCCTTCTCCTCCATTCTCCTCTTGGGATCTTGGGCATGCACGCACACGCGTCCGGCGTGAGTTCTAAGCCACCGGGTTCAGGATGTGAACCACGGCTGACTACGTGGGAATCCAGTGACAAAGCCATTACGCTAACTGCTGGTTCCCTGGACTTATTTTTGATGTAAGGTATCTTTTGAGATTTTCTGAAAAGGGTAAACTTGTCTGAAATTTAGACTGCATGAAATAGTTCATTTTTTCATTGTTTATGCTTTTGATTGAGTAATTATATGACTATACTAATGGGAATTTAAGAATTCTTGGTTACTGAATCTGATTTCATAAGGTCATCAGACCATTGCCATGGGTAAGAGAAATTATAAGATTTTCTTTACTTTAAAAGATAACCTCACTAGCTTTGTGCAGTGGCAGTATTGTAGCCAATGAGGTTTATCCGAGGCACGATTATTGCTAATTGAAAAGATAACCTCACTTAGACTCTTGCCTTAAATACTCACAAATACACATATATGTATATACACACTGTTGCTATCAGACTGATAGTTGATACTATAGATAAAACTATCCTGTATCTGCTAGAGCTTCAGTTATGATTAAATCATCATTGCCACAAATGCTGATTATATGGCCCTTTTATTATGATTTCTTCATACACATTTCCACTTTTTCTTTCCATTTTTTCATGAATTCTGCTGAATATTTTAAAATAACATAAATCTTCTCAGGGATAAGGTAAGATTTCAATTATCTGGACTTTGTGAGTTTGTGATTTGGAGTGTAAAATAATTCATCGAAAGAAGTACAAGCTTCCTTTGCATCGAGTCACCAAAGCCTGCCAAGAATATACATGGAAATGGAATAGGCAAGACAAAGAAGGATTTGCTCCTGTTTATTACTGATAGATCCCATAGCAGTGTGGCTTCCTGTTTGTTACCGAGAGTTGGCAAACACCGTCTGTGCAGCATGGAATCATATTTTAGGAGGGCTTTGGAGTCAGTGGGTCTTTATTTCAAACCTCTCTTTCTACTATTTAACCATATGTGCTTACCCTGATAGACCCGTCCTCAAAGCTGTTTTGAGGAATTTGGAATTTAACTTAATTTGATGGGATTGCACAAAATGTTTAAGCATGGTCAAATTATTATTTTTTAGGGGCAGTTTTATGTACTTATATTCATTCGCTATATATCAATACAGTACACAAAATGAGATTTTCCATCCAGAATACACTGTATATTGGCTTAATCAAGGATATTACCATACATGTTATAGTCAACAAATAATTTTCCATTTCTTGTTTTGCATATATTTTGCTTTTTTGTTTTTCCTCCCTACCTCTCCCTCCCCACCCTCTACCATTTCCCGCCCTCCTTCCACATTGTCTCTGGTATCTACAGTTGTTTTCCATGCCTCTCCTCCCCACATTTTATTAATTCATTAAAGATCTTAATTAATCTAAAAACTTTCAATAGCAGACACAGCTGCTATATACTTATCTATGAACACATGACTGACTTTAGGCCTAAGCCTCAGTGAGTAAAGTGAACATACTATAAAGTAGCACCTACCTGGGTCTATACAGCTTACTGCTGTCATTAAATAGGTATTTTTTAAACACATTTTTTTAATTTCAAGAGAAACAGTTTTAGTTTTAATAAACCAAACTCAAAACATTTCAAGACTTAAAGTCAGAAAAAAGGTTAAGATTTAGTTCAAATAGTAGGCGGGTGAAACTATCAACAATTCAAGAGAAGAAAATCTTTAAATATGGAAAACAAAGCATGGAAGAAAATCAGTCATAAAATTCTATTTCATCAGTTCAGTCTCATGTAATTAATCTCTCTTCTATTTAATTTGTAGTGTTACTGGGGTCTGATCTTTCCATTTAAACTTTGGAAGTTAACATTCAACTTTGGACTTGTCCCGACCATGAGGTTGGCCATTTTCTTGGTTGTTTCTTGTACACTTATTTCGATGTGTCCCATTTTAGTTTCCCTGGTATAGCACACCCTCCAGCACTTTTTGGAGAGCTGACCTAGTGTTGGTATATTCTTTCAGGTTTTGTTTATCGGATAATGTTTTTGACTTTTTTTTTCCCATATGAAGGATAATCTTGGTAGGTATAGTATTCTTGATTGAAGTCATTTTTCACTTAGCACTTTGTATCTATTTCTCCATTCTTTCCTTGCTTGCATTGTTTCCGATGAGAGGTCCAATGTTATCCTGATGGGATACCTTTTGAAAGTAACTTGACGTTTCTCTCTTGCCAATTTTAGTATCTTGTTTCTGTCTGTGGTTTTGGTCAATCTGGCTATGATGTGCCTTGGAGGTCTTCTTTGGTTGATTCTTTGTGGGGTCCTTTGTATTTCTTGGATCTAGATATTTGAATACCTCTCTAGGTTTAAAAAGTTTTCTTCCAGAATTTCATGGAATAGATTATCAATGCCCTTATTAGTTTCTTCACCTTCTGGGATACCAATAATCTGGCTCTTTGGGCATTTAATGGTATCTAGTATTACTTGTATGTTATTATAATTTTGGGGGGCCATTTTCTCAGTCTTTTTGGTGAATTTTTCTAGGTCAGAGGTTCTATCTTCTACATCTGAGATTTGATCTTCTGCATGATCTAATCTGCTTTTAATACTTTTAAGGGAGGTTTCGATTTCCTGTAGTACAGCCTTCATCTCTAACAATTTTGTTTGATTCTTTTTTTATGATGTGTATTTCCTCTTTCAAATCGTTCAAGAACTTCCTCGCCTCCTGGAACTCATTGTCTCTCTTTTCCTGCATCTTCTAGAGTTTGTTGTCTCTCTTCTCTTACATTTCTGTTAGCTTCATCACTATGAATGCTTAAAATTCTTTATCTGACATTCCCATGAGTTCCCTTGTATTGCCTGTGGAGGATGAGGAGTTAATCTTTTTCCTTAGGAGAGAGATATTTTCTTGGTTTCTCATAATTTTTGTGTATCTGTGGTGGTTTCTGGTTATCTGATTGATTGCACCTTTTTTCCTAGACTTTGGAGTTAAATCTGAGCATTCAGAGTCATGCTGGAGGAGGTGACCTGCAATCTCTAAGCAGTATCGTTTTTCTCCCATTGTGCAACAGATTCAATGGAAATTGAGTATTAATCTGACCCTGAAGGTATTCAGATATTTAGCTACTGTGCAACTAGAACTATCTAGAAACTAAATGTGTGGATGCTGAGGAGAAAAATGAGAAGGATAAAAAAAGGAAAAGAAAAAAAAAAACAAAGGGAAAAAAGGTAAGAATTAGCAAGACAATAGAGTGACAGAGAGCTAAGAACTCTAAAAATTAAAAAATAAGTAAATCGAGAGATAGATGGAAAGAGATAGAGAGAATAAATAGGATACTCTCACCTGGCTCCATCTTGGGGGCAGGAGGGTGAAGTCTGGGTAGAAGGTCTTTAGTGGTCCTAATCCTTAAAAGGGCACTTAGAACTCAGATATAGATGGCTGGTGATTGGCTTGTCCTGACTTGATCTGGGGGACAGGAGAGTGAAGTCTGGGCAAAAAGTTTTCAGTGGTTCTAATTTAATCCATGGTAAAATTATTGTTATAGGGATCAGCAGATGGCATAATGATTACCTTGCTGGACTCCCACATAGCTGACCACGATTCAAGTCCTGGATCCGGTGACTTAAAACTCATGCAGGGCACATGTGCATGTGCCCAAAATCACGAGAGGAAAATGGAGAAGGTGTCAGGTACTAAGCAAAGGGCTAAAGATACATTGGTGAGCAAGTAGGTATGATCTCTGTTGTTATCTTCTTCTTTTTTATATCTGTTCAGAAGATATTTATTGGTAATTTTAAAGATCAGTAGTAAAAGACAGACTAGTACATTAGTACATAGTTTAAAACACTTTAGAAAAAAATATGATATTTTCTGTGACATAGAAATGGAATGTAATCACGTTCTATTCCATGGAATTTGTTTTATTATTTTTTGGACAAACTAAGCTTTTATTAGATAATGTGCTTCTTTTTTTTTTATTTTTACAGTTTTATTAGTTCTATACATTCAGGCACAGTATGTCACAACAGCTTGTAAAATGAATTTTTCCAGCATAAGTATACTGCACATCAGTCCAGTCAAAGACATTATCATATATATTATCATCAGTAGTCTACTTTTCATGTCACTTAAAAGTCTTGCCTATTTTTCTCCTTGGTTCCCTTCGTCTCATCTTCCCTCACTTTCCACCCTCCTCCCACACTGTCTCTGGTATCCACAGTCATTCTCTATGCGTCTGTTTGCTTCAGTCTTTCAGTTTCTAATATAGTGTGCAGACATTCAGTATATATTAAGTGGGGACATATAATGTCTCTCTTTCATAGTTGGGCTTGCTTCGCTCAGCAGTAAATCTCCCATAGTCGTCCACTTTCTTCAACTGCTAGGATCTTGTTTTTTTATGGCTGAGTAATAGTCCATAGTATATATGTGCCACTTTTTCAATCCATTCCTTCTATTCATGGACATTTGGGTTGATTCCCTGTCTTAGCAATTGTAAATAATGCTGAAATAAACATGGATGGGCAAACACTTTTCTGAGTATTTTCCTATCCTTTGGGTAGAAAACCAGGAGTGGAATATTTTGATCATATGGTAGTTATCATTGTAGATCTTCGGAAACCTCCATATTGTTCTACACAGTGGCTGTACTAATTTATGTTCCCACATTGCTGAAGGTTATTGATTTTTAATTAGTATGAAAACCAGTATGGGACCAGCAGTTAGCGTAATGGCTATGTCGCTGGACTCCCAAGTAGTCGACCGTGGTTTGCGTCCCGGACCCAGTGGCTTAAAACTCACGCTGGGCACGTGTGTCTGCGTCCCCAAGATCTCAAGAGGAGAATGGAGGAGAAGGGATTGCGACATGGCCATCCCCCCTGGGGGTGATTTCTCGCTATCTGTTTCTCTCTGTCTGTCTGGCGAATGCACGCGCCCTATAGCAAAAACCTCTCCAAAAAAACAAAAACCAAAAACCAAAAAACAAAACCCCAAGTGTGAAAAATGCTTTTTAATACCAACAAAAATGGTGAACTGTTTAGGCTGGAGGAAGAATGATGTAGGGAATGAGTGAGTTTTTTCCTTGTTTTTTTTTTTTTTTTTTTTTTTTTTTCTTCTTCTTCTTTATGTGAACATAAACGGGGAAATTTGCTGTTGTTAGACATTAGATTGTGTATCTCACCTTTAACCTCAATAACATTATTCATTACTTTCCCGTGAATTCTGATCCCTTTGCCCGTAGCCTTGTGACCTGGTTGCTCAAGACCATGTGACTGTGGCTGGTCTGGGGAGGGAGAAACTAATGATCACTGACTGAAGTCTCCCACAAATCCTGCTACTTGGGGAAGAAGACAGCCTTTTTCCACCAGTTTTTGATGGTTTGATACAAGTTCATAAGGTTATATTTGGCTATTGGTGCAACAGATGAGGCTGAAAGCATAAGGTGATCAAAGTAAAAAGAGAATAGGACAGACAGGAAAAGAGTGGAGGAGGGAAAGGACAGCCAAAACATTTTAGACCAGAACAGAAGGACGATAAGTGGGCAAGCTTACTTTGTACAGAAAATTGAACTGTGTGTGTTTTCCTTTTCACCCACAGAAATTAGGGATAAAGCTTTCTCTTAAAGAGAGGTTTTTGAGCAATATGAGCTGTACATACTGTACATTACTGCGAAGAAGAGTTAAACCTCTAAATTAGAGCTAATTTCACAGAAGATCTATGCTGAGTCCTGCATTTGTGTTTGTAACTATATTTCTGGAAAGAAGTCTGAGACTTTCTCAGGTTCCCAGGAGAACTATGATGCACAAATACACTCACACAAAGTTAGAAAGCACACGATTACAACTCAGCCTCAGATGAGTATCTCTTTAGACTGTTCTGTCTTAAATAATTCATTTCATATTTGATTGTATTCATGTTTAGATGAGTTTCAAGTATTTCTATGAAATCTTACTGTTTTGCTGATTATTATTTATGTAGAACACAACTGCAATTTTAGGCATTCCTTGCCCTGTGATATAATGTCTTTATCTAGTTCATGTCTTTTCCCCCTGATTTAATTGTTACATTTAAACACTTTCACATTTGTGGCCACCAACAATGATAGAAATAATTCTTTGGACTTATTATTATTTTTTTGAGAGAGCTTTTTTTCGCTATAGGGTGCGTGCACTCGCCAGACAGACAGAGAGAGACATAGAGACAGAAAGCGAGAAATCACCCCCCAGGGGGGATGGTCATGCTGCAATCCCTTCTCCTCCATTCTCCTCTTGGGATCTTGGGCATGCACGCACACGCGTCCGGCGTGAGTTCTAAGCCACCGGGTTCAGGATGTGAACCACGGCTGACTACGTGGGAATCCAGTGACAAAGCCATTACGCTAACTGCTGGTTCCCTGGACTTATTTTTGATGTAAGGTATCTTTTGAGATTTTCTGAAAAGGGTAAACTTGTCTGAAATTTAGACTGCATGAAATAGTTCATTTTTTCATTGTTTATGCTTTTGATTGAGTAATTATATGACTATACTAATGGGAATTTAAGAATTCTTGGTTACTGAATCTGATTTCATAAGGTCATCAGACCATTGCCATGGGTAAGAGAAATTATAAGATTTTCTTTACTTTAAAAGATAACCTCACTAGCTTTGTGCAGTGGCAGTATTGTAGCCAATGAGGTTTATCCGAGGCACGATTATTGCTAATTGAAAAGATAACCTCACTTAGACTCTTGCCTTAAATACTCACAAATACACATATATGTATATACACACTGTTGCTATCAGACTGATAGTTGATACTATAGATAAAACTATCCTGTATCTGCTAGAGCTTCAGTTATGATTAAATCATCATTGCCACAAATGCTGATTATATGGCCCTTTTATTATGATTTCTTCATACACATTTCCACTTTTTCTTTCCATTTTTTCATGAATTCTGCTGAATATTTTAAAATAACATAAATCTTCTCAGGGATAAGGTAAGATTTCAATTATCTGGACTTTGTGAGTTTGTGATTTGGAGTGTAAAATAATTCATCGAAAGAAGTACAAGCTTCCTTTGCATCGAGTCACCAAAGCCTGCCAAGAATATACATGGAAATGGAATAGGCAAGACAAAGAAGGATTTGCTCCTGTTTATTACTGATAGATCCCATAGCAGTGTGGCTTCCTGTTTGTTACCGAGAGTTGGCAAACACCGTCTGTGCAGCATGGAATCATATTTTAGGAGGGCTTTGGAGTCAGTGGGTCTTTATTTCAAACCTCTCTTTCTACTATTTAACCATATGTGCTTACCCTGATAGACCCGTCCTCAAAGCTGTTTTGAGGAATTTGGAATTTAACTTAATTTGATGGGATTGCACAAAATGTTTAAGCATGGTCAAATTATTATTTTTTAGGGGCAGTTTTATGTACTTATATTCATTCGCTATATATCAATACAGTACACAAAATGAGATTTTCCATCCAGAATACACTGTATATTGGCTTAATCAAGGATATTACCATACATGTTATAGTCAACAAATAATTTTCCATTTCTTGTTTTGCATATATTTTGCTTTTTTGTTTTTCCTCCCTACCTCTCCCTCCCCACCCTCTACCATTTCCCGCCCTCCTTCCACATTGTCTCTGGTATCTACAGTTGTTTTCCATGCCTCTCCTCCCCACATTTTATTAATTCATTAAAGATCTTAATTAATCTAAAAACTTTCAATAGCAGACACAGCTGCTATATACTTATCTATGAACACATGACTGACTTTAGGCCTAAGCCTCAGTGAGTAAAGTGAACATACTATAAAGTAGCACCTACCTGGGTCTATACAGCTTACTGCTGTCATTAAATAGGTATTTTTTAAACACATTTTTTTAATTTCAAGAGAAACAGTTTTAGTTTTAATAAACCAAACTCAAAACATTTCAAGACTTAAAGTCAGAAAAAAGGTTAAGATTTAGTTCAAATAGTAGGCGGGTGAAACTATCAACAATTCAAGAGAAGAAAATCTTTAAATATGGAAAACAAAGCATGGAAGAAAATCAGTCATAAAATTCTATTTCATCAGTTCAGTCTCATGTAATTAATCTCTCTTCTATTTAATTTGTAGTGTTACTGGGGTCTGATCTTTCCATTTAAACTTTGGAAGTTAACATTCAACTTTGGACTTGTCCCGACCATGAGGTTGGCCATTTTCTTGGTTGTTTCTTGTACACTTATTTCGATGTGTCCCATTTTAGTTTCCCTGGTATAGCACACCCTCCAGCACTTTTTGGAGAGCTGACCTAGTGTTGGTATATTCTTTCAGGTTTTGTTTATCGGATAATGTTTTTGACTTTTTTTTTCCCATATGAAGGATAATCTTGGTAGGTATAGTATTCTTGATTGAAGTCATTTTTCACTTAGCACTTTGTATCTATTTCTCCATTCTTTCCTTGCTTGCATTGTTTCCGATGAGAGGTCCAATGTTATCCTGATGGGATACCTTTTGAAAGTAACTTGACGTTTCTCTCTTGCCAATTTTAGTATCTTGTTTCTGTCTGTGGTTTTGGTCAATCTGGCTATGATGTGCCTTGGAGGTCTTCTTTGGTTGATTCTTTGTGGGGTCCTTTGTATTTCTTGGATCTAGATATTTGAATACCTCTCTAGGTTTAAAAAGTTTTCTTCCAGAATTTCATGGAATAGATTATCAATGCCCTTATTAGTTTCTTCACCTTCTGGGATACCAATAATCTGGCTCTTTGGGCATTTAATGGTATCTAGTATTACTTGTATGTTATTATAATTTTGGGGGGCCATTTTCTCAGTCTTTTTGGTGAATTTTTCTAGGTCAGAGGTTCTATCTTCTACATCTGAGATTTGATCTTCTGCATGATCTAATCTGCTTTTAATACTTTTAAGGGAGGTTTCGATTTCCTGTAGTACAGCCTTCATCTCTAACAATTTTGTTTGATTCTTTTTTTATGATGTGTATTTCCTCTTTCAAATCGTTCAAGAACTTCCTCGCCTCCTGGAACTCATTGTCTCTCTTTTCCTGCATCTTCTAGAGTTTGTTGTCTCTCTTCTCTTACATTTCTGTTAGCTTCATCACTATGAATGCTTAAAATTCTTTATCTGACATTCCCATGAGTTCCCTTGTATTGCCTGTGGAGGATGAGGAGTTAATCTTTTTCCTTAGGAGAGAGATATTTTCTTGGTTTCTCATAATTTTTGTGTATCTGTGGTGGTTTCTGGTTATCTGATTGATTGCACCTTTTTTCCTAGACTTTGGAGTTAAATCTGAGCATTCAGAGTCATGCTGGAGGAGGTGACCTGCAATCTCTAAGCAGTATCGTTTTTCTCCCATTGTGCAACAGATTCAATGGAAATTGAGTATTAATCTGACCCTGAAGGTATTCAGATATTTAGCTACTGTGCAACTAGAACTATCTAGAAACTAAATGTGTGGATGCTGAGGAGAAAAATGAGAAGGATAAAAAAAGGAAAAGAAAAAAAAAAACAAAGGGAAAAAAGGTAAGAATTAGCAAGACAATAGAGTGACAGAGAGCTAAGAACTCTAAAAATTAAAAAATAAGTAAATCGAGAGATAGATGGAAAGAGATAGAGAGAATAAATAGGATACTCTCACCTGGCTCCATCTTGGGGGCAGGAGGGTGAAGTCTGGGTAGAAGGTCTTTAGTGGTCCTAATCCTTAAAAGGGCACTTAGAACTCAGATATAGATGGCTGGTGATTGGCTTGTCCTGACTTGATCTGGGGGACAGGAGAGTGAAGTCTGGGCAAAAAGTTTTCAGTGGTTCTAATTTAATCCATGGTAAAATTATTGTTATAGGGATCAGCAGATGGCATAATGATTACCTTGCTGGACTCCCACATAGCTGACCACGATTCAAGTCCTGGATCCGGTGACTTAAAACTCATGCAGGGCACATGTGCATGTGCCCAAAATCACGAGAGGAAAATGGAGAAGGTGTCAGGTACTAAGCAAAGGGCTAAAGATACATTGGTGAGCAAGTAGGTATGATCTCTGTTGTTATCTTCTTCTTTTTTATATCTGTTCAGAAGATATTTATTGGTAATTTTAAAGATCAGTAGTAAAAGACAGACTAGTACATTAGTACATAGTTTAAAACACTTTAGAAAAAAATATGATATTTTCTGTGACATAGAAATGGAATGTAATCACGTTCTATTCCATGGAATTTGTTTTATTATTTTTTGGACAAACTAAGCTTTTATTAGATAATGTGCTTCTTTTTTTTTTATTTTTACAGTTTTATTAGTTCTATACATTCAGGCACAGTATGTCACAACAGCTTGTAAAATGAATTTTTCCAGCATAAGTATACTGCACATCAGTCCAGTCAAAGACATTATCATATATATTATCATCAGTAGTCTACTTTTCATGTCACTTAAAAGTCTTGCCTATTTTTCTCCTTGGTTCCCTTCGTCTCATCTTCCCTCACTTTCCACCCTCCTCCCACACTGTCTCTGGTATCCACAGTCATTCTCTATGCGTCTGTTTGCTTCAGTCTTTCAGTTTCTAATATAGTGTGCAGACATTCAGTATATATTAAGTGGGGACATATAATGTCTCTCTTTCATAGTTGGGCTTGCTTCGCTCAGCAGTAAATCTCCCATAGTCGTCCACTTTCTTCAACTGCTAGGATCTTGTTTTTTTATGGCTGAGTAATAGTCCATAGTATATATGTGCCACTTTTTCAATCCATTCCTTCTATTCATGGACATTTGGGTTGATTCCCTGTCTTAGCAATTGTAAATAATGCTGAAATAAACATGGATGGGCAAACACTTTTCTGAGTATTTTCCTATCCTTTGGGTAGAAAACCAGGAGTGGAATATTTTGATCATATGGTAGTTATCATTGTAGATCTTCGGAAACCTCCATATTGTTCTACACAGTGGCTGTACTAATTTATGTTCCCACATTGCTGAAGGTTATTGATTTTTAATTAGTATGAAAACCAGTATGGGACCAGCAGTTAGCGTAATGGCTATGTCGCTGGACTCCCAAGTAGTCGACCGTGGTTTGCGTCCCGGACCCAGTGGCTTAAAACTCACGCTGGGCACGTGTGTCTGCGTCCCCAAGATCTCAAGAGGAGAATGGAGGAGAAGGGATTGCGACATGGCCATCCCCCCTGGGGGTGATTTCTCGCTATCTGTTTCTCTCTGTCTGTCTGGCGAATGCACGCGCCCTATAGCAAAAACCTCTCCAAAAAAACAAAAACCAAAAACCAAAAAACAAAACCCCAAGTGTGAAAAATGCTTTTTAATACCAACAAAAATGGTGAACTGTTTAGGCTGGAGGAAGAATGATGTAGGGAATGAGTGAGGATTCAGTGGATACTCTGTGTTGAATCCTTTAGTATTCCTGAGCACTAGGACTGAGATCACTGAATATATATGATCAGCTCAGATTCTGATCTGCTACTGGGCAGCAAAACAAGCATCTTCCTGTAGAGGCTGCACTGGCCTCCACCCAAACTAGACACTATGAACATTAGGGGTCATGGGAATAGAAGGAGCTAGAGCTTGGAGCATCTGTGATGGGCAAGGAGTAGTTTTGACTCATGCATTATGCAGAAGGAAAATGAAATACAAATATAAAAACAATTTCATAGTACTTTTCAAACTTAATATGTAAGGTAAAAATATTCTGCTATGGAATTGAGAGAAAGCTATCAATGCTAGTTGAGAACTGCAACTTTGGATATGATTTGATTTGAGTTAGATTTTAAATTCATATATGCAGTTATGTATGGTATTTTGCTTTACTTACGTAGTTTTTTTTTTTTTTTTTATAGACTGAATTGAAATTTACAGGTAGAAACAACATTTTCAGAACTGAGCAGGCCATTGTACTGGGTAAAATGAGCAACTGTGTTCTCTAAAAGACTGTGCAAGCTCACCCACTGTTCACATGCCACACCAGAGTGTTTTCTTGCTTAAGTTTACATCATATATCCTGTTCTGGGGTTTTAGACAGGCTATTTCAACTCTATATTGTTTTCTTCCAACATTTCGTAAGAGGCAATATTTCCCATTCGCTGCTGCAACAAAACCAAGAAAATGCATGGCACCCATTTAAAGAAAGAAATGGATGTCTATTTTTCTCTACCTAATGCTAGATTCACATACAAAATTTATTACATTTTGGCTCTTATGAGGTCTCAAATTGACAAAAAATAATAACTATCAATGATGTAACTTAGACCATTTCTTCTAATTCTTCCCATAGTGGAACAATATAGATAAAAGTGATATTAATAAGGTATTTTCATAACTCTAGAACAGAGATTGGCAGCATTCTCCTGTAAAGGACAAGATGATAAATATTTTTGGCTTTGTGGATCATAGATTTTTGTTAAAATGACTCAATACTGTCTTTGGAATGGGAAAGCAGCCATAGACAATTTGTAAATGAATGGGAGTGGTTTTGTTCCAATAAAACTTTATGTATTAAAATAGGTCACAGGCTCTGTCTTTGTCCACCCTGTTGCAGAATAGTGACAGGAAAACCATGGCCCTTGACCAAATCTGGCCTGAAGCTGTTTTTGTCTGACCATAGAGTTAAAAATAGTTTCCATATTTTCAAAGGGTAAAAAGAAAGACTAGTAGGTGGAGTGGAGGTTAAGGTGCTAGAATCCACATGGCCAGTTGTGCAGTTTGAGTCCCAGACCCAGAGGCTTGAAAATCACAGTGGGTGCGTGTAAATGTGTGCCCAAAATCTAGGGAGGAAAATGCAGGAAAAGGGATTGCTGCATGGCCATCTCCCATGGGGAGTGATTTTTCACTTTCCCTTTCCCTCTCTCTCTCTTTTTCTGTGTCTCTGGCAGGCACACACCTACTATAGCAAGAATTTTAAAAAGGAAGATAAGAAGGGAAGAGGAAGGGGATGATGGAAAGGGAATAAGGGAGAAGAGAAAGAGGAAACCTTATATGACTCACAAAGCTTAAAATTTTAGTTTGGACTTCCGTGGAAAACTTCTGTTGACTCTTGGTTTAAAAGATGAATTATTCTTTGATAATTTCAAGTTAGTGACTTGATTTTGTGCTCATTTTCTATTTTCCTGTGCTTACATTCTCAATAATATGAAGAAAGAATATTTATTAGTCCAGTAAAATTTTATTGATCATTTAGTCATTAAAGTATTCTTCTTTAATTTGGAGCCTGAAATTTGGAGTTTCCTGACCCATATTCAAGACTGAGCATGCACTATCTATGCCAACATCTTTTTAACAATTGTAAAGATTTTGATACTGGCAAAAAATAACACCTTATCATATTTTTCAGTGCCTAATGCGTGAAAGACACCATGCTAAGTGCTCAGACACATTCATCTCACAATTCTAGGAGACAAAGTATGATTATAAAGCACAATTTTAAGTCTAAAGAAAGCACAGAGAAGTTAAGTAACTCGTCTAAAATATCAGCCAAATAGTGTCAGAAATATGATTAAACCCTTGTTTTGGGCAAGTTCCCTAAATAGAGGTCACCTTTCATTTTCCCTCAGCACCTTTCAAAGTGAACTATTTTTGGGGGGGGAGGGGGGATATTTTTGCTATAGCATGTGTGTGCTTGCCAGGGAGAGAGAGAGAGACAGAAAACGATAAATTACCCCTGGGGGAATAACCATACTGCCATCCCTTTTCTTCCATTCTCCTCTCAGGATTTTGGGCATATGAGCACACACACACACACACACACACACACACACACATGTCTGGTATATTTCAAGCTGCCAGGTCCAGGACTTGAACCACAGTTGGCCCCCTGGGAATCCAGTGCCTTAACTACTATGCCACCTGCTGGCCTTTAAAGTGAACTTTTATCCTTTCTTAGTTAATCAGTCTTTATAACCTTTGGCAAGTGATGCCACAATAAATAAATAAAATATTTTGCAAATCAAGACTTGTTTACTTTCTCTCCCCTCCTTTTTTTTTTTTTTTTTTTTTGAGTTTATCTATTTATTTCTCCTGTGAGAGATAGACAACTCCCAACCTACACACAGATAACCTTAACTTTCTTCATACTGCAATCCACCGTTACTCTCAAACGGCCTGGTTAATGGGCATGCACTTGCCCAGTGTGTACAGGAGACTGAGGTATGTGAACCTTGGACCTTCTCATGTGGGTCCAGCATCACAGATGATTAAAATATTGTTATGCTACTGGCTGGCACCCAATTTCTGTTTTCCTGTGTTTTATTAATATTTCAAAATCATGTTTATAATTTAACAAGTAGAAAGATCAGTTGACTTGATAGAACTTAACAAAAAGAGAGGATTAGAAAATTAAGTCATATGTATATTGTTCTCCTGAACAACTAAAAACCATTTCTGGGACCAGCAATTGGTGTAATGGCTATGTCGTTAGACTCCCATGTAGTCCACTGTGGTTTGAGTCCCAGACCCAGTGCCTTAAACTCATGCTGGATGTGTGTGCGTGCGTGCTGGGGTTCCTGAGAGGAGAATGGAGGAGAAGGGATTGTGGCATGGCCATCCTCTCTGGGGGGTGATTTCTCGCTTTCTGTCCCTCTGTCTCTCTCTGTCCGTAGAGCGCATGCACCCTATAGCAAAAACCTATCAAAAAAATTTTTTTTTCTACTCTTAAAGAGGGTGAGAATTCCATTTGAAGATTTTCTCCCCCCTTTTTCTTTCTAGTCTTTCCAACAGAAAAAATAATATTTTTGGCACTTTGAACTTGAGAGGCACGAACTTGCTATAAAAATGCTGTTTCTCAAGTTTCTGGAAATCCTTTCTGTATTTGTTTGAATTTGTGTTTCAGATATATTTTAGGGTATAATAGTTTAAAAATTGAATTAAAATATAAACAAAACGGCCTTATTGCTTTTGCATTGATTTAGTGACCTTTAAGTTGCACAGAACTTCTGGTCATGTTGTTATTCTCCATGTGACAACCATGAGCTGGTTGGCTCAGGGTTGCCCATGAACAGTGAGTTGGAACCCTCTCTTCCTGGGAGCCCCAGTGGTGGCTGGAGCAGTGAGGCAACAGGACTGGAATTTGCTCACTTCAGAGTGATAATTTTCATGCAAATAGTTCTCAGATTTACAAAAGAAGGGCTTGTCAGCCTCAGACTTTCAAACTGACTGGACCAGGAATTTACAGTTCTACTGTCATACACAGAATATTCTTTTATGACAGTCAAATGTTCATTCAGAAATAACCCAGTTAATCCAGACTTAAAAGTACCTGTGCTAATCCCACCAAAATTGTTTTGAAATTACTAGTCATTTTCTACTAGTTTCTAGTAAAATTAACCCCACTATTCCCACCAAAATCCCTTCAAAACTACTAGCTATTTTCTACTAGAAACTGCTAGTCATCTCTCTCTGATCATTTCTTCCTTGGTCAGTGGCTTGTTTTCTACTGTTTGATGGTCATTGCCAGCATCCTATCTTATTTTAAAACTATACAAATATAAAAACCACAGCACCAAAATTGTAGTTGGAGCTTCATTTTGCTCTATTTAAGAACCATATTGTCATATGTAATTTGCAATAAACTTGAACACAAAATGAGTTAAAAACAAGCTTTCTTTGTGCATACTGTGTTTAGAAATGAAACTCTTTGATAAAAACTACATTTTTTAAAAAGAATACTTTATCATTCCTTAATAGGATATATTATAATTTAATTGGTCTCTTCTGTTTTCTCCTTGGTTTATCTTGTTCTTGGATATGAGATGAACTGGATGGCATGCTTATTTCAAGATAGTTTGGTTTTTATTCTAAGCAGATGGTATCTTTGAAGCCACGGTGGTCATTTTGATCTTTGGAGTATTCTTCTTTCCTTTTTTTTAAAAAAATCTTTGGAGTATTCTTAGAACACTGGAATGTGGAAGAGGTATTATTCCAGGGTGGTTCATCTGTGAGAATACAGTCTTCAATTTATTGCTCTTTATATATATTTCACTTATTATTGATGAACGTTCTCTATAAAGATATTGATATATAATACCTTGCTTGGTTAGCAATTTTTTTTTTTTTAGAGGTTTTCGCTATAGGGCGCGTGCGCTCGCCAGACAGACAGAGAGAGACATAGAGACAGAAAGCAAGAAATCACCCCCCAGGGGGCATGGTAACGCCGCAATCCCTTCTCCTCCATTCTCCTCTCGGGATCTTGGGCACGCACGCACACGCGCCCGGCGTGAGATTTAAGCCACCGGGTCCGAGACGCGAACTGCGGTCGACTACGTGGGAGTCCAGCGACATAGCCATTACACTAACTGCTGGTTCCCCTTGGTTAGCATTTTTAAAGTTTGTTACATTAGACTTAATACACTACTTCAATTTACCTATGAAAATTGTTCATTGGCAAAAAATGGAAGTAGCATTTTTGACCCTTTACACAGAAAACACTACTTAAATAAACAGACTTAACTCTTTCAAGAGCTTTTCTATTTCCTAAAGTCCAAACTCAATTTGCTTAACCATGGTTAGATTTGTATATTTCCCAAAGGCAGCAAAAGTTGTGTAATATCACAGTACATTTTGATGGGTTCTTATTTGGTGCCACAATATTTCTTTTCGATATACAGCTCGCCTCTAGATAAGGTGGTTACAGGTGATGTATTATAAGCAGGATCAAAGGCCTTTATCTAGTGCTCATGAGCTTTATTCTATATGGACCACTTACTGAACTTTGGGAATATGAAAATGCACAGGTATTTGTTATTCTGTCCCAGTATGGTTGACAGTCTGGATGGAATTGATATAGATAGATAGATAGATAGCTGGATAGATAGATAGATAGATATTTAATATTTTTCCCCTTATTGCCTCTATTTGGAAGGAATCCAAAAAGATCACCTTGTTTAATCCTGGCAGTAGACTTTACCATTTTTTAATCACAGTCCTCATTAATCACCTTATACTTATAATGATATGTTAGGTGCTACATTCAGAATATACTAAATAGAATTTATCCCCAACCTTGGCAACTGATCTGCTGATTTGGCCAAATCTGTACTATATTTCTTAAAAACACAAAGCAAAGCATAACAAAATAAAACAAGTGTCCAAAGGAAAAGAGCTTAAAATCTTCTGGATTTAATGACTGTAAGAAGCCTTCCAGTGCAACAGCCATAGCAGCCCATGCTTATCGAGTGCTCACCATGGGCCTGACATGATATTAGGAGGCTTATATGCCTAGTGCATGATTTTGATTGCCTTTAGGGACTGTACCTGTGTCATTCTCTTATGATAGCTCTACAGGATAGTGTCTCTTACCCTTATTTTACAAGAAAAAGGCAGAGGCTCTGAGGAGAAAAGGAATACACTGTACTTCATTCTTAATTTTGTTTCCAATCCCCTGAGTTAGCTATTATACTTTATAACCTGAAATCATGAATATAATCTGTTACCCTAGCAGGAATAATAAAATACAGAGACATGACAATGGCTTAATAAAGATCTGATGAGGAGCAAAAACTTCCCAATCACCTTAAGAAATGCTGCTCCCAGGAAAGTAGAAATTATGTTCCAAGTCCCATGCCTCCACTTTGCCTGTCTGTTTTATTCTTATTAAGCCAAGAAGGCATTAAAATATGCAACAGTGCTGCTCTTAAGAACACCTCTGTACTGCTGACTTGTAAGCTTTCACCCTCTAAGAATACTTCTGGTCCCTTGTCTCATTATCTAACACCTATACTGAACTGTGTAAGTCACTTGTCAACCCACCGGACTCATTTATTCCAGTCGCTTAGGAATATGTTTGCCTTTTTCCTCTGCACAAGATACCCTTCTGTATTTTGTTTCTGTCATCAGCAGATTCGGTGACTTGAAGGAGCATGGACTATCACGGAAGGGATTTT
This sequence comes from Tupaia belangeri chinensis, assembly GCF_000334495.1. Lineage (NCBI taxonomy): Eukaryota > Metazoa > Chordata > Mammalia > Scandentia > Tupaiidae > Tupaia > Tupaia belangeri. The sequence continues at coordinate 3,701,157 of NW_006159904.1, read as the reverse complement.
CTTATTTGATCCATCTTTCTACTTTTTTTTCTTTCTTTTCTTAAAATCTTTTTATTAGATCTCTTTTTAAAAAATATTTTTATACTTTAAAACTTTCATTATGATTTCTGATATACATACAATCAATGTATATATTTGTGGGCAATGGGATGGATTTTAAGGCTTGTAGATAGCATGCAATAATCAAATCCAGTTATATCCATATTCACCTTCTTCAGTATTGAAAAATACTTTATGTTGTGTTTATAAAATCTTTATCATTTAAACTTATTGAAATTTCAGCTCACCTTTCTTTATTTTTAGTTTGTCTTGATAGCTAATTTTTAATTTATTTAGTCCTGAATTTTAAAAAGCCATTTTTATCATTGTTTTTCTGAATAATTCAGAGATGCTGTGTGTGTGTGTGTGTGTGTGTGTGTTTCTCCAATAATATTGCCCCCACGCCCTTTGTGAGTCATTTAATGAGGAATTTAAAAAAATTACTCTTATTGCATTCATTATCAGCTAGCAGTCATCAGCTCTCTGCATACAGTATTTTTTCTTTGAATACCCTCTATTTCCCCTCTGTGAGGAATTTATTCTCCTCTTGCTGCGTGGGGACAAATTATGTTCATAACAGCCATTAATGATAATAGGAAGAGTGTGTAAATCTTTGATGCATTGAAAACGGAATGGTGCCCTGGTGGGTCTTTTTCTCTATCTTACTTTACCAGATTTTGTTTGGCAGCATGTGCTATATGAACTGTCTTTCCTCATATTTTCCCCTTTATTGCATGTACATGGTGTACACACACACAGACTACACACACGTGTGCGCACACACGCACACACAGCATGATACGTATTACCCTGGATGAAGATTTTTCTTTATTTGTGGGTTTCCCCGTGAGGGCAGGAACTGATTCGGTTATTGCTTCTCTACGTGTTTAATGCTGAGTATAATGCACTGACCATCATGAGTGCTCAGTACGATTTTACTGCCTAAAGGAATGAATGAGTGGATGAACAAGAAAGTGAAGTGGCTGTTCACCCTGCCGAGGCAATATTCTACTGCTAAAATATTGTGTGAGTTATTGAAGAAATATTTGTTCTTTTTTATAATGCATGAGAAATAGTGTTAATGAAAAGAAAACAGAAAAGGAAGTAATAGGATTTGAACATCATCATGCTAATCATTGGTTGAGTGAGTTTTGGGAATTTTCTTAAAAAGTCTCTAGTCTCAGTTTTCTCATCTGTAACATAGAGATAGTAGTTCCTGTGTGATAATCAAATGAAAGCATATATCCTCTCCTTCCCAATCGCCAGATGGTGCATGTGCTTGCCAGAAAGTGACAGAGAGACAGAAAAAGAGAGAGAGATTCAAGCAGCTTAACCACACACACACACACACACACACACACACACACACACACACACACACACACACACAAATTGAATCCAGTTAAGATGGGCAGATAAGTGAAACAGATAACTCTCCAAGAAAGATATATAAACAGCCAAAAAGCATATGAGAAAATGCTCCACATCCCTTATCATTAGATAGCTACAAATCAAAACACAATGAGATACCACCTAACCCCTGTCAGAATGATTGAGATTAAAAAAAATAAAGATTGCTAAATGCTGCTAGGTGCCCGTGAGGCTGCTATGGAAAGGGAACCCTCCTACATTGTTGGTGGCAATATAAATTTGTACAGCCACTGTGGAGAACAATATAGTGGGACCTCAAAGACCTACAAATAGAACTACCATATGATCCAGTAGTTCCATTCTTGGGTAACTAACTACCCAAAGGATAGGGATACACTAAGTCAGAAAAACACTTGCATATCCATGTTTATTGTGGCATTATTCACATTAGTTGCTAAGCATTAGCATTAGTTGCTAAGACATGGAATCAACTCAGATGTTTACAAACAGATGAATGGACTGAAAAAGTATGGCACGTATACACTATGGGGTACAACTCAGCCATAAAAAATGAGACTCTGACATTTGATAGAAAGTGGACAAATATGGAAGATTAAATGTTAAGTAAAGATGCCAGACTGTGGAACAGAGGCATTGTATGTCCCTATTTATTGTATACCAGATGTCTATAATCTATGGCAGAAACTGAAAAACAATTGAAGGATTAAAACCATAAAGAGCAAGTGTGGATACTAGAGACAATGTGGGATAATGATAGGGGGCAGGGGTAGAGTGGAAGGGAGGGAATCGAGACAAAAAACAAAACAAAAAAAAAAAAAACATCAGTAGCAGCAGAAAATTTAAGGGATACAGAGATGGAAAAATTGTCTGTTGATGATAATGTTCCAATCTAAGACTGGACTAATATACAGTGTATTCATGCTAGAAAATTTATTTTGTATGCTGTTAAGATATAAAGTGAATGGGGACCAGCAGTTGGCATAATGGCTATGTCGCTGGACTCCCATGTAGTCTGGCATAATGGCTATGTTGCTGGACTCCCATGTAGTCGACCGCGGTTTGAGTCCTGGACCCAGTGGCTTAAACTCACCCCAGGCACGTGTGGGTGCTTGTCCAAGATCCTGAGAGGAGAATGGAGGAGAAGAGATTGCGGCGTGGCCATCCTCCCTGGGGGGGTGATTTCTCGCTTTCTGTCTCACTGTCTGTCTCTGTCTGGCGAGCGCACGCGCCCTATAGCAGAAACCTCTCCACAAAACAAAACAAAACAAAACAAAACAAAACAAAACAAAACAAATGATATAAAGTGAATGTAAAAAAATAAGAAAATTAAAGTAAAAAATATTTTCAAAAAAAGAGAGAGAGAAAGAGGGAGAAATCACTCCCCAGTTGAGCATGATTATGCTTCTTCATCATCTCTTCTTCTTCATTCTTTGTCCTTTTGAGATTTGGGACATGCATCCATAAGCACCCAGCATGTTTATCGTGCTGTTAGGACTGGGTTTCGAACTACAATCAACTATATGGGATCTGGTTCCCTTAACCACTAAGCTATGCGACCAGCCCAAGTATAAATTTACTTTGCTTCAACCAATATTTACAAAGTGTTTACTCGGTGTTGGACCCTGGGCTAAGATTTGAGGATAAATAAGAATCTACTTCTTTCATTCTGATATTCATAGACTGTGAGAGATGTTCTTCTCACAGCCCAAAGTGCACATGAGTCATGGTGATTTTTGTTAACAGTGTCAATTCATATGCTGAAGTTTGGGGTAGGGCCAAAGATTCCCAGGAGCTGTCAGTGTTGCTGGTCAATGGGCTTGCAGCTTGAAATGAAAGGTTTTAGGGAGAGATTGGCAAATAAGTCATATAGGGTGGTAAGTGCGGCTATACTGGCATTCTAAAAATAGAGTGAGGCAGACATAAAGTAGGATCAGTTAGTGCTGGGGAGAGAGGAGGAGCTGGCAAAACTTCGTAGAAGTGGGTGATCTGGGTCCTGAAGAATTGCATCTATTTAATAGGTAAAAAAGTGGGAAAGGTCTTTAGACAAAGGGAGCTTCAGACTTAAACACAGTCTGGCTCCAGCATGGAGAGAGGGGAAAGCAGAAAAAAGAAAAAAATAGTCAGAGAGGAGGCTAGCTTGCTAACTTAGGGCCAGGTGGTGAAGGGTTGCTCCTTTTGCCATGCTAATACTTTAGATTCAATGTTGGAGGTTAGTTTAGTAGAGGTTTGGTTACATGGTATGAATAAAATGGCTTTCAAAATAGAAAATGTTTTCATTTTGGGCAATTTCCATAGCTTAAAGAAGATTGAACTTGAACATTTCCAGGTAGTAAATGCTCTTCACAGGAATAAAAGTGTAGGTGAGAGGTAGGTTTTTAAACTTTCATAGGCCTTGGAGACAAACAGTAGAAACTGAATTCAAGCCCCACCACTTTCTAGCTATTTAACCTTGGGAAAATTAATAACTTCCTTTCTTTCTTTTTTTTTTTTTGGAGAGGTTTTCGCTATAGGGCGCGTGCGCTCGCCAGACAGACAGAGAGAGACAGAGAGACAGAAAGCGAGAAATCACCCCCAGAGGGGATGGTCACACCGCAATCCCTTCTCCTCCATTCTCCTCTCGGGATCTTGGGCACGCACGCACATGCGCCCAGCGTGAGTTTTAAGCCACCGGGTCCGGGACGTGAACCACGGTCGACTATGTGGGAGTCCAGCGACATAGCCATTATGCTAACTGCTGGTTCCCAAAATTAGTAACTTTCTAAATCTCAGTTTTCTCATCTGTGGAGCCTCAGAGAACAATTATGGGGGTGAAATGAGGTCATTCATTTAATTCATTGAAGCACCATGTTTTTTGTTTCATTTAAAAAAAATTTTTACTCATTGCGTTTATTTTATTTTATTTTTTAAAATTGACCAGAGAAAGACAGAGAGAGAGAGGGAAAGTGAGAAAGCAAGCTGCCAGGTTCAGGACTCGAACTGTGGTCAGTTATGTGGGAGTCCAGCTGTCTTAACAACCATGCCACTGCTGGCTATCTTGTTTCATTTTATTTTGATAAAGCATGTAATATGGTGTCAACAGGAAATATTTTCTAATTTACAAATATTAGATTTTGAGCCCAAATAGACTTGCCTAGGAACCAATCTGGTGAGTATAGATAGTTACCATAGGTAGATTGTCAAGTACCTTTTCTTTTGTCTAGCATTCTGAAGCCTTTGTAGACCAGAAGCTCAGTTGGCCTTGGGGGTAGCATGCACTACCAGTTTTCTGATTCAGTAATGCATAAGAGAATTTGGAAGTGCTCAGTAAAGATAGGGAAGGATTTTATTAAATGTTTAAAAATGAGAAAGTCGGGACCAGCAGTTAGCATAATGGCTATGTCACTGAACTCCCATGTAGTCGATTGCAGTTCGAGTCTTGGACCCAGTAGCTTAAGCTCACGCTGGGCATGTGTGCGTGTGTGCCCAAGATCCCGAGAGGAGAATGGAGGAGAAGGGATTGTGGCGTGGCCATCCCCCCTTGGGGGGGGGGTGATTTCTCGCTTTCTATCTCTCTGTCTCTGTCTGTCTGTCTGGCTAGTACATGTGCCCTATAGCAAAAACCTCTCCAAAAAAAAATTAATAATAATGAGAAAGTCAAATAAATGCTTTCTCTCTAGGAAAGAAAAGATGGAGGGGAGGCAACCATGGTACTGTCCATGGATTTAACTCAACAAAATATGTTCAATACAGTTGTGAAAATTTTCCTGATTCAACTAGATCTAGGTGAGGTGGCCTTCTCTGTGCTTCATAGCATGCAGTGACTATCTGTAGCAGCATTGGTCACATTTAACAGAATCCTTACTATTTGCTTCTTCTCTTAGACTTTGAGGTTCATAAGGCAGAGACAGTTGTCTATGGTTTTTGATTTTTCACTGCCTAGAGCAAGAACACATACTTGGCTTTCAGTAACTGCTTCCATGACTTCACACTTACTCTCAGACATACTAGCCTTGCTAGAAAGGAATGACACTGGAAAGGGTGGGGTTTAAGGAGCTGCATGCTTTGGTTAAGGGGATTTGCAGTGCTCTTAAATTAATCCAGTTTTGACTCTCTTAGCTTAGATATTGTTCTTAAAATCAAAGTGCCCTTTTTGAACCCTATCTGCATTCACACCTTGTTTCTTGTTCACCAGGCCAGTCATGTAATTAAGACCTTGTCTTCTTGAGTCAGCTTCCATTATTAGAAACCAGAGCCTGTTTCTGAATCCCAGCCTGGAGAATGGAGCTCTGGGCCTCTATCATGCATAATGAATATGGCCTCCTAGGAGGACATCTCTACTTGATTCTAACGGAGAGGAACTGTGTGTTCCTTTGGCCACCAACCTCATAGTCCCCTTCTGCTAATGGTCACTGAGATTTCCACAAGCTGCCTGTTATTATTGCCTTGGATGTTGTGTTTGGTCTGATAGACTGGGTTCATCTCAGCATCTGTAACAGAATGTTCTCTTAGCACCTCTTCAAGGGGGAGATCTGATTCCAGGCTCTGGCCCCTTGTACTCTGTCCAACTAAACTTGAATGAACCAAGACCAAAAGCATTAAACAAACAAGAATCTCATACCATAGAATGTTTTCTAAAATGTTCCTTATTTCTGATAAGGGCTTAAGAAAGATCCACTTTGGTACCAGCAGGTGGTGTCATGGTTAAGGTGCTGGATACTCCCACATAGCCGACTACGGTTCAAGTCCCAGACCTGTTGGCTTGCTGTCTCGCTTTCCATCTCTCTCTCTCTCTCTGTGTCTCTCTTTGGTCAATTTAAAATAAATGAATGAATAAATAAATAAAATTAAATAAATAATTAAAAAATAAAAAGATCCACTTCACTTAAATATATGCAAAGAGGGCGGCATTCAAAGCTTAAAAACCATTGTTTAAGCAAATAATAGTCTTCCTTTCTTAAAATTGGGCTTAGTCCTGAGAAAAGAGTAGGCAAATGAAGGGATTCTACTCTGTATGGTGTTTCTACTAACTGAAGTTATTAGCAGATATTCCCTGACTTTTTTCATATGCTAGCATACAATTTAAGCCAAGGCTTGTGTCAGACTTGGTTTTATGAGTAAATTTATTGTGGCTTATTTTATGGCATCATTATCTTGCCATCTAGTAACGGTGGAGGGAAGTGACTTGGAAGCAAATGCTGTCTGTGAAAATAAAATATTTCATGAATGTAAGAGAATATTGAATGATGGAAAGATAAATATGAGCTTAAACAGCTGAGAAGCAACTTTCAATTATGCATTGTTAAGTGCTCTATTGAACTTTCTTGGATATGGTTAAAAAAAAGGAAATTAAGTGTATTTAGTATCTGCTATATTCCAGTCATCACACAGACATTATCTCAGTCAATCTTTACAACTTCCAATAAGGCAGGAATTATTGTCCCTACCTTTCATAGAATGAAAACTTATTCAAGGACCCACAGCTTGTTGACAAAGCCTGTTATTGTTCTAAACTCTATACGATCAGTATTTTAAAATTCACAATAGTACCTTGATGAACTAGACTGTGTGGTAGGGATATAGTTTTCTTATTAATTGAAATTTCTAATTTAGGGCCATGGAAATGCTGTATTTTTCACTTTACCTAAGACTCTTTCAAAATTATACTGGTGCCTTTTGCAATCTTTGTAAGTTTCTCTCTTTAAAGAAAAGAAAAATTGCTAGCAGGCACATGTGCTCCTCAGAGAGTGAGAGAGAGGGAACGTGAGAGAGCAACCCTCCAATGAGGAATAATCACATTGCAATTCCTCCCCCTCCATTCCTTCTGTTGGGATTTTGGGCATGCACACACACTCCTGGTGTGTTTTTCAAGCTGCTAGATCTGGGACTCAAACTGCACAGTAAGGCATGTGAGATCCAGTGGCTTAATCACCACACCAGAGGCTGGCCCCATAAGTTTAACATACTATGCATAATTTATTACTTAAATTTCTATGATTCCTTATTTACATTCAAACATTGTGGATTTCTATAGTGCACAATATGATTCTTCAATGTGTGCATGTAGTACATGACAATCAAATGAAGAATATTACCAAGTGCATTTTTTTTTTTTTTTTACTACAGAGTGTGTGCACTCACTGGAAAGAGAAAGAGAGAAAAAATAAATCACCTCTTCGGGGACAATGGCCACATAATAATCCCTTCTTCACTCTCTTCTTGGGAGTTTTTGGGCAGGCACAAAGGCCCAGAACTCAAACTGCACAGCTGTCATGTTGAATCCAGTGCCTTAGCCTCATCACCTCTTGCTTGCTCCTAATGCATCATTTTCAACAGAGAATTTTGCATTCTTTTGTCTGTTAATACTTACATGTTTTGGTTGCTAATTTTTTAATTCCTTTATGTTCATTATGGTAAATAATGGTTTGAATAAACAAATGCTTAGTAAACTCATTGAAATTAGTACTAAGTTAGTCTGAGCCACTAATTTTACAGATGAAGAATTAGAGACCCAGAGAAATTAAGAGATGTCACTCAGAGTTACTATTTGTTTAGAGGCACAGTGTGTATGGATTATGAACTGTCTTCTGAACATAGTAATATGTGCCTGAAATAGTTAATACATGAGTTCTTTTTTTTTTTTTTTGAGAGTTTTTTGCTATAGGGCGCATGCGCTCGCCAGACAGACAGAGAGAGACATAGAGACAGAAAGCAAGAAATCACCCCCCAGGGGGGATGGTCACGCCGCAATCCCTTCTCCTCCATTCTCCTCTCAGGATCTTGGGCACGCACGCACATGCGCCTGGCGTGAATACATGAGTTCTTAAATCAGCTTATTTTTCTTTTCTTCTCTGCACAACAGAATTCTTTAAAAAATGCTTTCACAGGGTGCTCTGATTTTCAAAGTTTTACTATATTTGAAAACCACCTTTCATGTATCTGATTCTGCCAAAAATACCAGACAGACAAAAGTGAGAATAGAAAGGGATAATCATACTTCCGGATCCTGGTTTTAATTGAATTTCACACAGTGATAGTTGCTATTTTCCTGAATTGGAGCGACATAGCTGGTTCTGTATTGTGGTATTGACGTTTAGAATTCTAAAGGAACCAATTGCTAACTTTCTGTTTTGTTTAACTTTTTTTTTGAGAGGTTTTTGCAATAGGGCGCTTGCGCTCGCCAGACAGAGAGACAGAAAGCAAGAAATCACCCCCCAGAGGGGATAGCCATGCCACAATCCCTTCTCCACTCTCCTCTCAGGATCTTGGGCATGCACACACACGCGCCTGGCGTGAGTTTTAAGCCACTGCGTCCGGGACGCAAACCACGGTTGACTACGTGGGAGTCTAGCGACATAGCCATTACGCTAACTGCTGGTCCCCCTAACTTTTCAGTTTTGATCATGTAGAAAAGATATTTATTTGCCCCACATCTGGATTGACTTTTGGTCAGAAAATTAAATTCTCTCTGAATATTTCCTTTGCCCTCTGGATCTCCAAGATCCATAGCATATTGTATATAGCATATTGTTTGTGCTGGGTATGTGAAGGATGCAAAGATTCATATGCCACAGTAAAAAAAATTCATAACCTTACAGCATTTGACTAAATGGAGATTAAAATATAATGTAAAATGTACCATATGGAGGAATATTTGAATAGGATGAAAGGGTAAAGGATAACTATACCCAAAAAAGTAGGAAGAGAATGTTAGTGACAGGGAGCCTGAATGCTTATTGAAGAAGGTCATAGAGTTGTTAGTAGTTGAATCAGTTGAATGGAAGTTCAATAAATAGGCAACAGGGTAAGGGGACAGCATTTCTTTTTTTATGTAATTTTTTTTTTGAAGAGGTTTTTGCTATAGGGCGCGTGCGCTCGCCAGACAGACAGACAGAGAGAGACAGAGAGACAGAAAGCGAGAAATCACCCCCCAGGGGATCGCCACGCCACAATCCCTTCTCTTCCATTCTCCTCTAGGGATCTTGGGCACGCATGCACATACGACCGGTGTGAGTTTAAGCCACCTGGTCTGGGACTCAAACCGCAGTTGACTACGTGGGAGTCCAGCGACATAGCCATTACGCTAACTGCTGGTCCCAAGGGGACAGCATTTTTAAGTCTAGAGATGGAAAAGAGCATAGTCTGGGTGATAATTCTAGTCCAATGTGACTGAAAAAGGGTGGAGGGATGCAATAGGAAACAACTAGAAGGAAAAATATGGGTCAGATGATAAAGCATCTTGAGTCTCATGCTAAATTGTTCAGAACATTCTGTAGGAAACTGGGAGCTATTAAAATACCTGACTTGCATTTATGGGATAATATGTCCTGACATACATTTTAGTATAATAGTGATTTTGATTTAGTAAGAAAATTATTCTACTTTGGTGATTAAAGAATATATTAAAGAGGCAAAAGAATAAGGAAAGGAGATTTTTTAGAAGACAAATTATGAATACCTTTGTGAGCGGAGTGGCAGAAAGAATGGAGAATAACAGATAGCTTTGAAATCCATTTCTGTATAGAAGCTATAAAATTAAGTGACTGATTATGGAACGTACATGAGAAGGAGAGATCAAAGTAGATTAATCAGGATTCATAGGACTAATAACGGTAATATTGGAAACCAGGAAAATATGGAGTGAAAAAAGAAAGGTATAGAATGAAATCCAGGGGAAACTTTCAAAGCAGGTGATTGTATCAGTTATTGCAAGCTGTGTTAACAAACTACCCCCAAATTTTATAGATTAAAATGACAGCCATATATTAATCATGCTCTTGAATCTATGGTTTAGTAGTGTGGTTCATGAGGTCTGTACTGAACTTGGTTAGCATCACCCGCTTTTATCCTTGTAAGTGTAGTTTGCAAAAAAATTGACTGACAGCTGACTGGTCTTAGATGGTCTCAGCTAGAATGGTGTTCCTGTCTCTTTGTCACCATCCAACAGGCTAACTTAGGCTTGTTTTGATGACAGTAGGATAGACTTCCACAGTGTGCATGGCCTTTTGAAATCTAGTCTCCGTACTGGCATAGTATCAATTTACTGTAGTTTTCTGGCCAAAGCAAGTTACATGGGTCAGGGAGTAAAGCTGCAAAGTTGGCATTTCAATGAGTATGTGTTTAGGGAGGAATGAAGAATGGGGCTACTGCTGTAACCAGTCCACCAAAGTGATCTATAATTATAGGCAGTTATAAAAATAATATTTTTTTAAAAGATTTTCGCTATAGGGCGCGTGCGGTCGCCAGACAGACAGAGAGAGACAGAGAGACAGAAAGCAAGAAATCACCCCCCAGGGGGCATGGTCACGCCGCAATCCCTTCTCCTCCATTCTCCTCTCAGGATCTTGGGCACGCACGCACACATGCCCGGCGTGAGTTTTAAGCCACTGGGTCCGGGACACGAACTGTGGTCGACTACGTGGGAGTCCAGCGACATAGCCATTACGCTAACTGCTGGTTCCCAATTTTAAGATTATATTTAATTCATTGTATTCTTCTGACTCCCAGAAAATGATTTCTAATGTGAGCTTTAAAAGTGCTGAAATATTTGTTTAAATTTCACTTATTTTGTTGGAGTTAAAGGAACAATCTTCTATTTTCCATTACTTGGTTCTTTATATTCCTGCATTTAACTTCATTCGCAAGCAGTAATTATGGGCCAGACGGTGGTACAACAGTAATGTAACACTGCAATGCTGAACCTACCTGAGAAGGCCAGGAAGATAATCGGAGGCCTCCTGTGCACACTGGGTTGTGCATACTTGGCCATGATCCATGCCGACTGAGGCTCACGGTGGTCACAGGGTGAAGAACCTGTTGGTGGTATTTCTCTTTCCATCTTAGAATAAATAAATGAATATAATTAAAATTAAAAAACTACATTCTTTTCTTCTACAGAAAATAATAGAATAAGTATATAACCAATCCTGCAAGTAAAATATCCCAAACATCTTTCCCAATCTTGGTCATCACCTCCAAAATGGCATTCATGAAACAAAAACAGTTGACTGAATAAGTAACTGTCTTTATTGTCTTTGGTTGGAGATCTTCATTTCATGCATTTCAGACACTGCATGGGCTGCTTTTGTGCTATTGCTGGTGCACTGTAAGATGCCTCTGTTAGAAAGGTGTGCCCTGTCTCTATAATTCTTCTATAAGTTCTTATTAATGATGTTTTGCTAGCTCCCTGCAGAGTCTTTGAATAGCTTTCCCAGAAGGAACCACCCACTGTGAAAATATTGAGCCTATCCAGTGGACTTAAACATATCTCTTATAAGGTAGAATCATTATGTAAAATAGACACATGGGAAGCAATTATTATTAATTACAGATCCTTTCACACAGTTTTTGATTCTTCACATGCTCCAAAACTCACTACTGAAGTTTATGACAGTGAAAATGTGACGTAGCCAAACAATGGCTTCTGTGCCATTAAATCCAAAGGTATTTTTAAAAATATATATACAGTTTATCAATTCCTGTCAAAGTCATAGTCTTTGAATGTGATTGTGTGTGTTTATCTCAGTTAATGGATTCTCCCTATGTTAATGATGGCCCTGCCTCATTTACGAACTTCAAGGGTTTTGAAATATTTATTTAAGCTGGTGTGTTGCTGGAGTTAGGTACCCATCTGTACAATCTATTTTTTTGGGGGGCAGGGTTTTTTGCTATAGGGCATGTGTGCTTGCCAGAAAGACAGAGACAGAGACAGAAAGCAAGAAATCGCCCCCCAGGGGGAATGGCCATGCCACAATCCCTTCTCCTCCATTCTCCTCTTGGAATCTTTGGCACTCATGCACACGTGCCCAGAGTGAGTTTAAGCCACCGTGGTCTGGGACTCAAACCACAATTGACTACATGGGAATCCAGCGACATAGCCATTATGCCAGCTGCTGGTCCCTACAATCTATTTTGTTAAAAAAATAATAATAATAAATAAAACCTCATGAATGAGAGAATCACATACAGTTTTCAATTCATGGAGGAAATGGTACCTGGCACAGAGGATACTGATTTTTTTGAGTTTTATGCCCTTATAAATTTTTTTTGATCTTTGAATAATGTCTTTATTTAGGATAGTCAACTGTATTTAGCTTACTCACACAAAGTTTAAAAAGTTAGCCAAGATATTCTGAGTCATGGTTAGGTGGAGACCTTTAGGTACAGAGAGTTATCATTTTGTTAGTAACTGAAAACTTAGTAATATAAAAATAGTACTTTTTGTCCATTTTTAAGCATATTATTTAATCTGCTAAAACTTGACTTTTGGAAATGGAGTAATATAGGCAAATATGAAAAAGGAATGCCAGAAATAAAAATAATCTTTTCCCCTTAGAAAAAACTCAGATACCTGAACAGAAGGAGAGAGAGAGGCTGTGTCCTTGCATGCAAATAATCAATAGTGTTTAGATGTGAGTTCTCCCCAGTTAATCTGTAGAATCAATACATCCGTAACCAAAATCTCAGCTGGACTTTTAGTAGATGTTGATAGTTGATTAAAAACTTTAAATGGGAAGCTATTGAAACTTCTTTTGAAAAAGAAGAACAGAGTTGGAAACCTATGCTACTTGGTTTCAAGATTTACTGAAAAATTGCATTTATCAGGGCTGGAGGGTATTAATGAAAGTATACACAAAGATTAGAGAGCCTAGAGCCCACAAGAAAGAGCAGAGGATAGAAACAGAGCAAAGGACAACACATGGATGCAAGTTTAGCAACTACTGAATCTGGTTAAGTGTTGTATCTTAATACATGGATGTTTTTGTACTACCATTATTATTATTATTATTATTATTTAGATTTTTGCCATTCGGTGCATGTGTTTGCTGGAGTGAGACAAAGACAGAGAGAGGGGAAGTGAAAAATGCCTCCCGCTCTGGCCAGGGAGAAAGTCAAACTGCAATCCCTTCTCCTCTATTCTCCTCTCTGGATTTTGGGCACGTACCTACACATACCCATCATGATTTTCAAGTCCTCAGGTCCAGGATTCAGGCTGCTGTTGCCTAAGTGGGATTCTAGTGCCTTAACCACCATGCCACCTGCTGGTCCCTGTACTGTTCTTTTAACTATAATGATCAATTTTGTATTTTGACCAAGTGAAGATTTCTGAAGAAGTTGTTATTTTCCATGAGTGACAGAGACAGAAAGAGATAGACAGACAGCCCCAACAAGGCCTTAAGGTACAATCTATTCCCACTCCCTGCCTCAGCCAGCTCTGAATCATAAGCACAGATGTGCCCTGCATATTCAGGGACTTCTTCAGGCGTGAACCTGGATCCTTCTCATGTGGATCCGCTTTATAGAGTGGTTTTGTTTTTGTTTTTGTTTTACATTTTTTAAGTTGTCAGAAGACATGTGTGCTTGCCAGGGAGAGACACAGAGAGAGAGAGAAAGTTCCCAATGGGGATTGGTAACACCTCAGTCCCTTCTTCATTTCTCCATCCTGTCAGGATACTGGGCACACACACAAATGTGCCAGTGAGTTTTTCAAGCCTCTGGGGCTGAGATTCAAACTGTAATCATCCATGTGGGATCCACCTCCTGTAACCACTAGGCTAAGGGGTCAGCCCCATAACATTTTTATTTTTGCAAATTTTCTGTATGTTTACGTTTTTTTCTGATTTAAAAAACAATTTACTTCTCTACTAGTAAAACCTAACATACTTTTAATAAGTATACAAGACTGAAATAATTCTGTTTTGAAACATTTCTCTTAAGTAGGCAATTAAATTTCTCTCTGCACAAATTCTTCAGGAATGATAAAGCCATTGTTAACTTAATAAGCACAGGTAAACTGAATTTATCTTATTCATACAACCGTAATACATAGTTTTGAATATGTTAATAGCTTTTTTTTTTGACAGAGATAGAGAGACAGAAAGCGAGAAATCACCACCCCCCCTCCCGGGGGGATGGCCACACCACAATCCCTTCTCCTCCATTCTTCTCTCTGGATCTTGGGCATGCACATACATGCGCCCAGTGTGAGTTTAAGCCACTGGGTTTGGGACTCAAACTGTAGTCGACTACATGGGAATCCAGTGACATAGCCATTACGCCAACTGCTGGTCCCAAGAGCTTTTTAATTGTGACTAAAAATATCTTTACAACATTGCCCCTTATCTTTACTTTTCTAAAAATTCAAACAGTGAAATGATATCACTTCAGTTATGAAAATACAATGGCAAACCATCTATTCAGAGTTGTTATGATTGTGACAGCCCATTGATTGACTGACACAGTATCTAACTATGGAGGATAGTTCTAACTTCAATATACAAACTAAAAACCATGAAGCAAAATACTTTTTATGGCCAGAAATACAGATTTTTTTAATGTCAAGTTTATTGATATTACTTGTTTACAGTAAAATTCATCCTTTTTAGTTAATAGTTCTATGAGTTTGACAGATGCATAGTTTTGTAACCCCCACCACAATTGAGATACAAGCAAGTTTCTTCACCCATAGAAAGTTCCCTCAAGCCTTTTCTGTCAGCCCTTTTGCCCACCCTGACAACCAGTGATCTGTTTCCTGTGCCTATAGTTCAGCCTTGTCCAGAATGCTATATAAATGAAATCATACAATATAAAACCTTAAAAAAAGCTTTACTGAGACAAAATTTGCACACTGGGAAATTTCCCTTTTAAGTTATAATTCAGTGGTTTTTTTATATTCACAAAATTGTGCTATCATCGTCACAATTGAGTTTAGCACATTTTTATCATTTCAAAAAAAAAACTCAACTCTCACTTATTGGTATTCCCATTTTCCCATTAGCTTCCAACCTCCATTGCCCTAGGAAATCGCTAATTTACTTTCTACGTCTTCTATAGCCTTTTGAGGCTGACTTTTTTCATGTATTTAAGATTCAGCTATGTTGTTGCAAATTACAGTACTGTGTTTCTGTTTTTTGCTGAGTAGTATAACATTGCAGGGGTGTATCACATTTTAGTATCTCACACATAAGTTGAAGGACATTGGTTTACTTTTCTTTTTAGTTTTATTGGTTATAAATAAAGCTACTGTAAACATTTGCCTAAAAGTTTTGTGTGAACATAAGTTTTCATTTCTCGTGGGTAAATGAGTAGGATTAAGACAGCTGATATATACATGCTGAACTTTATAAGCCAAACTGTTTTCCGAAGTGGCAGCATCATTTCTCATTCTGGCCAACAGTATGTGAGAATTCTAGTTGGTCTGTATTCTTGTCAACACTTTATATAGTTCACTTTCTTAACTTTAGCTATTTTTGTGGTATTTGTGGGGTTTTTTTGTGTGTTGTATAAAAGAAATCTTTTCCTAACTCAGGGCACAAAATTTCTTTCATGATTTCTGGTAACTTAAATTGTTCTAGGTTTTAAACTTTGATTTTTTTTTTTTTGTACGTGGTGGAAGTCAAATATTTTTGTTTCTTATTTGTTTTGTTTGCTTTGAAAAAGACATATAGTTGTTCCAACATCAATTGTTGTAAACTGTCCTTTCTCTATTGAATTACCTTTGCAGTGTGGTTGAAAATCAATTGACGACGTATGTGATTTCAATTTGCATTTCTCTAGTGACCAGTAAGCATTATTTCACATGCCTATTCGCTGTTTATATATCTCCTTTGATAAAGCATGTCTTTAAAATACTTTGATAATTTCTATAATAGGATTATTTTAATAGAATTTTGTTTTGAGTTCCTTATATATCTTAGATCCACATCCTTTATAAAATAGGTATTGTGCAAATATTTTCTCAGTCCGTAACTTGTCTTTTCATTTTCTTTCAAAGAGTATCTTTGAAGGTACAAGAGTTTGTATTTTATTTAGATTAAGTCTAATTTGTCTTTTTTTACCTTTATGGATTGTGCTTTTGATGCTTTCAAGGTGGCTCTTGCATCCCAGTGACTAACCTCCTCCCATTCTTTTTCAAGAATCTCTTCATTTTCTGGTGTAACAAGTTGTCCCGTGTCTTGTCTTGCACTTTCCCCTCCCATTCCAGAGTCAGTCATTTCTCTGGATAAGCCCTGGTTTCCTTCACTGAGCCATGGTATTAGAGAGGCCGAATTTTAAAGCTTTTTTCATCCTTATTCTCTCTCAACACACATCATATGAGTAAGGGTAATCTGACTTTTCCAACAAGGAAATGATAAGGAGAAAATTCCACTGATGTCTGTGAGTTGTCTCAAGACAGATTCCTGTATGTCGTATATCTAATCTACTTCAGTTGTCAACCATTTGGAAATTTCCTGTTATCCAAACAGTGGAAATACAATAGAAAGATCAGCAGTCCTTTCTGTAGTCCACAAACATTGAGATGATCCTTTAATTTGAGATTCTGCTGCTACTCGTAGAATCCAATCATTTTCACAACTTTTTTTCTTACCTTGTGAGAATAATAACAAACGTTAAGAGGACATGAGTTCTAATTCCTAAATTTGCCCATTGGTTTGTCATTGGGGAACAATATCTGCTTGGACTTGCCTTTGTGTGGGCAATTTAATCATTCTATTAAATCTTTTGAAGAAATTTCCTAGGTAATATTTTCACAATAATCTATATAATCTAATTTTATTGCATATATATATATATATATATATATATATATATATATATACACACATATACACAATATATATACACACTTTTTTGCATGCAGTCTTCATAATACTTTGTGAGTATCTCTTAGACTTTCTAATCTTGCCTTGGAAATTATTTTATCTGTGAGGTAGATCCTGAAATTTTGTTGATTTTCTAGGGAGTGGGATGAGGGTTGGTATATATAAGCCCATTGGCTTCCTAAAAGAAAATGGGTTAAGTTTGCTTCAGAGAGATTATAGAGCCTTATTGTATCAGTACAGAGTGTTCCTCATTTTGGGACATTTTAGCTCCATTTAACTTATTCTGATATTGGAATAAGTAATTTATATCGGAATGACCACTTATTTCTAACGATGTTAGAAAACAAAGAAAATAATACTTTTAGAAACAAGCTTGGAAACACTACAATCTTCAATTTGTAAAAAAAAGTATAATTTCAAAATTGGCAACTTTTCTGTTTTTTTTTTTTTTTTTTTTCAGGTTCAATAGAATCCAACAAAAATGCCGAGTTTCTCAGTAACTGGTTCAGTTTAGATTTTCTGTAGTGTCTTACTCTTTTGCAAAATGTGCAGGCTGTAGAGTCTGTGTTCATTAATTTAGTTAAGTTGAGAATAGTGACAATGAATTTAAGACAAATTCCATAGAAAGACTCTACATAGAGTTGGCTACAGATCACATTTCAAGTATAAGCCAACAATAGAGTATATGCTTTTTTTTAAAGAATTATTTATTTCTTGTTATCATTATTATTACTATCTTTAAGTCTGACCACAGATGAACAGAAAGAAAGAAAGAGAAAGAGAAAGTGTGAAAGCAAGCCACAAGGTTTGGGACTTGAACCACTGTGGGCCATGTGAGAGTCCAGCGCCTTAACCACCATGCCACCTATTGGCCTCAGTACATTCTTTTTACCATAGTATAAATGGTTCAGCAAATTGATTCTGATTTTTTTTTCTTCCCTAAAGCACCATGTAACACATTGAGGATGAAAACCTAAATGGAGCAATGAGTGGGATAAAACAGCCCTACAAGGATAGGCAACCAAAGGCAGAGGGAAAGTGTTGAATGAAATTAACTCATCTTTAGAAGAAGGGTTAAAAGGGCTTAGATTTCTTTTCTTTTTTTTCCCCCACTGTAAACAAGGAAATTAAAGTTAGAACTAATGGGAATTAGCCAGGACACTGGAGTGGGGAATTAGAATGTGGAGGAGAGGGAGCAGCAGAAGCTAAAGTTTAGAGGTGGAAAATAGCAGAATTTGTGGAGGAAACTTCTAATTCCCCACTCCAGTGTCCTGGCTAACTCCTAAATGTACATCAGAATGTGCTTAGGTGCTTATTACAACCGTGTATTCCTGGGACTATTGGTTCTACAATGGCTATGTAGCTGGATCCACACAGAAAGGTCCTGCGTTCATGTCCAGGAACTCCCCATGTGTGCTGAGCACACGCACACATTCCTGAGATCTGGGCTAGCTGAGACTGGAGGTGCTCTTGTTGGTGGTGCATTTCTCTCTCCCTGTCTCTTTTATGGAAGAAAGAAGGAAAGAAACTTAAGAATATAGCAACAAAGAATATTTTTTAAAACATAGACTCCTGTGTCTAAGACTACTTGAGTTCTAATCTCTAGAGATTAGCCCAGGGACCTACTTTTTTTGTTTGTTTGCTTTTTTAGATTTTTGCCATAAGATGCATGCACTCACCAGAGACAAAGAGAGAGGGAAAGTGAGAACTCACTCACCAGGGTGGTCCAAATCTACACTTTTATTAAGGCTTAGAAGTGATTTATAGTGCTGGTAGGACCATAGGTCACATTTTAAGAATCCCTGCTCTAGATTAGGGCTAGTCCCTAAAGTCAGTTAGGTGTGCATTATCAGCTGGGGCATCTGGCCTCAATTTTCTTATGTGTAATTTCATTATGAGATTTCCCAGTCTAATAGCTAAAATTTATTAAGGGTTTACTGTAGACTAGGTGCTCTCTAATCATTTTACAATGTATTATTTTATTGAAGGTTTGCCAAACAAAGAAATACTATTATTATTCCCACAGTCAAGGTGATGAAACTGAGAGGTTAGTAACTTGCTTGAGATCCCAGAGCTAGTAAGTGGATTTGTACTTTTCTGTCGTCGCACACTTTCAGAGCCACTCACTGTCTTCTGAAGGTGTGAGTCTGATGCTCTTTTGGAACACACAGACTATGGTCAGACTGGAGGGAGGGAGTGACCAAGATGGAGAGTGAAAGGTCAGTGGGCCATTGCCAAGTAAGATTCCTTCTGTGCTTATTCTGTTATATTTTTTATCTTTTACTCTTCATTGCTTTTTATTCATTGGTAGTAATTTTGGTTTGAAAATTAAGTTGGGGGAACCAGCAGTTAGCGTAATGGCTATGTCGCTGGACTCCCACGTAGTCGACCGTGGTTCGCGTCCCGGACCCGGTGGCTTAAAACTCACGCCGGGCGCGTGTGCGTGCGTGCCCAAGATCCCGAGAGGAGAATGGAGGAGAAGGGATTGCGGCGTGACCATCCCCCCTGGGGGGTGATTTCTCGCTTTCTGTCTCTATGTCTCTCTCTGTCTGTCTGGCGAGCGCACGCGCCCTACAGTGAAAATCTCTCCAAAAAAAA